>NW_026068001.1:4807121-4839466 GCF_014885135.2 Alexandromys fortis
GGGCTTGGTTGGGGGAGGGGGAGGGAAAGGGGAGGCGGCGGTGGGGAAGAGACAGAAATGTTTAATAAATAAATAAATAAATTTAAAAAAAAAAAAAAAAGAAAGAAAATGTTCAGCATCCTTAGCTATCAGGAAATGTAAATCAAAACAACTTTGAGAGTCCATCTTATACCTGTAAGAATGGCCAAGATTAAAATTACTGATGACAATTTATGTGGGAGAGGATGTGGGGTGAAGGAAACACTCCTGCATTGCCAGTGGGAGTGTAAACTTGTACAGTCACTTTGGAAATCAGTATGGTGATTTCACAGAAAATTAGGAAACAATATTCCTCAAGACCCAGCAATACCACCAAAAAATGATGCTCAATCATTCCACAAGGGCATGTGCTCAACTATGTTCATAGCAGCTTTGTCATAGCCAGAACCTGGAAACAACCTAAATGCTCCTCAACTGAAGGATAAAGAAGATGTGGTACATTTACACAATGAAGCGCTACACAGTGGAAAAAATGGCATCTTGAAATTTGCAGGCAACTGGATGGATCTACAAAACATCATACTGAGTGAGGTAAACCAGACCCAGAAAATCAAATATAATATGTATTCCCTCATAGGTAGCTTTTAGACATAAAACAAAGAAAATCAGCATATAATTCACAATCCCAGAGAACCTAGACAACAAAGAGGAACCCAAGGGAAACATATATGGACCTTCATCCAGCAACTGATAGAACCAAATGCAGAGATTCGGAGCATAGCACTGGGCTGGGCTCTCAAAGTCCAATCAATGAGTGGGAGGAATGAGAATATGAGCAAAGAGGTCAAGATAATGATAGGGATACCCATCAAAAAGCTTACCTGAGCTAATGGGAGCCCACCAACTCTGGCCTGACAGCGAGGGAACCAGCATAGAAACAAACTAAGTCCTCTGAATGTGGATGGCAGTTGTATGGCTGGGCAGACTTTGGGGCTACTAGCAGTGAGACCAGAATTTATCCCTACTGCTTGTACTGGCTTTTTGGAGCCCATTCTCTTTGGAGGGATACCTTGCTTAGCCTAGATATATTGGACACAGTCTTGGTCCTTCCTCAAAGCAATGTGCTAGACTTTGTTGAGGCTCCACTGGAAGTCTTTCCCTTTTTGAGGGGGATGGGATGGGGGAAGGTGAAGGGAGCAGAAGAAGGGGAGGGAGTGAGAACTGGGATTGGTATATAAAATGAAAAAAAAAGGTAGTTTTAAAAAACAAAATAATTACTTAATTAAAAAATATTGGAATATTATATAGAAGGGAAGAAAACACAGATTTTCAAGAAAGGAAAATCAGTTCAAAATCAATGCTGGAAAAACATTACCAAATACCATAAGCACAAACTTGCAGGATTTAGTTGTTAAGGCATCTAGTTGTACAGAAAACAATGTCTATAAAGTTTGATGGAGGCAGCCAGATTTGTAAGTTACTGCCAAGTGAGTACACTGTTAAAAAACTGATACCAAACTTCTTTCTGTTAAAAGAAACAATTCACTGGCAGTTGTTATGGTCAGAACAAGTTGAGGAGATCATCCAGAATATGAAACAGTGTCATTTATTCTGCTAATATCTATTTTTCCATGGAGAATCTGCACCAACATGTCTGCCCTTTTCTTGTGAGAACTAACATCACAAACTCATTGGCATTGAAAGGATGTATACATGAGCAAGAACATTGGTTTATGCCACTTTAAAAGGTCACTGCCCTGTAAGGGTGCCCTGTTGGTATATTAGTTGTAAACTCTACTCCTGATTCAATTTAATGGATTTTACAGCCGATGCCTTGCCAAATTGATTTATGAGATGAATTGCTGCTGTAGCTGGGTTGAGCATTTGCATTCTGAGTCTAAACCTAAATGGAAAAAGATTATGGGTACATCCTCCAGCCTGTTTCTGACTGCTACTCTCTTCCCACCCTTGTCCTTCTCTCTCATTCTACAACCTCTAGTTGTCATGAGGAGGATTTGTTATGGGAGAATGGGAAATACGGTGTATAGAAACCCAGAGGCAGGGACCCTTTTCTAAATCTAATGCCACTGTAGAAGTAAATACACCAAAAAAGTCTATTCTCAACATCTATGAAATAGTTAGTTGTTCCTTGGCCCTGAATTAGTGATATGCAAATGAAAGAATTCTGGGTAGGTTGCTAAGATACGTATATTCCCAGGGATCAGCGGAGTTACCCTGAGAATTGAAGACTTTCTCAGTGCTTCATTTCTTTCACCTGGAAAATTAGGGTAATAATAGTTCATTTAAGTCCCACACAGGAACAAATGTGAGCGAAGCAGTGACCATAATTACAATGACTCAAGTAATGGGTGCCATTAGAACAGGAAGTGCTACGCAACCACTTGCGCAATTTATGTGTGTTCTGTCATTTACTCTTATAGCTTAATAAGGTGTGCATTATTTTAATACTCCTTTCAAAAAGATCTGAGGCAAAGAGGAAGACATGCTAGGCTAGTGCGTCGAGGAGCCTGATTCATGCCAGGCTGACAAGTGACTCATGGAGAAGATGAGGCTTATTTTACAATAGGATGCCCAGATCACTGAACAAGCGAGTGTATACGTGTAGAAAGATAATCGCTTTGAGTCTATGAGCAAATTATTTTATTATCAATGATATTCTTTTAATTGATGGATACTTGACAATTTTGAGTAGCAGGATGCATGGGTGATTATTTTCTATACTCCTTTTGTAAGCTCCGCCATTTCCTTCTGACGGGTTTGCAAAGTTGGTCCAAAAACTTTTTTTGCTCCTCTGCAAACAAAAGACTCTCCGGTTCGATAATGGCATTCATCATGGTAACAGGACTTGCAAGCCATAAAACAAGTGCTTGCTCCAGCTTTGCCATGACTTTCTGTTGCATTTAACCTGAAATAAAATACATACTTCTCCTGAAGAAAATGAATGGTGGCTCAATGAAGATACCTCATTTTTAGATAGGTTTTGGTAAAAGTATAAAAAAGGGGCCACAGAAGCCAGACAGAAAACTAAGCAAAAATGTAGTTCACAGTTTCATTTCTTACCAATTATTCCCTTTAATTAAAAGACAAAATTACACCAACTTAATTTACAGACCTCAATGGCCTATATTTTCAACTCTAAACCTAGGTAACATTTCATTCCATAAAATACATGTTTTTATGAGTGGAGCAGAGGGTATTCTTTTGATAAACTAGAAAAGATTGAAGACAACAGAAATAAAAGTAAAAAGCAGATTAGTCATTTAAAATAACAGGAAGACAGCACAATAGAAAAAACTTGTTAGCAGTAAGTGACTTTATATTCTCTCCTCTCATTGGCTCAGTTTCTCTGTCTGTCTCTCTCCCACACCCCGTGTATGTGTGTGGTGTGTGTGTGCATGTGTGTGGTGTGTATGTTTGTGTTCTGTGTATGTGCATATGTGGTGCATGTGTGTGTATGTGTGCTGTCTGTGTCTAGGTGTATGTATGTATGCATGTATGTATGCTGTGTGTCTATGTGGTGTATGTGTGTGTAAGTGTGTGATTCTGTGTGGGTGTGCTGTGTGTGTCTATGTATATGTATGGTGTATGTGTCTGTATGTGGGGTGTGTATGTGTGTGTGTGTGTATGTAGACACATGTGTACTCTTGCATGAGCTTGCATATACGAACTAGGGAGAGGGAGTTTTCCTATCATGCTTGGTGAAACTGAGAAATTTGGCTGTCACCTCTCTAATCCTGACTTCTTAGAAGACCAAACAAACAGTCTAGTCTCAGCTTGGTGGTGTGGAACCTCGTTGTAAATTATTTGCCTTTTATTTTTAGCCTGTTCTGTTGGAGCCAAGTGAGGGAGCCTACTCAATAAACATAGCATAGCTGTACTCTTGAATTCATGGCAGCTGTGGATATCTTCACAAGATTGGGCTCATCAACTTCCATCACAGGTAGGGGAGGGTCCCCAGAGAGGCCCCAGTCCTCTCTGAGGGACTATATTTGACAGTTAACTATTGTTGTGGCGAGAGCTAGAATTTTCTGCTTACCTTTTAAAGTTCAAACTTGTTGGTTTTTCTTGTAGTTTTTGTATATTGTTTCTTTTCTAAGCCTCTTAGATTATTTGTTGCTGTTTAAAAGTACTTAGCACTCAATTTTTTTCATCAATATCCAATGTGTGTTCACAAAGCCACCTCTGAAGTACTTTTGGTTTCAGAGTTTAAGGGCCAGGTAAGATATTTCCTTCAATATAAGACACAACAAAGAGTGTAGTTACCAGAAACTCACTCTGCAGTATTATGAATAAAACACATAAAGATAATAATGATGATACTCACTGTCATAAATATGGTTATTTAAAAAATAACATTCATTACCAGCATAATAATGTGAAATATATCACTTCAGAATGACCACTTAAGTACTGAGTCGATACATACAAGTAAACAAAAGAGCACAAAGTCTGTTACCTGTTAGTAAACTACTCCTGGGCGTGGAGCCTGCTGTGAGGTGTGGTTGATACACTCACTGCCACAACATTGAAAAAACTTATTTTTTCTTTCTCAGCAGGTATCAATTGCAAAGAAGTTATTGTTTGTGTGTGTGTGTCTTTGTGCCCACTTTCCTTTATCAATGCTGGCATTTTGCTTGGTTTGTACGTATGCAGAGTTTGTGCATGCTGTCACAGACTCTGTGAGTTTGTGTTGATCAAGCCTATTGAGTCTGGAAGACACTGTTCCTTAATGTCCATCAGTACCTCCAGCTCTTTCCTTCCTTTCACATCCTTTTCTATAGACATCTCTGAACCTTGAAAGGACAAGGGTGCTACAGACACCCCATTTGGGACTTAGTTATCCACTCTTTCACTCCCTTCACATTAGTCAATTGAAGGTCTCTGTGATAATTTCCATCTACACCAAAAAGAAATTTCTCTGATAAAACTGGTTTTTGTTTTCTATTTTTCACCTTTAGTATTACTGGGTTTATTTCTTTGATTGGCTTGTTAAATTGTTTTTGAGAGACAGGGAGAGCATAAAGTTGGGTGGGTAGGGTGGCAGGGAAAATCTGAGAAGAGGTGGAAAAGTGAAAGAATATGCTCAAAATATATTATGTGAAAATTAAAACATAATAAAAAGAAAGAATTCAGTGAATATAAGGAAAGTTACTAATTATGCAACGTAATGAAGATTTGAACTGTAGTCAAAGTGAGAGAGAAATAATTTTGTGGATAAGAGAGGAAACATTTCCAGTAAGCAGATAGGTTTGTGAAATTAAATGGGAGACTCTAGACTGTTAGACAACAGTAAGATAGATTAAGAAGTGAGGGCTAGGTAAGATGATAATGTTTTAGCAGCTGTCACAACTGCATATCCAGTGGATACTGTTTAAATTGACATAAAAAGACAGGAAGGGAATGAGTAATGATTATTTTCAGAAATTTGTCTCAAAAAATCAAAAAAAAAAGAAATTAGTAAAGAGATGCTTGGATGTTGGTAAGAGGAAAAGGTATGTACCAAAAGAAAAGAAAAGCTCCTTTCATGTAGAGTTACATGTAGTTATAAAGCACCACACACAAGTATTGGAAATTGTGGACTCAGGTACTCTAAAAGAGCTGTATGTGCTCTTAATCACTAATCCATCTTTCAGTCTCCTCTAATTTAAATTTAACCAAGAAATAATCAAAGCTTAAAAATCAAATGAAATAAAAAAATAAAATGGTCTGTTCTTGGCCATATAGCCCATATATTAACACAGCTTTTAGTAAAAGAATAGCACACACTTTAATTAATCATTCAGTTGGAAGTTACTTGATTAGAAGGTTAAGAAATAAGATTGATATAGGTAAATTTTTACTGAAACAATGAAAACTATGAGGTATAGAACTGAATATGTATTTCCTGTACGTGCAGACATATATGAATTAAAGACATATCATGGGCTGTAGAATAGTAGTTCACATACATAGTTTTCAATTATAGTTAAAAGCGATACTTGATTCTGTTGGCCTCAAATACACAACATCATTTTGTTTAGTTGGGTAAACCATTTTCCTGAATTCTTTTTTCTTATTAGCTTTTGCACATTGACATTCTATTTGTAATTAACAAACTTCACCAGTGTGATGGGGTCTAAAAGTTAGATTTAAATCCCTTGTTTTCAGTTCTGTTAGAATATTCTAAGGTTCAACTGGAAGGAACATTGTCTGCAGTGTGGAATTTTCAACATGATTTAATGATACTGACATTAAACATCCTCTGTATATTTGAAAGGGTTTGGTAGACTTATACACACAGACTGATCCTGTGTAGAGAATTAGAAGTATTCTAGGATTTGAGAGCAGATGTTGCTGTGAGTCATTTCATTTCTGTGCTTAGATCTCGGATCTCAACATCTGGATTATCTACTCATGGAAACACGATTTATGTTCCTACATTGCAGTGTCTTTATTTAGAAAACAGACTTCTATCAAAAAGTACTTATAATGATATACTAGATAATACATATTGAACTCTCACATATGGACTGCTCCACAATAAGTAATTCATAATGATGTGCATTATAAAGTGGAAATTTGATAAATTCTTGATGCCCTGTGTTTATGCTTTATACATGTATTTCAAGGAATTGCAAAGCTCTCCCTTAGTAACAGGGCCCCAGACCATAGAACGACTGGTGCCATGTTGTAGGCACTATTCTGACCTTAGAACCCAGCATGTAGACTCTAATACATGCCAAAACACAAAGATTTAATCCATCAAAGTCATAGTACACAGTTCCAGGATCCAGGAAAGTACCTAAGTGTACTAATTTTGCCTTGGGTTTCTGTGGTTTTGTTTTTCACTAATGCTTCTTTTTTTAAAATCTGTTTATTTATTAAAGATTTCTGTCTCTTCCCCGCCACCACCTCCCATTTCCCTCCCCCTCCCTCCTCAGCCCAAAGAGCCATCAGGGTTCCCTGCCCTGTGGGAAGTCCAGGGACCACCCACCTCCATCCAGATCTAGTAAGGTGAGCATCCAAACTGCCTAGGCTCCCACAAAGCCAGTATGTGCAGTAGGATCAAAAACCCATTGCCATTGTTCTTGAGGTCTCAGTAGTCCTCATTGTCCACTATGTTCAGCGAGACCGGTTTTATCCCAGGCTTTTTCAGACCCAGGCCAGCTGGCCTTGGTGAGTTCCCGATAGAACATTTCCATTGTCTCAGTGTGTGGGTGCACCCCTCGCAGTCCTGAGTTCCTTGCTCGTGCTCTCCTTCTTATTAACCAAAGTCTATCAGTCAAGATGTGGGTTTTGTACATAAAAGATAAAGAATAGTAAGGCTCAGGGCTGCATTATCTGGGCATGTTCCCCCATGCAAAAGCCAGCCAGCAATGCAGACTTTCTATTCAGCTTTTTAGAGTGTCTGTGTATGTTCTCTTGTGGAGTTACATCTTCATATCTATCTTTGCTGTGTATATTCTATGGAAACCCAAAGGCTTGGAACCAGTATTATTTTCCAGGTCCTGCCAGTCCCCGAAGCGAAATAGCTTTGTAAACCCTGGAGTAGATCAATCATTTATCTGCAGTAGCACCTCAACCTAAAGAACCGTTTCTCCACCTTGATCCTGTGAAACAAGGTATTCATTTATGCATATTATGAACATACTAGCTATTTTACTATAGCTCACCTACAAATTCACCTTCAACTTTTCTCTGTTCAAAATTTGGATTAGAAAGGAGGAAGAAGTGGTATGGGGAGAGTAAAAACATCTTTACTATTCTTTATTACTATGAGCATCAGCTTATATAGGTTAAGTGACATTGTGTGATGTGGAGGTGTCTCCAGCCAATGAGTCACAGCCAAGGCCTTCCTCTGGCTGAAGGGGTGTCTACCTAGATTTTGCTGCCTCATCCCCACTTGGTAGCTTTGACTCTCCTTCAAACTCAAGCCAGGCTTTTCTCTGTCCTACAGGCCTCGAGGTACAGGCCCTGAGTTAGTTTTGGCCCAACATTCAATTCAAAATGAGTCAGTCCTGTAATACATACATACAAATAACAGTATATAAACTGAACATATTTTATTTGTGAATGTATATGTAAATACACATATGCATAAAACAAGAATTATGAAAAAAGAGAACATAAATTAGAAAGAGAGCAAGAATGGGTCTATAGAATGGTTTGGAGGAAGGAAAGGGAAGGAGGAAATTATGGAATTAAACTATAATCTCAAATAATAATGAAAGAGAACAAGGAGTAGCTGGAGTTAATGACCCTGCTTTCTACTGCAGCCCCTTCCATTACTAGATCATGGACAGTTTATGTACTGTTTCTGTACTTTACATTTTTTGTACTCACTTGCCTCAGTGGTCTAATGCGTACACCAGGAATAACAATTGGACTTTGCCTCCTACAAAAGATTTTTCAAACTAAATAAAATCTTTCTGTGAGTGCTTAGCACAGTGTTTGTGACAATGTAATATTTCATAAAAGCTATTCTTTCTGTTATTGCTCTGTTATTGCTTTATTGATAAGGGCAAAGGGCACACTATAGATACTAAAAGACCTTTGAGTATTTGGAATTTATGTCATTTAATTTCATTTTATTTTTGCCTACCTTCTGCCTTTCCTAATTTGAGAGTTTGGAGAAGAAGCATATGAATGTCAAGAATTAAATGGGGCCCAAATAAAACTTTAATAGAAATGTAAAGTTGATAAAATATTCAAGTACAGGGCTCTCAAGCAATATCTGGATTAAAAATCTTATTTGGGTTTCAGGCTAAAAAGGAAGTTTCCAATTCTCTACTTAAGTTTTGATCTTGAGACTTACTTGCTTAGGTCATCATTCTTACTGAGACATGAATGGCCCTTCAGTGTAGAATTTAGGACCATTACTTGTGAGAGGAGAAGATTATTATCAAAATATATTTAAATTTAAAAATCCTTTTCTTAATTAAAATATAATAAAAATACAAAAACAATTTAGTCCCATTCATTGCTTATTTAGAGAAATGCCTGAACATTAAATAAATATTCTTTAAATAATAGTAAGTATCAATGACTATAGGATTCTTTTTAATAGGACACTTTTAGTATCCTTGTTTAAGGTTGGATATTAAAACATCCTGTTTTATTAAAAAGCCTACATAAAATGGCAAACAAAACAAAGGAAAAACCTCTCAAGAGCAGTATGGAAGGCAGGCATAATGGCATATATCTGTAAACCCACATTTAGGAAGTTTTGGTACAAAGATTGTGAAAGGCACATTTGGGCTACATAACTAGTTGCCACGTAGCCTCTGTACATAGCATATGACAATAACATGTAGAATAATGTTAATAATAAATAAAAAATAAATTCAACATAATGGGTTGCATTCAGAGTGAGAACACTATGACCAATTAACCATTTTAGAAAAACCTTATTGAGATTCTACAAAACCACCTACATGATGAAGGGCCCTAGAGCAACTTCATATACCAAAACAGGTATATGAGGCTCTGTCTGATTTGACTTTAAAGGTGCATGTGATTCAAAGATGTCTGTTTAGTCCATACTTCAAACTGAAGGCACAAGTGAAATCAATTAAAACAACACTACCAATGTCGTTTTATAATTTCTGCATCAAATTCTAATTTTCTTATCTTTATATTGTTAATGTTAAATCTTTTGCTGGACACAGTGACTTAGAATTCCAGCACTTTAGAAGCTGAAGTAGGAGGACTGTAGTGAGCTCAGGGCCAGTCTCGGCTATATATGGTATCTTGAAAAATTTATACATATGCAAAACTTTCAGATATGAATTTTCCTTTAAAAAATCTTTTTCCAAAAATGTTGTTTTTGTAACATAGATAAATTTCCATCAGTTTTAAGAACTTTCTTTTAAGTTTTCTACTTCAGTGTTGTCTCTGTTTCTTCTAAATTCATTTTTGTCAGTTTGTTACTATTCTGCTTCATTTTCAGATTGCAATTTTTCTCAAATATCTGATAATATTGGTAAGTATGGAGGAGGAATTGGAAGAATTCCTTCTATGGTGGAAGAAATAAAGAGAAAGAAGAATATATTAAATAGGGGCAAAGGTAAAGTTCAATAGAGAGCAATAGATTTGAAAAAGTTGTTCCTAGACTGATAATATTTGTACAACATGTGCCAGGCATGTGGAGGGAAAAATTTGGCTGTCAATCAAAAGAGAAGTTTGGTTTGACAGATGTACTATATTGTCACAATGGAAGAAAATTCACATACTAGTGAACTACAGGGACCAAAAAAAAAAAAAAAAAAAAAAAAAAAAAAAAAAAAAAAAAAAAAAAAAAAAAAAAAAAAAAAAAAAAAAAGTCAGCAAGCAACAAAAAAAAAAAAGTTCAAGATGAAGTTGAACTAAGATCAATTCCAACACTTCAATATTATCTGGAAAACCTTACTTCAAAGCTGTAGTCTAAGAGAAGAATTTGGGTAGCCCATGGTCACAATGCTCAAGAAGTCTAACATTACAGATGAAGCCTTTTAGGGGAAACTTTAAACAATGAGAAAGAAGGCAAAGAAACAGGAATTAGGGAGAATCATTTTGGAGGTTTTCCCACTGCCTTCTATATTCAGTCAGTGACTAAAGCAGGGGTCTAAAATTCACAAGAAGGATAAAGTCTTGTGTCCTCACAAAGACCAAGTCTTAATATGAGTCATTCTCCAAGAAAATCATATTGGAATTGACATGGAAACATATGTCTAGAGATAGTGGCTTGGTTTAACTGGGGAAATCCAGAGAGCACAGTCCTGTCTCTGTATCCAAGTTTGATTGCTTCTAGGATACCCACCATCCAAATGCCCAAATCCACACTTAAGTCCCTTAGATAAAATAATACAGTATTTACAGAAAAACTATGTCCATCCTCTTATACACTTTGTACCATCTCCAGATTGCTTTTAGTGCCCAATAAAATTTAAAATTTTATATTATATAAAATGAAATGTAAAACTAAATAAACGCTATACTTCATTATTTAGGGAATAGTGACCAGAAAATAACTTGTACAAATTTATTTTCCCAAGTATTTTTTTTATTATCAATAGGCTATATGTGCAGATATAGAACCTGTTAATACAGAGGGCTGGTTGTACTAGATATTGTCCTAAGTCTGACTGAGGCATATTAAAAAATCTAATGCCAGCCTGAGGTCCCTCCCATAATAAACTGGATATCTCAACTTCCTCAGATTTGACTGAGGAAATTGGCTGGGCCTAAGCCAAGACATAAGGCCCATCAATAAATGTACTTATAAGAGCTAAGGAAACAAAGGTCAGTGAAATGAAACAGGCTAACAATTATCATCTTGACTTGCAAGGCCAGATGCACCAATGATGCTTGAATCCCACACTGCAATCAGTTTGGAATCAACAGGAGAGTGAATAAAAAAATACTGTTGTCTATGATAATATGTAAACTTATTTGTTTAGTATTTATGAAGTAAGTAAAACTTTTTTTAAAAAAATTGTTGATTTACAAAAGCTGTTAGTTAGATAATCCCTCTTAGTGCTCTTCCCATTTTTGAACCTTCTGTAACTCCCCTACAGAAGAGGAATCTGATCACATGACCCTTTAGAGAAAAACAGATAAAGGATTCTTTCTCCTTGTAAAACAAACAATATTCTAGAGGCCAGAAACAATGGACGAAGGAATGTATATCTAGAAGCATTTTCTCACTTTAGTGAAGTATACTGCAGGTCTTGATAGGGCTCATTTCCTGTGACAGTTAAAGAATTAAAAGACAAGAAAAATATTGAACTCACAGGGGTCAGCAGGGAATTTCTCAGACAAAGCAGACAATTAACCAGTGAAGAGACACTTTTATTTGACCTGAGTAAACAGGCACACAGCAGGCACCCAGAGAAAAGATCCTCTGCTTTGCAAATCAGAGGCACTCAGGAAGCCATTGTCAGGCCTCTCCAGAGGACTTGGGATTTTCGAGGTTTTTGAGGGTTTTATCTTCCTGAATTAGTTTGAACAAAGACAGGGAGGCTAATAGCCTAGGGTTTTGTTCAAGCACATCCTGGTACTGACCTTTAATTTGCAGGACTAGGCCTTTGTTTCAAGCTCCCTTTGTCTCCAATGAGTGAGGAAACAGGCAGAAGTTTGTGGTCTCTCCCTATTTGTAAACCTATCAGGGATTTGTCTAAATTCTGGTCCCTCCAAGGTTTCCTCAGAGTTGAGAAAACACTTGTGGAATGATGAAGGCCCCAGATGCTGACCAATGAAGATGGTGGCATCGAGCTTGGCTGAGAGAGAACGCATTGCAGAAGCATGTAGTGATTATCCATAAAAGACAGAGAAGAGAGGAAGGCGTCAAACATTACTCAAAGACATCCATGCTGGCTGACTGGATTTTTACTGTGACCGGAGAGCTTAAGCACAGAGACATGGTGCCAGGAAAAGAAATTGAAGGTTTTTGTCCTCATTGCTTCTAATGTCCAACTGTGAAGGGCCACAGAATCAGAAATAACTGCAACGGAGGGTAATGTGTAATAGCACTGCAGGAAATAAGAAAAGTGATAGACTGTTTTCACATCTTTGTGTGCCCCACAGCCACAAGCATGGTGCTCAGCTACCGACTGCAAAGCTTATAAGAACTTGGTAGCTGTAGTGTGTGGAGTGAAGCAACATGGGTGTGCAGTTAGAGAGGACTATATAAGAAGCAGGAGAAATCACAATGCTAGGCTGTGTTATGGAAGAAGAGAGCAGGGTGACACAAATGAGAGCACAGAGTGCAGTGGGAGCACATTCAGCTTCTTCAGCCAATAGCCTTTAACATACCAGCCCACTTGGGCATGGTGTCTTAAACGTAAAACAGCTGTAAACGTGTGCCTGCTCTCTCGCTCTGGCTCCCTCTTCTTGCTGCTAGACTCTGTTCCTGTTCCTGCAGAAGACTGTTATCCAGGACAGCAATCTGTAAGTTTTCCTTTAAATAAATAACTCTTTTATTATTCATAATTCTGAACTGGTGTGGGATTGTTTTGTGACTTCCATCATTAACAGAGCACAGCCAGACATGGACAGAGAGAAAATGTGTCGAGGTGAAGCAGCTGTCCAGGGCTGCAGAACTGAGTCTGAGTTTGCACAACAGACAAAGGAACTTCAATAAATACAAATTCCAAAAATTAACCACAGCTATTTATGAGATCTTTTGTTCATGCAGATTCTAAAGACAGTAACAGGAATGTGATATTATGTGAACAGAGCAGCTATATTCAGGCCAGAAGGCAAGCATCCTTTTAATGGTGAGATCTTGAGGGGACTCTGAAACTACAAAGCCTCCATTTGGTTAAAAATGAACTTATGGTGATTAATTGTGATTGCTGACAGACTAGTCTGAAATAATTCAAATTAATGTGCACAAACCCTGAAGGGGGATCCTTATCTTGGAAAGCTTCCTGTGTGAGCTCAGAAGTCTGCAGAAAGAAGTGATGAGAGAATGCAGTATCTCTTCTGTGTAGGGTGACTGGGGACTCCATTTGTTTTCATTTATACACTAATGAAAACAAATTGGGGCAGACAGTTTTAGGGAAAGAGATACTCCCTGGACCCTATAAAAATCTGAGTCTGCTCTTCAGGGGAGGTAGAATGGGCAAGCCCATTATAAAAGAATCTTTAAATAATTGAGAGAATTGCCAAGGGGATTCAGAGAAAGCACACTATTCTGTTCCAGGGGGTGTTTCAGGTGACCTCTGTAGTAGCCATTCTCTTCTCCCCATTGCCCAATGTGCATTTTTTTTTAAAAAACAAGAGATGTCAATTTCTTTTTTCCCTTTCACTATTTACCTAGTTATTTTTGATATTCTTTTAAAAATGAAAATTAGGGGGAAAAAGGGTTGCCATAATTTTGGCTCTTGAAAAGTGATAGAGATTTAACAGATTTTTCTATTTTTGAAATAAAATCCTCTAGAAGTATATTGCATTCATTCCATAGGAAATCCATTTTAAAGGCACTTTTCATCTATTCACATGTATTTGTTGATTGATTGATTGACTGACGTATTGAGACAGAGTCTCAATTAGTAATTTGTGCTGTTGTGAAATTCGCTATGTAGCCCAGTCTGTCCTTGAACTCAACCTGCTTTTTTTGACTCAGTCTTCCAGGTTCTAAGATTGCAGTCATGATCCATCATACCTGGCTTCACTTTTCAAATATAGTGACTCACCATGTCCAATTTGTATTTTTATTTCTTTTCATATTTACTCTCCCTATTTCTTAATAGTTTTAAATTGGATTGTTGAATTTTTATCTTCTTACTAAACTCAGTGGAGAATATCTGTAGGATTGTATAGGAAAGTTTCAAATCACAGACTTCACTTTGGTTGTTTTGACTAGAAAGTAAATTTACAGGTATTAAGCAACTCAAACAATCCTTCCATATACGAATGTCAAGATGATATTCTATGACCCCATAAAATGTTCCTATACTGCTCCCATGCCAAGACAAACACTAAATGCTAATAACTTGATCTTACCACATACTAGAACTGCTACCAGCCAAAAAATGCTATTCCTGCACCAAGAATCTTGGAAATATCAGAAGGCCCCACTTTGATCCTGGTAATTATAATTGTTGGGAGAGGGAGAATCAGTTTCTCCAGGGACAAGTTCTCTGATAGGTTATTCAACCCCAAGTAGTCAGTCATAAACACCGAAAAACATATTCACATAAACAATACCAAAGAAACCCATGTAGTGGAAGACAGCTTGTTTGTTCCCAGCTATTCAGTCTGAAATAATCACACAGAAACTGTATTAATTAAATCACTGCTTGACCCATTAGCTCTAGCTTCTTATTGGCTCTTACATCTTAATTTATTCCATTTATATTAATCTGTATATCATTGTGAGGCTGTGGTTTACTGCATAAAGTTCCTGTGTCTGTCTCCAGCCAGGCTCTATGGCTTCTCTTTGACTCAGCCTTCTTTCTCCCAGAATCCTGTTTAGTTTTCTCTGCCTAGCTCTACTCTTTTCCCCTATCACAGGCTAAGACAGTTTCTTTATTCATTAACCAATAAAAGCAACACATAAACAGAATAACCCCACACATCATTTCCCCCTTTCTGTTTAAATAAAAAGGAAAGTTTTAACTTTAACACAGAAAAAGTACATATAACAAAACAGTTATCAAGCAATAATTACAGTTACAATATTTATATCTACTTTATCTTTTATCATAACTAAGGAAAACTATAATTATAACTATCTATTCTTCAACTCCATCAAAGACTCCAGAAGGATATAATATTATAAGTGCATTATAAGCAACTTCCAAAACTCTAGAGTTGATAGAGACATCTCAATACCTGGACAGTCACCCAAAGTTTTTCTGTAATGTTGTGGATACCCATCATCAGCTTACTGGCCCATAGTATTTGGCAGACATTTCCATGAAGCAGGAAATTTCAAAGACCATTCCATCTATATTGGCAGTTTGTCAGTCACTTTTTTCTGTGTTCTACAGAATGCCTAGAAGACTCTTACATGAAGCAGGAACCCTGAACGACTGTCTCATCTTTAGGCAAGTTTAGCAGTCATTTCTCTTTGAGTCCTGTATGTCCAGTTCATATAACATACTGTCAAGAAGTCCAGGCAAGGCTAGAGCAGGGTTTTTTTTTTTTCCCAAATAGTAAAAAAATCAAAAACAAACAAACAAAAAAAAAAACATTATGAGGAGCCTCTTAGATGCCCAGCTACTTGAAGTAGATTGGTGCTGCCAGGCCAGATGTGTCTCACTGTCATGAAAAGTCCTGACATCTTAAACATCTTAAATGACATATTCTGAAGGTCTTTCAAATATTTGAAGAATCCCTATTGACCTGAAATATATCTCTGTATATCTAGAAAACCTAACTAACATGACTACAGGCTTGACTATTATAGATGACTATCTATTAACCTATATTTCTTAAATATACATTAAAGTTTTAAATGATCTGTGCAAACAAAATACCTTAATCAAGACCAGAAATACATATACACAATATAACAAAATTGACCTTAAATTTGTATCAATAAACCAAGATTCATACCAATGCAAATCTCTATAGCATATCCCCCTTTAAATGTAAACAAACATTTATAAACAATATTTGGGAATTTGGGCGTAGACCTTTCCAAACTGATTTCTGCTTTTTATTGGATGAAGCAATTTTCGGGAGTGTTTATGACAACCTTTTGGGGGGTTTTAGTCTATCAAGCAACATTAGTCTGGAATTAAAAGAAGAACCTTTTTTCCAAATCAACAAGTTCTGAACAACCCAAATTCTAAAATTAAGATAGGTTTATGCTGGTTTATCTTTGCAGCCCATACAATGAAATGTCTCTTTGTCCTTATCTCCTTCACAGTCAAAAAATTCAAAGAAAACACAATAATATACATAATCAAGATTCTCTTTGTATATTCCATCTTTACTTGGCTTATTTTTCTTACTATTACCTTTTCTGCAAGTTTAATATTTATTTTGTTATCTTTACTTCTTTAATCTATGATTGCCTATACTCTTTTTTTTAATTACATTTACTGTCTCTTTGCTAATTTTCTTCTCTATCCCAAGCCTATGTACATTTTTTAAACACAATGTGTCTCATTTAGAGGTCTTTTATGTCTGAATCTATCCTTATTGCATATCTGTAATCCTTTTCTGACCAGGACAACTTCTTAAAATGCTAAGTGTTTCTTAAAAACCTAATCTATAGCATTGCTAGGGAAAATATTGTCCTGCCTTCTTGCTTGACCAAATTCAACATGCAAGAAAGGAAGTCCATTCACTGCATCTGAGATGGCCAGGTGGGAGCCATCCAAACCACCTCAACTCTGGTAACTGGTTGCCCCATGCTGCTACTAAGTAACTTGCAGCATGCTGCCCACAAAACCCATTTAAATGCTCACCATCCTTAAAGAGCCTGAGTTTGCACTGGCAGCATGGCTCAAGAAACCTCCATTTCAAAACTGTGTGGCTTTTTTCTGTTATTGCTGAATCAGTAAGACCTCTCTTAAAGGAGGTGAGGCATTAAGCCGTGCTTAACTGTTTGTGTATGTGTGTGTGTGTGTGTGTGTGTGTGTGTGTGTGTGTGTACCTAGGACTTTTCCCAAACTCACTCAGGTTTTAAGTAGATTTTTAGTTGGCCATGTTGGTCTCAATTTGTTGTAAGAGACCACTAGTTTGTTTCCCAGATGCCCAGACTCCAGAAATAATCACTAAGAAACTAGTTTCTTTATTCATTAACCAATAAAAGCAACACATAGACATAAGGACAACCCACATTAAACCCAGTAGCGGGTGTGTATGTATGTAATTATGTGATTCTTTCAACCTGTGGGCTGCAACCCCCAAAACCCCATAAAACACAGCTATTTACATTATAATATACAACAGTAGCAAAATTACAGCTATGAAGTTGCAACAAAATAATTTTACAGTTGGGGGGTCACCACAACATGAGGAACTGCATTAAAGGGTTGCAATATTACAAAGGTTGAAAACCAGTGGATAATTAGAGAAGCAGTAATTTTAGAAGGAATAGAGGACTGAAGGAGGATATGGAGACCTTGGAAAGAGGAATGGAAAGGGTAGAAATGATCTAAACACTGTTCTCATACATGAATTCTCATAAAAAAACATGTAAAAATAATTTAAGCATGAGCGAGCAAGATGTCTCAGCAAGTAAGAACTTGCCATGAAATCCCAATGATCCAAGTTCAATACCTAGAATACATATAAAGGGGAGAACAAGAGAAACAACTCCACAAGCTGTCTGTCTTTTCACCTCTGCATAATCCCCCACACCACCACATACATCACATAATAATAGTAATAACAAATAACTGAACACGTGAATTTAAGCTTAAAAATAAATGCCTTAGCATTTATGTGTATTTACCCCAAAATAAACTCCATACAAAGACTGGTTTTTGTTTGTTTGTTTGTTTTACTTCCAAATGTAAGTCTTTAACAGATATATCTGTTTCGTGGGACTGACATCATATTGTTTACTGCACAGAGGCTGAGTCTTAAAATTCACATCTTAGTACTATGAACACATAGGACTGAGGAGGTGGAGGTTTTCTCACATGTACAAATGCTTTGGAAAACAACAAAGGAGCTACAATAGAGGTTTCCTTAAAACAGATAGCTTTGCCTCCATCTGTGGCATTCCTATTTGTTACTTCTTTATTCCCTAATTGAATCAGCAGGATCTCATGCTATTATTTTCAACAATTTTGTATGTGAATATATACAGGTATAAAAAAGCTCTCATCTTGCTGGCTGAGCTGAACTGGCCAAATTAGTAGTTCAGTGTTAAATTCTGCAGTTTTCAATGTTCAGTTTACAGGAATACTATTCTATTCCAACAAATTTCTCACAAACACCTTTACAACTTTAATGTTCTGTACTGTATTTTTAAAATTTGATTTCTTTACAAAATATTATGATGAAATCTGGAGAGATGGTTCTGTTCATACAGTGCTTGCTACCTAAACACAAGGATCGAATTTAATCCCCAGAACCCATGTAAAAATCTAGACATGGTGGTACATGTTTTTAATTCCAACACTGGGGAAGGAGACATAGGGGAATCCCTGAGTCTTACTGGACAGCCAACCTAGATTAGTTTACTCAGTGAACTCCAGGCCCCTAAGAAACACTAACTTGAAAAATAAAGTTGAACAGCAAGATTGTCTTCTAGCCTCCCCAAATTCACACACACACACACACACACACACACACACAGAGAGAGAGAGAGAGAGAGAGAGAGAGAGAGAGAAAGAGAGAGAGATGTCATGATGAAAAAAATCCTTTTTCACAGCTAATATACCCTAAAAATCTGTTATTTATATAACAGTTTTGACAAGCCTTCAACACAAGGTCTTACACATGATAGATAAGTGCTCTACCACTGAATTACAATTGAATTTTTATTTTGCATCATTTCTCAGTCTTACCTTTAACTTGTGATGTACCCTAGGCAGTCCTTTAATTTGCAATTATCCTGCATCAGCTTCCCAAGTAGCTGGCAAGATGAGCCTTACACCAGGGAATAAAAGCCTTCTTTAGCACACTTGATGTCCTTCCTGTTTTTGAATGAGAACTGTTTCCTATTCTCACACATTCTCCAATATCATCCTCATAGATTCTAAATCTAAGCATCTTGGGTGCAACTTATATCTCTTCTAGTCTGTATTTACTGGAAGAACTTATGGATGAAAAGGAGCATCTGTTTCAGAAACAGACCCATATTAAACCAACAACACACCAGCACACTGAATCCCATAAAGTGGAAAATATATTCTACAGCCACTGAGAACATTTACAATATGTTGGGCACTGAATAGCAGAAAAGGGCTGGATAGATAAATAATAGACGGTTACTGCTCTCTAGAGTGCTAGGGGTGTGTCTAGTGAGGGAGACAGAAACAGGCAGCCTTATGTAAGACGAAGATGTTGATTGGGAAGCCATTGCAGGGAGTTTTCATGGATACAGTGGCAATATTTGAAGTTCTATTTTGGACATCATGGAAACATCTTGCATTTCTGCCTATGCTTTCATTTAAAATTATTTTAAAAGACAAAGCAAATATTGTTTAAAGTAGAACTGTTTAAAAATCTGTTGTTATATGAAGAGTGCATATGGATTTGTTGTGCTAGCCTAGAGACTTTTATAACACACACACACACACACACACACATATATATATATATATACATGCACAAGAGAAAGATAATAATATATACAATAGAATGAAAAGCATCTTGGCAATTGTGATTTTATAAATCACCAATTATTTTCCAAAAACAATCCTATACAATAAAGGATTGTCTGGAGGCATTACCATCCCTGACTTCAAACTATTACAGAGCTACAGTACTGAAAACAGCTTGGTATTGGCATAAAAACAGAGAAGTCGACCAATGGAATCAGATAGAAGACCCGGACTTTAACCCACAAACCTATGAACACCTGATTTTTGATAAGGGAGCTAAAAATATACAATGGAAAAAAGAGAGCATCTTCAGCAAAGTGTGCTGGCATACCTGGATGTCAATCTGTAGAAGAATGAAAATAGATCCATATTTATCACCATGCACAAAACTCAAGTCCAAATGGATTAAAGACCTCAATATCAGTCCGAGCACACTGAACCAGATAGAAGAGAAAGTGGGAAATACCCTACAACAGATGGGCATAGGAGATCGCTTCCTATGTATAACCCCAGCAGCACAGGCATTAAGGGCAACATTGAATAAATGGGACCTACTGAAACTGAGAAGCTTCTGTAAAGCAAAGAACACTGTCACTAGGACAAAAAGGCAACCAATATTAGTTCTATAATCTGGTTTATGGGCAAGGTATATGTATCTATGAGAAGTTAATTCTATTAAACATTTCAAACATTTGTCCTCTCTGACACACATAGAGGAAATATCTAATTGTATGCTTACTCTGCATTTAATTCCACCAGCAAGAACAATAGAATTCTTCTTTTAATGATCTTTTTCAGTTTTATTTCTGAGCATTTGTGTGTGCGAATGTACTATGTAGATGTAAGTACTCATGGAGAATGATAGAGGACTTTAGATGTCCTGGAGGCAAAGTTACAGGCAGTTGGGAGCCACCCAACCTGGGTTCTAAGAACCAAACTCCAGCCCTCTAAAGATCAGTGTGTACTCTTAATCACCAATCATTTCTCTAGCCTCAAGGACAACAAACTCCTTAAAGTTAGTCTGATTGTAACTAGAGGAGAAACTGATGTTCTGGAGTTTCTAAAATGAAATGTAAGCAATGAAAACAATGATATACTAGGGGCTAAAGTGGTTAAGAGCACCTGATGTTCCTGTAATTGACCCAGGTTTTTGGTTTCCAGCAACACATGGCAGTTCACAACCATCTGTAACTATATTTCCAGGGAATCTGATGCCCTTTTCTGCCTCTGACGACACAATACATACAGATGATACATATACACAAATACATGAAAAACATCCATACATGGAAAATAAGATATGATATATTTAATAATAAAAGTATCATATTCCTTTATTTTAATGTGTCTTGAGTATGAGTGTTGCCATGCACATGGTTCAGTGTGTGTGTGTGTGTGTGTGTGTGTGTGTGTGTGTGTGTGTTGTTATGCCTAAATTACTTATCCCAAAAAAAGTAACTCCATGGAACCAGATTTTGATATAAACCACAAGAGGGTTTTTAACATACAAACTCGAGTTTGGACTGCACCTCAAGCACACCAACGGAGTGGGTGAGAGAAGTGCAGTGCCAAGCTGGGAATGGGGAGAACTTTTAAAGGGGAAATTACGTAATCAGGGAAGTTCATGTCCTGTTGTCTTAGGACTGGGTAAGGAGGACAGATGATAAAGTAGTTTCTGAAACCGTTGGTCAGTTTTGGGGCGCAGAAGCCCAACAAAGAGCCATTAATAACTGACAAGGTATCTTCAAAGACAGGATGCCTCTTAGGAACATCTGGACCTTGTTAAATTTTATGACCCTGCTCCCCATCTCCTTAATTGGCTATTTTAAGATATCTGTTCAAATTCCACTATCACAGCACATTTCTGGAGCTGAGATCAGCCTGTTGCTTAAGATGAAGCCCCTTCTTTAAAATGGAGTTTGTAAAGTCAGGTCCTCATAGTGTGTGTGTGTGTGTGTGTGTGTGTGTGTGTGTGTGTGTGTAGATCAAAAGACAGTTTTTCAGGGGCTCTTTCTTTCTTTCTATTTGGGTTTTTGAAGCAAGGTTTCTCTTGCTATTTCTGCTGCTATAGCACATAATATAGGATTCCTGGCCCAAAAGCTTCTGGGTGATTCACCTATCATCCATCTCACTTTAGGGATGTTGGAATTAGAGTATTGTTGGAATTAATGTATTGTTTGACATCTAGCTCTTTCTGATAATCAAACTCAAGTAGTCAGACTTGCTTGTGAATTGCTTTAACCCACTGAGCCATCTTTAAGTTCTCTAGCATATTATATTCTTTCAAAGGCAGATAGAATACAATTCTTGTTACATGATCAGAGTTTTATTGCTGTGAAGAGACACCATGGCCACAGAAACTCTTATTAGGAAACCATTTAACTGGGGTAGCTTGATTACTGTTTCAGAGATTCAGTCTATTAGCATCAAGATGGGGAGCACGGGAGTGTGCAGGCAGATGTGGTGCTGGAGCTGAGAGTGCTACACCTTGCAAGCAACAGAAAGTCAACTGAGTATCACACTGAGTGAAGCTTGGGAAAAGAGACCTTAAAGCCCATCCCCAATAGCTCTTCCTCCAACAAGGCCACAGCTCCTAATAGTGCCGCTCCCTCTGGGGGGCATTTTCTTTTAAACCACCACAGTGAATGTGTGTGTGTGTGTGTATGTGTGTGCGCACATGTGTTCCCATATAGAAGACACTCCGTGTTCTACTTTGTCACTCTCCATATTCTACCTTTCTTTTTTTAAGTCCTATTCCTTTTTTTTCAGGTTTATTTAATCTATATGCATGAATACTTGCCTGTATACATGCATGTTGTATAATGTGTTCCTGGTGCCTGTAGAGGTCAGAAGAAGGCACTATATCCCCTCAGATAGGAAGTATAGATGGCTGCAAGTCACCATGTGGGTGGCAGAATTCAAACCCTAACCCTCTGTAAGAACAGCAAGTGTCCTCTTAACCACTGAACCATGTCTCCAGTCCCTCCACCTTATTTCTTTCTCTCACTGAATCTGGAACTAGTCTGGCATAGAAAAAAACCTCAGCAATTCTACCACATCTACCCCTCAAGATGTTTGGGTTACAGGCACACATGTGACCTTGCCTGGATTTTTACGCTGGTTATGAGCTCTGAACTTGCGTTCTCCTATTTGTACAAGTGCTCTTGTTCAATAACCAACATGCTAACCCCAAAATTTATTTTATTACAGGAAAATATGGAACATTTGTGAGTATACATGGTTATACAATACATAAGGCAGACTATAATCACTTCATAAACCATCTGATCAGATGATTTTATTATAATATTCAATAATGAATAAATTTATAGCTTTTCTTCAGTTGAAAAATATTTTAAACCTTCCATTTTTTTTAGTGAGAAACTGACTTACATTGGTTTGACTTTTTCCTATGACATATTATATTACATTTCCTTTTTAGCTCTAGCCTAGTCTTGGAGATTTATTTAATGTTCCAATTAACTGTAAGAAATATTGCTGTTTTATCTGGTTACATAAGCAGTCTCTATGAGGCACCAGCAGCCAATAGTCCGCAACTGTACTGGTAATGTCTGGAGACATTTTGGTAGTCATAATTGGGTATCAGTACTACAATCATCTAATGAACTGAGGCCAGGAATTTCGCAAAGCATTCTCTAGTTCTCAGGTCAATCTCCCACAACAAAACCTCTCTATACCAAATGTCTGTGGTTTATAAATTCTATTTTTTGATCAATATTGTTCTTTAACAGATTCATATATATATACGTATATATATAAAACATATTAAAATTTGTCCATGCCCCATCCCCATTCTCTTTTCTCCTCTCATCCTTATCAACCATCTCCCACATCCTTACCAGTCCCTTTATGAGATTCAATCTAAATATTTTTGTGGGATGCCCTGGACACATGCCACTCTCCGACTTAGTTATAGAATTCTCTCCTTCAAGTGAACAGTGACTTGTTAGTTTTTTTTTATTTATTTAAAGCAACTTGACACAAGCTAAAGTCATCATAGGGAAAGAGAGAACCTCAGTTGAGAAAATACCTCTATCAAATTGTAATGTAGGCAAATCTGTAGAGCATTTATTGACCAATGATTGATGTGCAAAGGCCCAGTACACTGTGGGCAGAAATATCGGGGGCACCATGTTGGGCTGCCGTTATGTTAGGGTCCATGTCTGGACCACGAAGTCTGCTGTTGGGTCCTGTCTGGTTTATATATTCTTTCTTGGAGGGAAATTTATTAAATTATAATTATAACAAAAAGACATAAGAGAAAAATGAGACAAAACAGAATAGCCCCAGGAGAGAAATCCTGTGAATATTGAACCCTGAATCTGCTTTGCTTATTTTCCATTCCTTTTTATAACCCACTCAAAGGGAGGAGGAGGCAACAGACTTCTATAACATGATACAAAGAATAGATAGAGCATCTCCAACTTTTGGTCCAGGTAGAACAAATATACAGTTATACTCAAAATGCTAATTAAGTACACCCTAGGTCTCTCACCTATAGTCAACAATTCTGAGAGAGCAAAACAAGTTCAAACTCTCTGACCACTAGTCAAAGTGGACTCACATCTGTGGGCCCTGACAGAGTACCACTCCTGGGAAGGTGATGCTGGGTGCTATAAGCAAGCAAGATGAGCATGCCAGAGGAAAAAAACACTAAGAAACATTCTTCTAGAACTCTGCTTTAGTCTCTGTCTCCAGATTCCTGCATTGAGTTCCTTCTATGACTTCTTTCATTATGAACTATAAATTGTAAGGTGAAATAAACCCTTTCTCTTTTAATTGCTTTTGGTTATGGTATTTATAACAGGAAGAGAAGGCAACACTAGGATAAATGGTAAATGAAGAAACACAAGACTAAATACAGTGCTGAGAAGATAAATAAAACAACAAACAAAACACGCTAATACTTCTACATTTAAGAGAATCTCTTGTATCCGTATTTGCTCCACCAGTAGCCAATGTCTTAAAATGGCCTGTGGAACACCCTATTATTCATAGGTTTCTGTCTGAAGTCTTCACTACAAGTTGAGTTCCCATATTCAAAATGCTTAAGTCTAAAAGTGTTTTTGACTTTTTAAAAGTTTTATAATATTTGCTTTCACATACAGCTAGACACAAAATACACATGCCTGTATATAACTCGTATATAAGAATATAGAATATCTTTTGGAATGACTACATTTTTGCCATGATCTATCAGACACAATCAAGTGTGGAAATTTTCACTTGTGTTATCATGTCAATGATCAAAAAGATTTTACATTTGGGAGCATTTCAGATTTCAGCCTCTTTTATTAAGGAATATTCAATGAGTAACATACTTGGACTCCTAAAATATGTATCGAAACTATTTTATTCAGTGTGTTCTCTATTACTTCAAAAGTCATTGTGTGTTAGTTGTTCATTCATAAACAGTGAAAAGTATATGCACAGGAGCTAAAACCAGTAAGGAGACTACCATTTTCTTATATGATTAAGGTCTAGGAAAATGTAATTAGGGCTGATGTGTTAGTTCAGTAAAGTCACAGGGAACACAGGCTTTTTTTAATGTCATATTGTGTGTCTTGTGCCCCCCACCTTGCAGTGGTAGTGACAATATGTTGCTATCATTTTCATGACTGGAAATAGGTTGGCAAATCTCCAAGTATTATATACACATTCCAGTTCAGAAAAGAGGCTTCCTTCTTACAGATCCTTTCTATTTACTTATAAAATAAGTTCTTCCTAGAAACACCTCCCTAGAGCTCATTGTTCCAAACTGTTCATCTGTCACTATAAAGGAAATTGAAGGATGCAATGTTTTTTAACTGGATACATATTCTGCTTTGTACAGAATCATAGATCTTTGAGTAAAGAAGGTGAATTGATAGTTGTAGTCTATTTCACTGTTCATCAGTATGTTTTATAGCTAAATGAGACAATTTTTCAGTTTTCTGGAAATACTATATACACAAGTTTTATCTCTTTATACCCAGATATTGTTTCTTAGAATGCCCTCTCCTTGCTTCTAAAAAAGAAAGGAAGTCCTGAAGGAAGATCCAATCATTCTTCAAGGTCAACCCTGCATGCCTTCTTTTATTCTTTATTCTTTGAGGTGGGACTAATGGTCCTTGAATCCCTGGATGGCGGTAAGCTAAAAAGGATTTTGTCTATGACTATATTATCATTATTTAATCATGTGCTTAAAATGAGTAATCGGTGTCATAGTTAATTCTTGTCAATGTGACACGAATTTCACATATCTGAGAGAAAGGAATCTCAATTGTTGAATAAAGAGACTTTAGATTTTTAAACACATCTTACATTCTTAAAGCACTACAAGTTGTAAAGGCATGGGGCATTTAAAGTTATACCATGCTTTATACATTTATACACATGATATTAACATGAAATATTTACACTTACACATGTGATATTAACATGAAATCTTGGGAACAAGAAATTCAAAGGGTATGGATTGAAATGTTGTATTTATATGCCAGAGTTGAAATGGGGTAGAATGTTACAATTTTTGTCACCTCACACAAACCAAGACATAACTGAGAGAAGTGAATCTCATTTGAGGAAGTGTTTTTTAATAGATTGGCCAATGGCCATGACTGTGGAACATTTTTTTTCTTAATTATTGATTTAGCAAAACCCATCCCACTATAATTGGTGTCACCCTGGGATAGTGGGCTTGAACTAGATAAGAAAGTTAACTGGGGAGTGGGGAGTGTGGGGTGTGTAGTCTTCAGAATTAGTGGAAAGACAGGATCTTGCCCATTATTTTTTTGTCTGAGGTAGAGAAGTAAGAGCCAATAGCTGGCTGCATAGCTTTTCTGATCTTCAGGTTGAACCCCAATATCTGTCTCTGGGTTTTTATTAGTCATGCTTGATTTGGCAACCAAAGTTCAGGGTATGAATTCATGAAAAAGCCATTTGTCTATGGCTTTTCAGCCACCGGCATAGGCCTGAGCTACACTCAGCTAGAGTCACTGCCCAACTGGCTAGGTTTTTCTTTTTTTTCTCTCCTTGTGGGCTCTCCCTGAACCCCCTTCTCAGGCTGCTGCCAAACTAGATAATGGCTTTGAAATCCACTCAGAATTTTACTATTTTACACAGCAGCAATAAACCTGCATCTTCATCAATATTGTCATAAGATTTGGTTATAAAATAGGTTTATGAGCCAAGAAACTTCCAGAATCAGGCAAGCAAGGCCATAGCAAACTCCAGGAGCAGGTAGGAAGCCCTGAGTCACCTCCAGGAGCACCTAGTGACTGGAACCATGGCCCCTACTCCACCTCAAGGAGGAGCCATCTGAACTTTGAATGCACTGGCATTGGAAAGAGGGACCACTAGAGAAAGAGCCCCAACTACACCAATTGGAGGAAAAGATTAGTAGACAATAAGGAAAGAAAACACTCAACAACACAAAGAGCAACAAGGCAGCACCAAAAATTAGTGGTTCTACACCAACAAAAACTAGTGGCCCTACAACAGCAAGACTTGAACACCCCAACACAGATGAAGCAGAAAAAATTTACCCGAAAAATAACTGTAGGAAAATGTTTGAGGCCCTTAAAGAGGAAATGAAAAATTCCCTCAAATAAGTGGTAGGATAGACAAACAAAAAATTGGAAGAAATCAACAAAACCCTTCAAGAAATTCAAGGAAAAGCAATCAAACAGGGGAAAGAAATGATTCAAGACTTGAAAACTGAAATAGAGACAATAAAGAAAATACAAACTGAGGGAATTCTGGAAATAGAAAATATAGGTAAATGAACAGGAAACACAAGCATAAGCATAAACAGCAAAATATAAGAGATGGAAGTGAGAATCTTAGGTGTTTTTAGGACATAGACTCATCGGTCAAAAAAATTAAATCTAACAAAAGATTAACACAAAATATCCAGGGAATCTGGGACACGATGAAAGCACCAAATTTAAGAATAGTAGAGATAGAAGAAGTCCAACTCAAAGACACAGAAAATATACTCAACAAAATTATAAAGGAAAACTTTCCCAATCTAAAGAAGGACATGCCTATGAAAATATAAGAGGCTTACAGAACACCAAATAATACTGCAACAAAAAAGTCCCCTCACCACATTATAATCAAAACATTAAACATACAGAATAAAGAAATAATCTTATGAGATGTGAAGAAAAAAAGGCCAAGTAAGATAGAAAGGCAGACCTATCAGAATTACATCAGACTTCTCAATGAGAAACAATGAAAGCCAAAAAATCTTCGTCAAGCGCTATGCAGACATTAAGAGACTATTATATTCTTAAAAAATTTCAGTCACCATAGATGGAGAAAACAAGTTATTCCATGATAGAACCAGATTTTAACAATACCTAGATGCAAATCCAGCCCTACACAAAGTGCTAGAAGGAAAACCTGAGGGAGTCAGATATACTCACAAAAACATAGACAATAGATGATCTCACAGCAACAAATTCCAAATATGGGGGAAAACACACACAATAACATCACCAAAAACGAAAACTAAAATAACAGGAACTAGCAATCACTGGTCAAAAATATCCCGTAATATAAATAGACTCAACTCACCTATAAAAAGGCACAGGTTAACAGTTTGGATAAAAAAACAGAATTTATCTTTGTGGTGCATACAAGAAATATACCTCAATCTCAAAGACAGACATCACCTCAGAGTAAAGGGTTGGGAAAAGAATTTCCAATCAAATGGACCTAAGAAACAAGCTGGTATAGCTTTCCTAATATCAAAAGAAAAAGACTTCAAACTAAAATCAGTCAAAAGAGTCAAAGAAGAACATTTTATATTTATCACAGTAAAAATCCATCAAGAGGAAATCTCAATACTGAACATCTATGCCCCAAATACAAGGGCACCCTCATATGTAAAAGAAATATTACTGAAGCTTAAATCACACATTAAGCCACACATACTAATAGTGGGAGACTTCAACACCCCACACTCACCACTGGACAGATCTATCAGGCAGAAACTTAATAAAGAAATAAGGGAATTAACAGATGTCATGACACAAATGGACTTAATAGACATCTATAGAACATTCCATACAAACATAAAATATATACCTTCTCAGCACCTCATGGAACAGTCTCAAAAATTGACCACATACTCAGTAACAAAGCAGACCTCAATAGATACAAAGATACAAAAAAAAAAAAAAAACACTGGAATAACCCCATGTATCTTATGTGATCACCATGACTTTAAATTAGAGTTCAACAGCAACAAAAATTTCAAAAAGAACACAGACACATGGAAATTGAACAAAGCTCACCTGAATCACCAAAGGGTCAAGGAAGAAATAAAGAAAGACAGTAAAGACTTCCTAAAATATAACAAAAATAAATATACAACCCACCCAAAGGAATGGGATACAATAATAGTGGTGTTAAGAGGAAAGTCCATAGCACCAAATGGCTACATAAAAAAATCTGGAAAAATCCCACACTAGCGAGTTAAGAGAACACCTGAAAACTCTAAAAGAAAAAGAAGCAAACTCACCCAGCAGGACTAGATGATAGGAAATAATCAAATTGAGAAATGAAATCAACAAAACAAAACAAAAAATGATACAAAGAATCAGTGAGACAAAATGTTGGTTCTTCAAGAAAATCAACAAGATAGACCAACCTTTATCAAAACTAATCAAAAGGCAGAGAAAGAATATCCAAATTAACAACATCAGAAATGAAAAGAGGAACATAACAACAAACACAGAGGAAATCCAAAGAATCATTAGGTCATACTACAAAAACCCGTACTCCACAAAACTGGAAAGGTTAAAGGAAATGGAAACTTTTCTGGTAAATATCACTTATCAAAATTAAATCAAGACCAGATAAGAAAATCAAATAGACCTATAACCACTAAGGAAATAAACAGGCATCAAAAGTCTCCCAACCAAGAAAAAGCCCTGGACCAGTTGATTTCAGTGCAGAATTCTACAAGGTTTTGAAAGAAGAACACACAATACAAACAGAAGGAACATTGCCTAACTCTTTTTATGAGGCTACAGTTACCCTTATACACAAACCACACAAAGACATTACTAAGAAAGAGAATTACAGACAAATCTTACTCATGAACAATAATACAAAAATACTCAATAAAATGCTGACAAACTGAATCCAAGAACACATTAGAAAAATCATCTACCATGACCAAGTAGGTGTATTCCCAGAAATGCGAGGACTGTTCAACATACGAAAATCTGTCAATAGAGACAGAGTCCCACATTGGAGCACCGGACTGTTTGGATGTTCACCTTACTAGACCTGGAAGGAGGTGGGAGGTCCTTGGACTCCCCACAGGGCAGGGAACCCTGACTGCTCTTCGGGCTGATGAGAGAGGAAGAGTTCATTGGGGATGGGGGAAATGGGAGGCCGTGACGGGGAGGAGACAGAAATCTTTAATAAATGAATATATAAATAATAATTAAAAAAGAAAATATGTCAATGTAATCCCCTATATAAACAAACTGGAAGAAAAAAATAACACATGATCACCTCATTAGATGCTGAAAAATTCCCTTGACAAAATTCAACACCCTTTCATGACAAAAATCTTGGAGAAAGCAGGGATACAAGAAATATACCTAACCATAATAAAGGCAATATACTGCAAGCCAACAGCCAATATCAAACTAAATGAGAGAAGCTTAAAGTGATCCTGCTGAAATTAGAAACAAGACAAGGGTGTCTACTCTCTCCATATCTATTCAATATAATACTTGAAGTTTTAGCTAGAGCCGTAGGACAACAAAAGAAGATCAAAGGTATACAGGTTGGAAAAGAAGAAGTCAAATTCTCACTGCTTGATGATGATATGATAGTATACATATGTAACACCAAAACTTCTATCAGAGAATTCCTACAACTCATAAACACCTTCAGTAATACAGCATGATACATGATTAACTCAAAAATTTAGTAGCCCCCCTTTATAAAGATAATAAATGGGCTGAAAAAGAAATCAGAGAAACATCACCCTTCATAATAATCACAAATAACATAAAATATCTTGGGAAAACTCTAACCAAACATGAGAAAGACCTGAATGACAAGCACTTTAAATCTTTGAAGAAAGAAATTAAAGACACCAGAAAATGAAATATCTCCCATGCTCTTTGGTAAGTAAAATAAACATAGTAAAATGGCAATCTTACCAAAATCAATCTACAGATTCAATGCAATGCCCATCATACTCCCAGAAAATTATTCACAGACCTCAAAAGAACAAGACTCAACTTCATATAGAAAAGAAAAATCCAAGGATAGCCAAAACAATCCTGTATATGAAAGGAACTTCTGGAGGCATTACCATCCCTGACCACAAACTTTACTATAGAACTACAGTAATGAATCCCACCTGGTATTGACATAAAAAGAGACAGAAGGGTGAATAGAATCGAATCCAAGACCTGGATATCAATTCACACACCAAAAAACACCTGATTTTTTTTTTACAAAGAAGCTAAAAATATAAAATGGAAAAAAGCATATTCAACAAATGGCATAACTGTATATAAACATGTAGAAGAATGCAAATAGATCTATATCTATCACAACGCACAAAACTCAAACCCAAATGGATCAAAGACCTCAATATAAAACCAACCACACTGAACCTCATAGAAGATAAAGTGGGAAGTACACTTAAACGCATTGGAACAGGAGACTACTTCCTAAGTATCATCCCAGGTGCACAGACACTGAGAGCAACAATTAATAAATGAACCTCTGGAAACTGAGAAGCTTCTGTAAATCAAAAGACACAATCAGCAAGACAAAACGGCAGTTCACAGAATGGGAAAAGATCTTCACCAACTTACATTAGACAGAGTACTGATCTCCAAAAATACAAAGAACTCAAGAAATTGGTCATCAAAAGAACAAATAATCAAATAGAAAATGGGGTACAGACATAAAGAACTATCAACAGATAAATCTCAAATGGCTGAAAGACACCTAAGAAAATGTTCAAGATCTTTATCCATCAGAAAAATGCAAATAAAAACAACTTTGAGATTCCATCTTACATCTGTCAGAATGGCCAAGATCAAAAATGCTGATAACAGCTTATGCTGGAGAGAATATGGAGTAAAAGGAACACTTCTCCATTGCTGGTGGGAGTGCAAATGTGTACAGCTGCTTTGGAAATCAGCATGGTGATTTCTAAGAAAATTAGGAAACAATCTATCTCAAGACCCAGCAATACCACTTTTGTGTATATACATAAAGGAAGCTCATTTATATCACAAGGACACGTGCTTAAATATGTTCATAGCAGCATTATTTGTTATAATCAGAACCTGGAAATGACCTAGATGCCCCAAAACTGAAGAATGAATAAAGAAAATGTGATACATTCAAACAATGAAGTACTACACGGCAGTAAAAAATAAAATGACATCCTGAAATTTGCAGGCATATGGATGAGGCTAGATAAAAAAAAAACATATTGACAGCAAGGAGTTCCGGTCCAGGCACCAGGAGAGACATCACTGGGGTGAGTGAGTTTCTGACCGCGGCAGCAGCCCGGGACAGGGAACTCAGACACCCCTCCTACACTTCCTGGTCATCCTCAGGGGCTACTCTGCCCGATACTTCCTCTCTCTT
>NW_026068001.1:4845412-4872408 GCF_014885135.2 Alexandromys fortis
ATAGGAGAGGGAGGGGGAGAGGAGTGGGGGGAGGGGGAGAAGAGAGGGGGGAGGGGAGAAGAGTGGGGGGAGGGGGATGGAAATGGGAGGCTGGGAGGAGGCGGAAACTTTTTCTTTCTTATTCTCAATAAAAAAAAAAAGAAAAAAAAACATATTGAGTGTGGTAACACAGACCCAGAAAGACAAATATAATATGTACTCACTCATAAGTGGCTTTTGTACAGGACATAAAACAAAGAAAAAACAGCCTGCAATTCACAATCCCTGAGAACCTAGACAACAAAGAAGACCCCAAAAGAGGCATACGTGTATCTAATGACCACGGGAAATAGAAAAAGACAAGATCTCCTGAGCAAATTTGGAGCATGGGGGTCACAGGAGATGGTAGAAGGGGAGATTGGAGGAAGGGAGGGGAGAGGAGAAAAAAATATAGCGCAATAAAAACCATAAAAAGAAAGATAACTGAGCCAACCAAGAAAAGTAAGGCAGTAAGTTACATTCCTCCATGGCCTCTAATTCAAGCTTCTACCTTGAGTTATTGTCTTGATTTCCCTTTATGGTGGACTACATATAACTGTAAGCCAAATAAACCCTTTCTCCTCAATTAGTTTTTGGCCAGCTTTTTATTACAGCAACTGAAAACAAAGTAGGATAATTAGCATTCACTAATCTGAAAGAGAAGCTAAGTGGAAACTCTTTTTTACTTTGTCTAATACTTTAAAAACCTATCACTGTTGTTTCACACACACAATAACTATGTTTGGGGGCAATAAATAAACTTATCCAAGGCCTACAAATTAAGATTCATGCTTCTCTTTAACCTTACCAGGTGTCTGCCACTGTTAGAGTTTCTGTATATATGTTAAATCCAGGTTTTATCATTGAATGATCCTCTTATTTCTGTAAATAAAGTTTTATTAGAAGACAAACACACTCATTTTTTGTGTATTGTACATGTTGCATAAAAGCAACAATATATAAAAATACAATATAGCAGAAGACTTGAATCACTGAGAGGTGTTCATATATACTGCAATCCATAAAGTAATGATCATGTTTTTTTTTTTTTTATAGAAATGCTGACTTCTACCTAGGGTATATCACATTGACTTCTGAATTAAATTGAGAGATAAATATTATAAAATAGAGATTTAAATGGCTGTATTAAAGAAGCAATATTAAGAGGAAAATGGAGACTCCTTGACTAAAAATATATATAATTAAAAATATAGAAGGAAAAAAGGAAATCTATAATTTGAACTTTTAAAAAAATTTTTTTATCCATATTACAGGCAAGAGAACCAACCTTGAAAAAAAACTTGGGCTAAAAAAATAATTGATTAACCATTCAAAGAATATTTCTTATGCCACAGGGCTTGGAACAATGAAATGAACTAAGAGATAATGAGAAGTGCAATACCCAGACAAGTATTAGAGTCAAGACCCAGTAAGTGCTAGCACTCCATAAACTTCAACATGACACAGTCTTTGGAAGATATGGTTTCTTCTGAACATGGCCCTCCTGTGTTCTTCGTGCTGCTCCCTGGGGTCAGGGGAAAAGAAAGACAGTTATTCTATTTCAAGAAAGAACGCCATAAAACTGGAAGATGTGTTCCCACTCTATCTATCTTGGTTTCATTTTATTCAGAGGGCCAGTCCTTTATCTTGAAAAAAAAAAAGTGGCACTTTCAGGTAGAAAAATTAAATCTAAGCCTATTTCTACTTTCCTCCTATCTGTCCAGTCCAAACAGTTCTGTGTGTAATCCTCATTGCTCTCATATGAGAGACCATATGCAGGGGAGACAGGGTGCTAATTAAAGGATCCCACAGCAACTGCAGTCAAGGTCAGGGAAGCTCATTGTAGTTGTCTCAGATTTCCTCAGACTAATGCTATCCAGATATATACTGGGAGGGAAAAGCTTACATTGGTAGAGAGCTCCATAATCCCAGTGTAGAAACCAGCTGGACCCTAGCAACTGCAATAGAACCATCTAACCTGAGTCTTATACACTTACCAGAGGCTACATTATTAATGAGATAAGAAATAGGGCAAACTAATTTGGAGGAAGTAAATGAGGAAGAAACAACAGACATGTGGTTCAAAAGAACACTTTCATGCACACAAGCTATGACTTTCCTACCTGAAATAACTTGTTTAGAATGGCCAGTTTGAGCTCATGGAGAAGTAGCTTGAGTGTATGGCTTCTGTGGTGACTTGTTTTATTGCCCAGGTTGAGCTCTGGAGAGACATTTGGGAGGCAAGTCTTCTTATATATTCTTAATGATTGTAAAGTGTCGGGATTTACTACATGAAAAATGTAGGCTATAAAAACCAAATTGTGCATGCTCTATCCAAACGGCTGTTTGTTCCTCTCTAATAGAATAAAGTTGAACTGTGGCAACATTCAGTCGAAAGTTGCAGTCAGAGAACAATAATTGATAAAAAAAATATACCCTATAACAATACAGTTACACAGGAGTTGTCCCATCTGTAACTCTCTCCTTAAGTATGCAAGTTTATTCCCCAGAGAAAACAAAACACACCAAATCCCATCTGAGTGAGTATTCCCAGCCTCTGTTCATGTAACTAACTTTGACAAGCCTGAGAATACTAATGGATAATACATCAGAACAAGACATATCAATGAAGACACAGGAGGGTCCTCCCATAATGGACCCACCTTTTTCTTCCACTGAGTCATAGGATCCAAGAAACTGTCTAATTTTTTTCTTTATGTCTCTTGACTGAATGAATATCCTTAATTGTAAACTCTCTTAAAACTCAGAAAAAGTAGTGGGAAATATTGCTATTAAATAGGTTACCAGTCTATCAGCAGCAGACTGCCAGATAGATAGTGAAAATTTTTGCCAGTTCAAAGCAACCAATAAATATCATTTCTCCATGCAGCTCCATTTTCTGAAATGTGCATTTTATGTCTCTAGAAATTTTATTTTTGTTAACATGCCATGCATGTTAAAATCCATTATTTTTAGTATGACATTTAAAAATGCTTTGACAAAGAGAAACAGAAGAAAATGCATCCTGCAGATAGATGTGATTTCCAATATGAATCCTACGTGCAGCATATTTGGTCAGTGTGTTGTCCATGGTGGGATTTCAGAAATATGGGTTTTTCGATGTGTATATTTATGGCCTTTTCAAGAGAAATGCCACATCTCATGCATTTTTAAACAAAACATAAATAAACAATATCCAAGTGAATTTATTTTCAACACATTTTCATTGAAATAAAATCAAAGGAGAGAAACATCCCTGAGGCATTTGTGTATATTGTATTATTTTTGCTGTTGCTTATGATTTGCTTGTTGGTTTTTGTAGCACTGGGCATTGGACCTAGGACCTCCTGTACACTATGTAAGCACCCTACCACTGACCAATATCTCCAGCTCTGGGTTATAGTTTTCAAAACATTGCTGTAATATTGGAATGTGTGAAGCTGGTAAGATAAATGGTAGCTACAAAAAGGTTATATAATAAACTTAATTCTGAGGGGAAAGCAGTTCTGTTGCTACTCGTGAATTATGACATAACCTCTCTGTTAACCTCACAAAAAATTCTCTTTTTCCAAAAATATTTTCTTCTCTTTCTCTTCATTGTCATAAGTGAAGCCTAGTGTAGTTTGATATAAAAAAAGGCAGGGAATCGATGACTTTATGAACACTTGCCTGATATCTCCCTTTGGATTTGAGTACACAGAACATTGCCCTTTGTTATTTGAAGTGATCTTGCAAATTAAGCTCTACTTGAATCCTAGATGAAAACAATTATTTTCCAATGTTCTCCCTAATATTCTCTAATGGTTACAAAGGCAGTGGGATTGAGTGGATGGAAACATGGCATTTGGAACCAAACTGCCTATGTTTGAATCCAAGTCTAATTTACTCTGTGGTATTTAGCAATTCGGTTATCTTTGCATAACTGTTTCCTTATTTGTAGAACAGAGATGGTAATAGCACATACTATAGGGGTGTTGTGAAGATTAAGCAATATATATATATATATATATATATATATATATACACACACACACACACACACACACACACACACACACACACTGTATGTTGTGAATGCCATTGATTAATAATTGTCTTGGCAGTGGGCAGGGCAGAATAGAGGTAGGTGGGGAAAACTAAACAGAATGCTGGGAAAAAGGAGTAGCCAGTGAGAAGCCACATAGACCCACTAGAGACAGGTGCCAAACATTACCCAGTAAGCTACAGCCACATGGCAATACACAGATTAATGGAGATGGGTTAATTTAAGGTATGTGTTAGCCAGAAATACACTTAAGCTGTTGGCCAAACTGTATTGCAAATAATATGGTTCCTGTGTGATTATTTCATGTCTGGGCAGCTGGAAACAGTCTCCTACAACAAATTGGGGCTCCAATGTGGCCAACTAAATCCACTTAAAACCTGAGAGAGCTTGAAAAGGAATTCTAGACACAAAAGATCAGAGTTTAGCACAGTTTCTTAGTAGCCACAATTTTTTTCTAAATGAGCTCATGGTGATCAGGAGTACTGTGGCTACTTTAAGAGGGGTGCAGTAAAAACTGTAAAGCTTTTTTTTTTTAAGTGGCAGCTTACTGGTTCACCAGCACAAATGGCTCTAACTCTTTTGTGGGAGGTCTGGCTACAGAGCATTTAAATGGGGTTTGTGAGCAGAGTGCTACAACCTATTTAATGGCAACATAGACCCACTGCATGCCTAAAAATGGGGCAATGTACATGGCTCTCAGAGGCATCAAATATGCCTCAGCCATGATGGACTTGCAATCAGGCAGGGCCATGTTGGCCCTAGCCATACCCACTTAGCATTAAAAGGGGGTGCTTATGGTCAAAAATAATTACAGGTACACAATAAAGATAGATTTAGATAAAAAACAAATCTCTAAATTGATCACAGTGTTGGATAAATGTATGTAGGCTTGGGAGATAAAAGAAAAATAATATAGACAGTTATAAAAAGAAGTAAATGCTTTTTTTTAAAAAAATGTAAAGTCTTTAAATAGACAGAGTACAGACAGCCACAGATTAAAGGAGTAAAGAAAAATAAGACACCTAAAGATGGAAAATATACAGAGAGTCTAGATTATGTATAATATTGTGTTTTCTTTGAATAGTTTGACTGTGAAGGTGCTAAATTAAGAGAGACATTTCATTGTATGGGCTGTTAAGCCAAACCAACATATATGTTTTAAAGGTATCGTGACTTCAGAATTTGGGTCTAAGAATTTGTTGCTTTGGAAAAGAGGATTTTCTTTTGTTTCCACAGAAGAGGAGAACCCGTAGATTAATTCCAGACTAGTGTGTTTCAATGGACCAAGACCCTCCTGAAACGTTGCTGTAAACAAAAATATTTCACCCAATAAATAGCAGGAAGCAGTTAGCAGAGAATGACACACAAATTTCCTAAATGATTGTTTATAAATGTTTGTTTATATTTAAAGTGGGATATTATATAGATATGAATAATTTGCATTGGTATGGATCTTGGTCTATTGATGTAAATTTCTGCTCTTGATTAAGGTTTTGTAATTGTGCAGTTCATTTTAAAATGTAATATATAACTAAGAAATATAGGCTAATAGATAGTCATCTACAATAGTCAAGCTTGTAGTCAGGTTTTCTAGATATATAGATATAGATATATTTTAGTTAGATATATAATCTTCAAACCTTTCAAAGACACATGGAATATGGCATTTAAAATGTTTTAATAGGTTATAACTTTTCATGACAATGAGACACATCTGCTCCTGACAGCACCAATTATTTCAAAAGGATGATGGGCATCAAAGAGGCTCCTCGTAGAGTTTGTTAAGTCATTTGGGCAAGAAAATGTTGTTGTCTGGACTGTTTGATGTTATGCTCTATAAACTGGACATACAGGACACACAGAGAAATGACTGCTGAACTTGACTAATGGTGAGACTATCCTTCAGGGTTCCTGCTCCATGAAAGAGTTTGCCAGACATTCTGCAAGATGCAGAAGAAAGTTACTGAAAAATTACCAATATAGGCAGTACTGTCTTTGAAATTTCCTGTTTCATGGAAAAGTCTGTTGGATACTATGGGCCTGTAGGCTGAAGATGGATGCCCCAGTGTTAGAGAAGAACCTTGGATGACTATCCAGGCAGCGAGATGTCTCTGCCAATTCTAGAGTTTTGGAAGTTGCTTACAATATACTTCCTGTTAACTTAGGTAATATTATATCTTTCTGGAGTCTTTGATATTGTTGAATAATGGGTGGTTATAATTATATAAATATTATAACTATAATTCTTGCTTGATACCTGTTTTGTTATATGTATTTTTTTTTCTGTGTTAAAATTAAAACATTCCGTTTTATTAAAACAGAAAGGGGGAAGTGATTTGTGATTCCCTTATGTATGCTGTAAATAACATTGGTTAATAAAGGACTGTTTTGGACCTATGCAGGGCAAAATAGAGGTAGGCAAGGAAAACTAAATTGAATGCTGAGAGAAAAAAAGCAGGAGTCAGTGAGAAGCCATGTAGCCCTGCTGTGGACAGATGCCAGAACTTTAATAGGTAAGCCACAGCCTCGTGGCGATACATGGATTGCTGGAGATGAGTTAATTTAAGATATGAGTTAGCCAGAAATACACTTAAGCTATTGACCAAACAGTATTGCAAATAATATGGTTTCTGTGTAATTATTTCAAGTCTGGGCAGCCAGAAACAATCTGTCTCCTACAACACTGTTTTACCAATAATATTACCATTTTAGTCTCCCATTTTTGTGTGCATATGTTACAATTCTCAATATTTCTCCCACAGAGACTCAAAGTGAGTGGCCTATAAGGACACTAGCCATTTCCTAGAATACATTTACACACATTCCTGTTTTATTTGAGTATGACTTATATAAAAAGTGCATAATTGCATTGTATAGTTCTACATATCTTGATAAGTACACCCAGTAAGCGGTACCCTGTAGACATAAAGATTTCCATGGGTCCCTAAATTTCATTATATCCTTTTGAAATGCACATCCCTTCTCCCTTATTGTCTGTCTGTTTGTCCATTTGACTCTGGAATTTTATAATACACTGTAAAATAATTAATACAGCATAGACCCTTTTAAATTATGCTTCTTTCATGTATAACGATGCAACTGGGACTTTTCCATGTAATATGTATCACTAACTCACTGTTTCTACTGATGAGTATTACATTGTATCAATATGTCACTGTCTTAGAAATCAGTTTTAAGTTCTAAATGATAGGGTGAGCTTTGTTCTGTTCTAAGACTATACAACTATAAAACAGATAAGGATTGTATGGAAACACTCAAAGCTAGAATGGATACCTATGTTAGTTGACATGATAGAGAATCCTAGTAACGACTCAGTGAAACTAATAACATAAATTGCAACATTTCTCCTTTCTCTACTCTCTCCAAACCTTCCTTTACACCCTTCCATGCTCTCCTTCGAATCCATAGCATCTTTTATCACTAATTTTATTGCATGCATGTATATGTATGTATATATATACATATATACGTGTATATATATACACACAATGTGGCCAGTCTGTGTAATATTACTTATATATTTTCAGGGTTTACTATTTGGCATGGCCCTGATATACTTTATATAGTCTTTTATCAATGGTTCTAGTAGAGAGGGAAATAATGGAAAAGAATTCTTGAGAAATCTTAGATGTATGCCCTGTCTCTGAGGAGATTGTTAATTAATGAGAAAGATGAATACAGTATGGCACTAAAGGTTGATAACTTTTTATCAAATAGAGTGAAGGGCATAAGCTATAACTTTTCCCTTACCATTATGGTGCAAAGGAGAAGCATGAGGTATTAAGGATGTGTTAAGTAACTTATTGGAATGACTTGCCTTGAGGGCTCTTCTAATCAAAGCTAGTCTCATTCACTTTTGTCCTTAATCCTTTTGGTTCATAGTATATAGTAATTGGTAGTCACCCATGCAATAACTGTTGAGTAAGAAACATGTAACTTGGCAGGAAAGCTGCTTGTAAAAGTGCTGCAATTCAGCCTATAGTCTCTTCCCACATGCATGTTTTCATGATTGATCTGGGCTTAAATACTGAAATTTATGTTAGTTCAAATGTACCCTTCTGCCTAAGACAAGACTCTCTCATAATTCTCAAAACATGGTTCAAAATGCCTAATAACTTGATTACTTATGTTTCCAAGACAAGGTGGGTAAAAAAAAACAAAACATTTTGTACACTGTTTTCTAATGTGTTCCCCAACTATTTGAATATCTTTATTAGTCTTTTCCTTCAAGAATTCTTTTTCCATTGATTTCAATTATTGGTACTTTTTGAAAACAAAAACTACTACTATAACTCATTTGACCCTAAAAAATAATCTCATAAAAGTTGGTCTTTTCCTCTTTAAGACACTATTTAATACTTCAAAATATTCTTTTCCAAATAATAAAAGTGACTATATGGAGGAAACTTGCTTAATAATATCTATTTCAGTTATGGCTAATTATAGTTATATGAGAAAGCCTGGAATATTAAATGTAAGGTTCTGGTGCTTGGGTTTCAATTCATGATGATGAACTAGAAATTGCCTCTGTGTGTGCCGGTAAAGATGAAGAGCCAAAATACGAAAAGCAGTCTCCATTCAAAAGTGACAAAGAGAAAAAGAGAGGAAGAAAGAAAAACTTCTGAAAGCCCCAAATCATGATAGGATAAGTAATGCACAGGAATAGAGTTTTCTGAGTCGAACATAGTTCCAAACACCTGGCTCCCTGGTGGAGAGGATGGAAGCAAAATCCCTTTCTCAAAGGTAATCTAGGGAGCCTGGGTGAAAAGAGATAGAAAAATCCTATCCTTAGGAAAATCCCACAGTCCTTGCAAACCTCAAAACCAGCTACAGATTTTGATAAGATGGTGTTTTCACCATGGATATGTTATCTGTAGAGAGTAACACCACTTTTTCACTTCATCAACTTGGAGTGTGAGAGTACCACACACAATTTTGATGTTCTTCTCTGTCTCTGTCTCTCTCTCTGTCTCTCTCATCCATTTTCATGGTCCTTTTAATATGCTGTCCAAAAAGTCATAGGTTAGCTTGCCTGTTTCCCACAATTTCTGTATATCCCATCTCAGTCTTCTGAAACTGGGACTCTTAGTTGATCAGATTGCAATTCTAGAACTTTTTCTTTTCATTCTATCTGCAGCACAAACTTACCTTCTACCTTGCCCCTATAGTTCCCCTTCTTTTTATTTCCCCCTCACCTTTTCTATTACTTCCCCCCTTTCTCCATCAATACAATATTTATCAGTAATCTTACACGGATTTTTTTTCATTTTTACTCATACATGTAGTAACATGTAAATAATAACAATGTTATATTTTTCTTTCTATCTTTTACTTTGTATTGATTCTTTGCAGATTTCACATCATGCATCCCCATCCTATTCATATCTGCCCTCTATCCTTGCAACCACCCTATCACAAAATTAAATTAAATTAAAAAATAAAATTTAAAAGGAAAATTTCCATCATGGACATGGAAGATGTAGTGTGGTCTGGTGAGTCACTCAGTACCCTTTAGTTCATACGCCTTTACTTGCAAGTGTTCATTGCAATGAGTCATTGGTCCTGCTCGATGACTCTGGCTTCTGCTACCCTATCAATAATGAACTTTCTGGGGGCTCCTTTTGTATATCCTGTTGTTGAGCTGTGTCTTGGAGATCCTACAGCTTTGGATCGGCAGGACTGGCCCCTTCTCATGTTCCAGCAGTTGACAGATGAGGTAGAAGATGGGGTGGCGATTTCATAGCCCTTATTTTGGGACTGAAATGTAGCTGGGTTGGTCAGCCCTTCTACTCTCCCTCACTCTCACCACAAGAGCTCTCCAGAATTTCCTGAATAAGTTCACTCAATGCATCAGGGAGTAAGGCATGGATCCATTTCTTCTGCTTTCCAGCTCTCCGGCTCACCAGTGCACCCATACCACCAGGGTCAGCTCTACTGTGTTGCCCAGGCTAGGTACAGGGGCCTACTCTCCCGAGTGCTGCAGCTGTTGCCAGGCAGGACCAGATCTCCCACTGTGATCTCCCTGAGGCCGATAATATTATTTGAGTTCTTAAAATGATTGGAAGTGATTATTAGTTGCCTAAAATAATACTTGGGCATAAACCTAAACAAAGAAGTAAAAGACCTCTACAGTGAAAACTTTAAAGCAGTAAAGAAAGAAATTAAAGAACATACTAAAAGATAGCTCTCCCATGCTTGTGGACTATAAAAATTAACATTATACAATGGCTAGGTTGTCAAAAGCATTCTACAGATTCCATGCAGTTCTTACCAGAACCCCAATGTTATTCTTCACAGAAATAAAGACTAAACCTCAAAATTCATGTGGAAGCAGAAAAGACCCCAGATACATAAATCAATTCTGAGACAAAAAGAGTAAGACCAGAAGTAGTGTCTAACCTAATTACAACTTAACTGTGTGTTACTGATGCGCGCGCGCGCGCGCGCACACACACACACACACACACACACACACACACCACTCATGAACCTAAGGAATGTAATAGAAGAACCAGATTTACAGTCACATAGCTACAGCCATGTGATTATTGACAAAGATGCCAAAAATCTTTGATGGAAAGGTATTCTCAACAAGAACTACTAGTGTGTGTGTGTGTGTGTGTGTGTGTGTGTGTGTGTGTGTATGTGTGTGTGTGTGTTGAAGAAGACACAGAGACTTATAGGCCCCTCCCTGTTTAGGAACTGTTCACTGTCTATGCATCCTTGGAAAGAGACAGAGCCTCATGAAGCCTGAACAACTGTTAACTGTCTATCCATTCATGAGGAGAGAGAGAGACTCATGAGCCTTTCTCTGTTAGCAAAGGTTAACTGACTATGAATTCTATGGAAGGGATTGGCCTTATGATTGTTTCACACTCCATAACAGAAAGCTGAAAGGTCCAGTCTTATGTAGGTCTTCTGCAGATAATCACAGTTACTGCCATGTCTTGCCTAGAGGTCAGAATTATATACTAGTAGCCATCAAAGAAATGCAAATTAAAGTTACAATAAGATTCCATCTTTAGTCAGAATGACAGCCCCCCCCCAAAAAATGCTGATAAGAATACAAAATGTAAATTAGTATAGTCAGTATGATGAATTTCCAAAAATGAAAATATATCTAAAGTCTGGAGAGATGGATCAACTGTTAAGAACTCTTATTGTTCTTGGAGAAGCCCCAGCTTCAGTTGCCAGAAAATTTCTCTACCATATGACTCAGTCATATCACTCTTAGGTCTTAGGTATTTACCCAAAAGACCCCAAACCAATATATCACAGAGATACTTGCCCATCAACACTTATGCAAGGTTATAGAACCAACCTAGGTGTCCATCAACAAAGAAATTTGTAGAAAAATGCTGCAAAAATACACAACATACCCAACAGAATTCTACTCAGCTATAAAGAAGAATCCTATGTAATTTGCAAGAAATAGATACAACTGAAGATAATTGTATTAAGCAAATTGAGTCAGTCTCAGAAAGACAAATATTGTCTTTTCACATACACTGTTCCTATGTTTTATAAGCTACATACAGTTAATTATGTGTTAATTTAATTTATACATTTATGTTTTACATGTTAATTTAATATACATATATATTAACTACATATATATTAAATGCAAGTAGAAATAAAATCCTTTAGGTGAACAAATGAGACAGAGGGAAAGAGAGGAAAGGACTGAGAGGGTAAGGCAGTATGGGGGATCTTGTTCAACACACAATATATTTGTGTATGAAATTGCCTTTATGTAGCACAGTATCATGCTATATACAATGTCTATATACAATAAAGGTTTAAAAATTAGTTTTAGAAGTCATTAAACAAATTTGGAGTTGAGATTAGAAAATAATATCTAGTGATTTATGAAGTGAACTGAAATATATTACTAGTATGACCATTTTATACTATATATTTGTGTGAAGCAGAATTCTTAGCATCAATGATTGTGAAACTAAGTGGTCAACTCTTAAAAACATTGGAAATTTTCTTCATCCTGAATATCAAATATTCAACCAAGATTTAATTCTTCATATAAACTGTGAATAAGCACATCTATTTCATTAGTATGCAAATTTGCTTTCCTCTTTAATAAAAGGCAAAATTGAATGTATACCAAAGACTTGTTTTAAAATAAATTCTTCTATGCTTTAAATCAGTAAAATGCTTTTCAATAAAGTTATGGCAAACTGAATTCAAGAATACATTAAAAAGAGCATACATTATCACCAAGTTGATTTCATACCAGGGATACAAAATTATTTTAGCATATGTAAATGCATAAGAAAGCATTTAAATCAATTTAATAAAAGGCAAAAATCACATTGTCAACTCAATCTATGCAGAAAAGAACTTCAACAAATTTCAACATCTGCTCATGATAAAAGCCCTGAAGAACCTAGAAATAGAAACAACATACTTCAATATAATAAAGGCTATATATGACAGACCCATGATCAATGTTTTAAATATCTTGATAAGAGCAAAGATATTTTAAAGACATACAGCTATGCCTCCTCCTTTTGGCTCTCAGACTATTTAAGTAATTTCATGCTTAGAGAAAAAAAGCATTGAAAGCTGTTATCATTCAGAAGAAGAGATCTCACACAATTTTAGCAACTGTCCAACCACCTTAATAGAGAGACCTGGAACCCAGACAATGATGGAGCAATGATTGTCATGCCTACACCTTGACAAGTACTGCTTAGTTATGCATACCTCTTCCTTTCTGCTAAACTTCATGTCTAATCACCAGTGATGGCCTAGGAATGATTTTATTGGATCTCCTTATTTGTTGTTCTTCTTTGTAATAAGGCTACAGCAAATAAGTGTGCTTTTTACTAGTACATGTTTATTTAATTAGGCTGATGACATATGGTCAAACCTACCCTGTTAAGGTTGTCAAGGTACAAGTTTGGAATTTAATAAATTCAGTAACAACATTGTACTAGATAGAGCAAAACTGAAAGCATTAGCTCTAAAGTCTGAAATGAGACAAAAGTGCACACTTCACTCTTATTCAATATAGTGCTTGAAGTTTTAGCTTGAGCAATATATATATAAATAAATTGTAATTTATATTACACACACATATATACAGTAGCTTTTTTACACATCAATAACAAACTTGTTGAGAAAGAAATCAAGAAAAATACCTTATTCATGATAGTCTCAAAAATGCCTAGGAATTACCCTAACAAAAGAAGTGAAAGACTTACAGTGAAAACTTTAAGACACTGAAGAAACTGAAGAAGCTGCTAGAAAATAAAAAGTCTTGCACGTTCATGAAATGCCAGAATTAATACTAAAAAAGTATTACATTAATGAAAGTGATTTATAGATCAAATAAAATCTCCAATAAAATTCAAATGCTATTGTTCTCAGATCTAGGAAAATTCTAATTCATATGGAGCAGTTTTAAAATTCATGCAGTAGATTCTGAACATATAAATCCATCTTACACATATAGAACAGTGCTGTAAACATCACAGTACCCAATCTCACAGAGTAGTACAGAACCATAATAACAAAACATGCATAATAGTGGCACAAAAAAGACATGTAAATCAGTGAATTAGAGCATAGGTTCCAGAATTAAATCTACACCACTACTTTAATTTTATATGTATGTTCTTTGCACTGATATATTGATGGATGGATGGATGGATGGATGGATGGATGGATGGATGCGTGAAGAGATGGATATGTGTATACAACGCCCATGTACGTCAGTAAAAGGATAACAGAAGCTCTGAAACTGTTGTTATACATATGTGAGCCACAGTGTGGTTACTGGAAATTGAACTCACATCCTCTATAAGAGTAGCAAATGACTTAAACAACTGGAACATCTTTCCGGCCTCTTATTTAACTTTTTATAAAAGTGCTAAAAACCCTACATTGGAAAAGAGATAGCCTCTTCAACAAACGGTCCTGGGAAAACTAGCTATACACATGTCAAACATGAAACTATATCCCTGTCTCTTAGTTTGAACAAAAGTCAGTTTGAAATGATGAGATACCTTAATGTAAACTCTGACATTGGAAACTCTTAAGGAAAACATTGGCAAGACATTTGAAGATATCAGCATTTTAAAGACATTCCTGCTTACTGCTGCAAGATTTACAGCAGCTAGGAAATGGAACCAGTCTAGATGTCCATCCCCTGGTGAATCAATTAACATCCCTGATTGTGTTTCATACATACAATGCAATTTTATTCAGCTTAAAAGAAAATACTGAACTTTCATGATAGTAAATGGAACTTAAAATCATTGTGTAAAACAAAATATCTAGACTCAAATCTAGAGTTAAATATTTGTGTGTGCATGCTTGCGTGTGTACATGCACTCATGTATATTTCATGACAATATCAAAGGCATGAGAGGGAAGGAAGTAGTATGAAAGGAAGAGTGGGGGTCAGAGGCTAATGGAAAACATATTACTTGAAAGCATATGTGGGCAGAAGGGAAGCAGTGAAAGAAGGTAGGCAGAACAGTGAATTAGAACAAGGGACAAAAACCTATATACATATGAAAACACAATAATAATTTTTTATAATAACATAAATAATTAAGAACAGGTGTTCAATATCCCTGATGTCTATTTGCATGACTACTAAATATCTATATACTAAAGTATGTAACTGCACAGTATAAATGACTCAATTCACTTGTAAACTGCTCTGTCACATTGTTTGCTTATTCTGTTCATTGGAGCTACTATTATCATGTAAGCCCACCAAGTTCAAATGCTTTTAAATGTACAAACCTGGAGACTGACATAAAACAAATGTGTTCCATTAGGAGAGAAATATACTTTAGCATAATCATATAGAGTAAAATATAATGATAAGTATAATTCTGGTATTTAAGTAAATATTCTTTCTTCACACTATATTTCTAACTAGATTTGCCATAGTATTCATGAAGGATGGAGAGCTGTTTGCTAAAATTCTGAATATCCAAATCCCTAGTCAACAGCTAATGTCATGAAAGGCAGATTTCAAGAAGGGACAAACTAGCCAATTTGGGAGCTCTGATCCTCCTGATCTGTGTTGAAACAAAGGCTTCCTTTGTGCTTCTGTACAAAGTCTAAAGTTCAGACGAGACTGGTCAGCCCGCAGGTTCCCTTGCTCCCAGGTACAACAGTTTACCTTGAGCTTCAACAATATTTCACATGATAGTATATAAAGAGTTAAAGAAAATATTAATGCAAAGCAAAGAATAGCAATACAAATACCTATTATCTTCAAAGAGGAGTGTATCTATCCTTTTCGCCCACACACTTGAAGACAAATTGTTTTTTCACAAGGTCTCACTATTGTAGCTCAGGGTGTCCTTGAAATCTCAATGTTCCTTCCTGAGTGTTGTAATTATAGTCATGGGCCACCACTCTCAACAGGAAAGAACAATTCAAAGACAGTCAATTATAAACCAAAGGAAAGTTGACTTGGAACTTCTATCAACAATGGAGCAGCAGAAATTGCATTATCTTTGCGTCTGAAGCAAAAGAAAATACTAGATAAAAATTTATGAAACCAACAAAGCTTATTAAGGGACTGGACAGAAGGTTACAATTATACCAGTTCCAAAGAGCAGAAAACAATAAGATTAAGTGTCCTATTGACCACACTGGTAATTTGAAAGTGCTTCCAGGACACTGTATAGTACTGAAGAAACCAGATGGAATGCATTAGACTTTGAGATGAGGAATTTGTCAGTAGGTATAGAAAGTCAAAATGTTTTGGATGAACAAAACAGTAATAGCAATAAGAGAGCTGCACAAAGAAAATAGTCTGGAAACATAAACTGGTTCTATGTCAAATATTTGAAAGAATACTGCCCATCATATGCATATAAGAAAATTACTTGAGCTCCAAGAAACAACACCCCAACAGAGTGAAAAGGAAAAGACCAACATGACAGCTATTCTCAGTGGCAAAATGTAATCTTCATCTTTCATGAACTGTTAGTAGAATAACTAGAAAGTTCTTGCCTCAGTGGTGTAGGGCAATTAGCTCTTGACTAAACACCATTCTGTTCCTGACAAACAGATCTTAAAAACAAGACCCCAAAAGCTCCAACATTTTTTGAGTAATTTAATTTCATTCTAAACTCAAGAATATACATAGGAATACACAATTTTTCCAGAATCTAGCAAAGAAACTTTTACAATCTATGCTATACTGTTGGAGATTCTCAGGAAAGAAAAATGGGAAAATATAGATCATTAATGAGAAGCATAATTCAACCCAAACATATCTGGAACTGATGTGGGTGTGAATTGACAGACAATAATATAAAAACAGCTAATAAAACTGTATTTTATATGTGCACAAAGTTAAATATTAAATATTTTAAGTAAAGCCAATGGATATAATAAAAAAGATGCAAAGTGACACTAGAGAGATGAAAAGAATGATTAGATGAATGACAGCTTAGAGATTCCAGAAGAAATCAATGATGCACCTCACATATGATGATAGGAACTATTTGTAATGGAAAAAAAGAATAAAAAACTAATGAACATACTACCAGTGATCTATAAGACAACATTACATGCCTAATTTACATGCAATTGATATTCCTAAACAAGAGAAAATGTAGGAGCCAAAAAAATTATTGAAAAATGATAGCAAAAACTTTTTTCCATTTTTATAAAATTAAAGTTTACCTTCATTTTATTTTTTATATGTGTTAATTATAAGTGGGAATACTGCTTAAGGTGCATATACATTATTTTGAGTGATATAATATTAAATAAAAGTAGATTATTATGAATTAAAAATATATGCTATAAATTCTAAAGTGATCACTAAAATAACAAATCAAAGAGTTATGGGTAATAATCCAACAAAGGAATTAAAATAGAATTACCAAAACTAATTTAAAGGAAGAAAGAAAAATAGGAGAGAAAAAAGCAAAGTAAACAATGTGACAAATAGAAAACAAAAAGCAAGGTAGAGAGGGAAACCTAGCTACATTAATAATTAAGTGTAAATTATCTAAACTCTCCAATCAAAGAAGACATTGCTAGATCATATATAAATAAATTATACTATAGAGTACTTTCTTCTTTACCATTTATTTTGCTATAATAAAACACCATGATTAAAAGCAACATGGGGGAAGAAAGTGTTTATTTCATCTTAAGGCATTTAAGTCCACCAGTGAGGAAAATCAGGTTCAGGAACTCAAAGTAGGAATTTGGAGGCAGGAATTGATACAGAGGATGTTTAGAAGTACCATTTACTGGCTTGATCATCATGGCTTCCTCAGCCTACTTTCTTCTTTTTTTTATTCAAATGAAAAATTTTGTTGTTGAAATTGATTACAAATTATCATATCTATGAACACAGATGGATACAGGTCTGATGTAATCTGGAATTTGAACAAATTTTCTGAAAATGCAGATAAACATTTTACACCAGAAACTTGGAAACCATCTTTCTGGTTTAGACTGTATGCTAGCCACTTAATATTTTTTTTATTAAAAATTTTCACCTCCTCCCCGCCTCCCTTTTCCTTCCCCTTTCCCCCACTCCCCACCCCCCACTCCCCTCCCCCTCTCCCTCTCCAGTCCAAAGAGCAGTCAGGGTTCCCTGCCCTGTGGGAAGTCCAAGGTCCTCGCCCCTCCATCCAGGTCTAGGAAGGTCAGCATCAAAACAGGCTAGGCTCCCACAAAGCCAGAACTTGAAGTAGGATCAAAACCCAGTGCCATTGTCCTTGGCTTCTCAGCACCCCTCATTGTCCGCCATGTTCAGAGAGTCCAGTTTTATCCCATGCTTTTTCAGTCCCAGTCCAGCTGGCCTTGGTGAGCTCCCAATAGATCAGCCCCACTGTCTCAGTGGGTGGGTGCACCCTTCGTGGTCCTGACTTCCTTGCTCGTGTTCTCCTTTCTTCTGCTCCTCATTGGGACCTTGGGAGCTCAGTCCAGTGCTCCAGTGTGGGTCTCTGTCTCTATCTCCATCCATCACCAGATGAAGGCTCTATGGTGACATGCAAGATATTCATTCTTATACTACCCAGGACCATCAACTCAGGGCATGAACCAATGACAATAGGCTGGGTCTTCTCTTGTCAATCACTGATTAATAAAATGCACTTTGGACTTGAAGTATTTTCTCAGTTGAGTTCATCTTTCAAGATGACTCTAGCTTGTACCAAGTTGACATAAAACTAGCCAACAACAAGATACCTATAATAAATATGCTTACGTTTAAAAGGACACACAGGTTTGAAGTAAAATAAGTGAAGAGAAATGATCTAAAATTATTGAAAGCACAGCTGAAGTGACTATATTAATAATTACCCAAGGGAAATAAGAGTATATATCTGTACAAAAATTTGCATGCAAATGTTCATGGAAAATCTATGTTTAACAGCCTAAGACTGTAAACAGCTCAAATGTTCATTAACAAGTGAATGAATAAACAAATTGGGATATATTCTTATAATAGAATATTATTCAGCCATATGAAGAAATGAATTATTGATACAGCAGCATGAATAAATCTTAACCTAATTATGCCAAGTCAAAGAAGCCAAGCCAAAATAAGAATGTGCAATTCCATTTTTATAAAAATCTGGAGAAATACTTACAGTGAAAGAAATTTTGCCCAATCCTGGAATGGTGTCGGGATAAACATAATAAACGGATTAACAAGGCACATGAAAAAGGGCAGACATGCTGTCACATGCTTATTGTCCTAGCACATAGGAGGTAAGACAGGATAAAGACTGTGAGGCCAGCCTGGGTAACATATGAGATCCTTTCTCAAAAAAAAAAAAAAAAAAAAAAAAAAAAAAAAAAAAGAAAAAAAAAAAGAAAGAAAACTAAACCAAACCAAAAAATAACAGCAAAAAAGGTGTGAAGATATATAAAGAAGCATTTGGTGGATGGGATCATGGGTATGGTAGTTATCTTGATTGTAGTGATGATGTCATAGATGTATGTATAAGTCAAAAAATATACATTGTATGTTATAAATATTTCGATTTATTATGTACCAATTTAACCTCAGTGAAAGTGCTTAATTAAAAGAAAAGAATGCCCTGAATGTGTTACATAAAGTCTATGTTCAACCCGAGACTCTTATCCAAATCATTCTTGAAGCCGAATCTATGGGAAAGGTAGGAAGCAGAAAACAACCTTGAACTTAGAAGCAAATGTCTGCCATCTTAACACACACACACACAGACACAGGAAGAGAGAGACAGGGTGGTGTGGGACCGAGGAAGGGAGGGAGAAAGAGAGAAAGAAAGGGGGAGGAAGGGAAAGGACTAAGAAGAGGGAGGGGAGGGGAAAAAGGGAGGATGGAAGGAAGGGAGCAAGGGATAGAGAGAGAACAAATATATGAGAAGAAAGATAATTTGAAGCCAGAGATGAATTTAGAAAACAAAATATTTAGTATAAAGATCTCATTAAACAAAAATGTGTGTTTGACTCTCAGAATTTAACTTATACAAAGAGGAAAGAAATGTATTCCATTCATGATGGCAGGGAAATAAAAATTTAAAAAGTAAAAGATCCTGTGTTTGCACATGAAATGTTAACAGGAACCTTTGCCACAAGGTCACACAAGGAAAATACACTTAAATAAATGGAACTCTTTTCAACTTTCTCAGTAACATCTTACAATAAATACAACAAACTCTTGTAGTAAGCTTTCCTTCAGTGTCTCTCAATATAGGTCAAAACAAAATTAATGTACAATTAATACCAGTAAGATTTGGGGGAGGAAATATGTAAAAACAGGTACTGGGTATGTGGCTCTCACATGGTCTGTGTTAATCTTTGAGTTTTTAGAAAAATAGCTACCTAACTATTTGAATCTTCTAGTTATGTAATAAAGATTTTAGTAAAATTAATTAAGGGCGAATTCAAGGTTATATTCCCTCTGTGTGCCTGAAGTACATATACACTATATAGCCAGTGCCATGAATATTTTTGAAAATATATGTAAAAATACAAAGATATAAAAGTAGGAAAGAACCTAGTTGGGAAGAGAAAGAAATCAGCAAATATAGGAAGAGATAAGAGTGGGTAATAGGGATGGGCAATGACATGGGTGAGTGGATATAAGTAGTTGATGTTAAGAACTGTATGAGTTCTACTGGGATTCATATGGTGGAAGGAGAGAACCAATTTCCACAATTTTCCTCTGACTTTCACACATACAAACACATTGTGTCATGCTTGCACACACATGCACTCTCACAATAAGAGGAATAAGTAAACTAGCAAGTAAATATAAAAATCCTAAAAGAGAATAATTATAAAAAATAAAATAAGAAAAGTATGTAAGTTGTAGTCAAAAGTATACAAGTGCTCACACACTTATAGAAGTCAAAATCTATGAAGAAAGGGCCTTGGATTTTTCTAAACAACAATTTCAGGTCCTGTCTCATGAAAAGGCCATTGAAACATAAGATTCATGTCATAGAATATGCATGCTGGATCTTTCAAGGAGGTGGAACCTAGCTAGATAAACATTGTCAATTGCATTAAACTGAGGTACCCAGCCTTTAACACATGAGACCTTCAGGAGCATTCCATATACAAACTATAGAAAGAGGTAGATAGGTTAGTAGACTGATGAATTGTTACATTTGTTGATAGCCACAAAGGAAAATACTGGGCAAAGAAGAATTGACTATAAAATGTGACTTTCATTACCTTTGTTTTGTATTGTTTGGTACTCACCAACTCATGAATGTCTTAACTGTATTATTCATGGTTCTGTTTCTCTTGGCTCTTATCCTCGGGACCTCTTGGCTGTTGCACTGCTCATATCTATTACAGCAAATAATTGATGGCAACAATATAAGCACTTCCACATTTTTCAACAATAGTAATTTAGCCTTAAATCTAAGAGTAGATGCCTTGGTTGGTTAAAGGTTCCTCTGTGACCCTCCAGCCCCTGCATCAGTTTTGTTTTCTACCAGCAGCTTTGATAGTTGTAGCATCACTAACAAACATTATTTGTTTGTTTATTCATTGAGAATTTTGTCCATGTATATAAAGTATTCTGATTAAATTCACCTGCCATTCCCCCTCTACTCTTCCTGGACCTCTTTTCCCAAAACACTCTCCCAATTTCATATCTTCTTATATGCTATTAATAACTCAATTAGTATGGCCAGTATGAGTATGGGAACAGGGTCAGTCACTCTCCAATGGACAACCTTTCACGGGGCCTCAGTCCTGAAGAAAACTGGCTTTCACACCCTAAGAATCTATCAACTGCTAATCGCTCCTCAGCTAAGGGCAGAGTCTTATAAGCTTCTCCCTTACCCATGCTGGAATGTTGATTGGTTGATATTTCACAGTACTTGGATATTTCACAGACAATCACATCTGCTGTGAGTTCATGGGTATATCTATACTATGTTAAAGTTAAAGCCTTCCTTTTTTGTTTAAACAGAATAAGAGAAATGGTGTAGGAGTTCCTTCTGTTTGTGTGTTGCTTTCATAGGACAAGAATAAAGAACCTGCCTTGGCCTAGTTGATAGGGCAGAACTTAGGTAGGCGGAGAAGACAGAACTGAATTATGGGAAAAAGAAAGCAGAGTCAGAGATCCGCCATGGAACCGCCAGAATTAGACATGCTGAATCTTTTCCAGTAAGCCACAGCCATGTAATACACAGATTAGTAGAAATGGGTTAAATCAAGATGTGAGAGTTAGCCAATAAGAGGCTAGAGATTATGGGCCAAGCAATGTTTTAATTAATGCAGTTTCTGTGTGGTTATTTCGGGTGATTGTTTTGTCATTTCTTTTCTCATCAATAATATGTGAACAATGTTACTTAAAATTTTCATTTACCCCATACAACAAATTTGGGGGGATAAAACAAAGTTTCTCAAAACTTCTCCCCAGCCTCTCCCCTAACAGTCATACTGGTTTTGGCATGCACTCTTTCCTTGAAAGGGCAAGTCCACACCAACAATTTCAAGGATAAATGTTGGTAGAAATATGGACACTGAGGTCTTGCCTCAAGATTATTAAATTAGAAATACTACTGGGAGACCCATTAATCTTTACCAAATTCTTCAAGTAATACAAATAAACTCTAACGTTTGGCTGGCTGACTTCTAATAATTCCTTTAATCTGTACTACAATTTATTCATATAGTTCTATGAGAATGGAAACTTTCTGAGAGCAGTTTAAATAGCTATCCAACACCCTATAAAATCCCGTTGAAGGAATATTTCAGGGCAAATTATCATAATTTGAATCTGTATTACAGCTTATTGCAGCCTAAGAATATAAGTTAGTGTTTTGCTTTTTTTATATTTTGAAAAGATCAATTACATTGATAATACCCCCAGGGAATTGATCCATTCATCTCCCATAACATGTTGAAAAAATATCATGCAAGACAGTGGCAAATGGAAAGCTCAGATAGTGCCTCATACAAGCTTCTATCCTTAGACAATTTGTGTAGGACTTCAAACATCAGACACTGCAATGAACAGAGTATGAGGAATGAATGCTATAGGAAACTAAATGAAAGAAAGTCTGAACTTCACCTAGGGCATTAACATTACAATATGTATAGTATCCTTTACAATGATATACCAGGATTAAATAGTTCAGTGTTAAAACATTAACAAAACTAGCTTCTCCCTCTCTCTCTCTCTCTCTCTCTCTCTCTCTCTCTCTCTCTCTCTCTCTCTCTCTCTCATATATATATATATATACATATACATATATACATATATATTTAAATTTTAATTTGGTGTTGTTATATTCTTCCCAAAGCTAGACTTATTGAATAAAATTCAGCCACAAAGTTGTTGTATGTGTTTTAGAGAAAACCTTTAGAGAATAGTTTTATACTTTTGGAATCAAGATAATTTTTAAAGTTCTAAATAATGTTAAGCTATATTTTCTACTTGATATCTACACAGAAGTTTCTGATATTCATTTTTGTCATTAAAAAAATACTTCAGTAGGGCAAAATGATATGAATTAGAACTTTTTCAGATACATTTCAATATAATATTTCACTATAGCATCAATATTAAAGTTTTTACTACTGTGACCAGGTAATATAGTAGTAGATATAATTTTTGCTTTTTAGAAAAATATTTTAGATTTATTGTAATGTGTTTTGCCTGCATGTATTTATATGTACCAGGTGTGTGCCTGATGTTTGCAAGAGTCAGTCCAGGATATCATATCCCCTGGAACTGGAGTTTGTTCTGACTTTTGTTCTTTTTAAAGGACAAGATGGGTGACTATTTGAATATAGTTCCATTCCAATTGGCCATGATGGCCAAGAATATATTCTATATATTGTATATAACTTACCTAGACTTCTATAAAATAGTAAGAAAAGTGCCAGATGATCTTTTGTCTTACCACATATAAAATTCTAGGAATTGCTTATCAGGCCATCTTCAGGGAGTTTAACATTTAGAAAAATCTAAGTCTACAAAGGATTCTCAGTATTAGCTTTTATTGGCATCTCTGTATTTCTGGTTTAATTTTAGAAAAGAAAGATAATGGAAAACTAAGAAGCAATATCTTCCTGGCTTGTGTGATTGCAAAAAGGTCTTGCATTGCACTCATGAGGAAAATAAAAGCAATCTTTTTCTATTATTCTGTCAATATTGACTTCTAAGAAATTGCTCCTTTCAATATCGCCTGGTGTCCTGTGAAACAGCTTTAGTAATGAAACTCCAAAACCTTGGTAACTACACACTTTTATTTCACTCTTCATTTTATAATTATTTCCTGTTCGCTATGCCATGTCACTTCATTTTTCATATGCAGTTAATCCTTCAAATAAATTTTCTCATTTTTCATACTTTCCATTATGGTGATTTGAGAATTTAATATTGAAAAACATCAGGGAGCTATATTTTCTCTGAATTACAAAGTGTGTTTTATTAATTTTTTATTCTGACCTCTTTGAACGATTTCCTTAACTTTTTATCTTCCATGTAGCATCTCAAAAATTGCTAATTGGATAATTTTTTTAGATGATTAAAATAAAGAAAATGAAAACAACTTTTATGACAAAACTATATTGGATTTGCTATTTTAAGTCCTTTTTAAAGATCAAGTTTATTTTATAAAATAATTTTATATATAACATAGTGAAATGTCTCTGTTTTGGGGAGACAACTTGTCTGTTTCCTGGCTTCCTGGCAGCTCAAACCTGAAATAATCACACAGAAAATATATTATTTGCAATACTGTTTGACCAATATCTTAAGGTTTTTATTGGCTAACTCTTAAATATATAATTAATCCATCTCCATTATTTTATATTTTAACACAAGGCTCATGGCCTACCAGCAAGGATATAGCATGGCTTTCTCTGATGGCTGCACCACGGCTTCTCTGTGACTCTGCCTCCTTTCACCCAGCATTCAGTTAAGTTTTCCCTGCCTAGCTCTGCTCTACCCTATCACAGGTCCAAAACAGCTTCTTTATTAACCAATGTTATTCACAGCAACCATAGGGAAATCCCACATTACCTCCCCTTTTTGTTTAAATAAAAAGGAAGATTTTAACTTTGGCATAGTAAAATTACATATAACAAACAGTTATCAATCAAGAATTATAGTTACAATATTTTTATCTACTTTATCTTTTATCAAAATTGAGAAAACTATATTACTATTATCTACTCCTCAACTCCATCAAAGACACCAGAAGGATATGATAATACCTAAGTAAACAGGAATTGACAGAGACATCTTGCTGCCTGGACAGTTACATAAAGTTCTTCTGTACTGTTGGGGCATCCATCTTCAGCCTACAGGCCTGTAATATTCAGCAGACATTTCCATGAAGCAGGAAATTTCAAAGACAGTTCAGCCTATGTTGGCAGTTTGTCAGTTACTTCTTCTGTGTCCTGTATAATGTCTTCCAGACTCTTTCATGTATCAGGGACCCTGAAGGACCATCTTACCTTTAGACAAGTTTAGCAATCATTTCTCTGTGGGTTCTGCATGTCCAATTCATAAAGAATAGCATCAAAAGGTCCAGACAAGAGCAGTTTCTTGCACAAATGGCTAGCCAACTCCATAAGGAGTCTCTTTGATGCACATCTTCTTCTTGAAGTAGATTGGTGCTGCCAGGAGCAGATGTGTCACACTGTCATAAACAGTCTTAAACATTTTAAATGCCATATTCTGAAGGTCTGAAAGATTTGAAGAATACCTAACTAACTGAAATATATCTCTATATATCTAGAAAACCTAACTAACATAACTACAAGTTGACTATCATAGATGATTATCTATTAACCTATATTTCTTAATTATACATGACACTTTAAAATTAGCTTTACAAATATAATACCTTAATCAATACCATAAATATACCTATAACAAAATTGACCTTAAATTTGTATCAATAAACCAAGATTCATATCAATGCAAATCTCTAAAGCATATCCCCTTTAAATGTAAAGAAATATTTACAAAATATATTTGGGAATATGGGCAAAGTGCTCTCCAAACTATTTCCTATTGTTTATTGGGTGAAGCAATTTTTTGAGGAGTGTTCAGGGTCTATCAAACTACACAACTCTGGAATTAATCCATAGATTCTTTCTTCTGAAGAAACAAAAGCAGAACCTCTTTTCCAAAGCAACATATCCTCAGATTCAAATTCTAAAATCAAAATACTTTTATGTTGGCTTATCTTTTTTTTCTCATATTTTATTTTTTTAAATATAATTTTTTATTCAAAAAAAAGATTTCCGCCTCCTCCCCGCCTCCCATTTCCCTCCCCGTCTCCCTTTTCCCCCCTCCTCCCTCTCCTCTCCCCCTCCCCCCACTCCTCTCCCCCTCCCTCTCCAGTCTGAGGGGCAGTCAGGGTTCCCTGCCCTGTGGAAAGTCCAAAGTCCTCCCCGCTCCATCCTGGTCTAGGAAGGTGGACATCCAAACTGGCTAGGCTCCCCCAAAGCCAGAACATGAAGTAGGATCAAAACCCAGTGACATTGTCCTTGGCTTCTCAGCAGTTGGCTTATCTTAGCAGTCCATGAAAGAAATTTCGTTAAGTAGCTCTTTAACAGTCAAAAAATTCAAAGAAAACACAATAATATACATAATCCAAACTTGCTGTGTATTTTCCATCTTTATGAGACTTATTTGTTTTTACTCTATTACTTTTAAGTATCTTTACTCTGTCTCTTTAAAGACTTTGTTTTATTTTTTAAGCCAGTTATTTCTTTTTATATCTCTCTATACTCTTTTTCTTCTCTCTCAAGACTATGTACATTTATCCAACATTGTGACTTGTTTAGAGTTCATTTATGCCTGAATCTGTCCTTATTGCATATCTGTAATCCTTTTCTGACCAGGGCTAAGTGTTTCTTCCCACAGGGCAGAGAACCCTGATTGCTCTTTGGGCTGACGAAGGAGGGGGACTTGATTGGGGGAGAGCTAGACCACTTTTAGTATGTTCCCAAAGGTTTCAACATCCTGCTCCACAGACTTGCCCAGCCGTATCACCATAGAACCTTCATCTGGAGATGGATGGAGATAGAGACAGAGACCCACACTGGAGCACTGGACTGAGCTCCCAAGGCCCATATGAGGAGCAGATGGAGGGAGAACACGAGCAAGGAAGTCAGGACCACGAGGGGTGCACCCACCCACTGAGACAGTGGGGGCTGATCTATTGGGATCTCACCAAGGCCAGCTGGACTGTGACTGAAAAAGCATGGGATAAAACAGGACTCTCTGATCATGGCGAACAATGAGGACTGATGAGAAGCCAAGGTCAATGGCAAGGGGTTTTGATCCTACTTCATGTTCTGGCTTGGTGGGAGCCTAGCCAGTTTGGACGTTTACCTTCCTAGACCTGGATGGAGGGGGGAGGACCTTGGACTTTCCACAGGGCAGGGAACCCTGACTGCTCTTTGGACTGGAGAGGGAGTG
>NW_026068001.1:4872438-4888543 GCF_014885135.2 Alexandromys fortis
GGGGGAGGGAAATGGGAGGCTGGGAGGAGGTGGAAACTTTTTCCTTTTCTCAATAAAAAAAAAGCTAAAAAAAAAAAACAGTTTTAGGTTGATTCCTAAAGTTAAATGCATAAAAATGAGTAATTTTGTAAAAAGAATGCAAAGGAGTTAATAAATAAAGACCAGACTAGGCAAATACATATTAAAAGAAAGATGTGTAGCACAAAAAAAAAAAAAAAAAAAAAAAAAAAAAAAAAAAAAACAGAGACAGAAATTGGGGTTCAACCTGAAGGTCAGAAAAACAAAGCAGCCAACCACTGTCTCTTATCTCTACCTCAGTCGTAAAAGTCGATTCTGCCTTCATGAATCTCAGAATGTGATGGTATATGAGAGCTGTCTCCTCCCATTTTATAATCCTCCCGAGTGCTGGGATTAAAGGCATGCATCACTACTTCCCGGTTTCTACCACAGACTAGTGTGGCTACTGGGATTAAAGGTGTGTGTACCCACTGCCTGGTCTGTAAGGCTGATCAATGCAGCTGTTTCGCTTTCTGCACTTCAGACAAACTTTATTTATTAAACTACAAATGAAATATTACTACAAAGAGGATTTGTGATCTTAATAGCAAAAAATGGAGATTAAAATATAAAGCTAGGGGAAAATATTTTCTAATGTTAAGACTATAAATTGCATTGAGAATATATAGACTAAAGTCTAAGTCCAATTATAGGGAATAGCAAACAATGAGTAGAAACTCATGAGTGGTGAGAAAACTGAAATGTACACTTACTATCCAAAATGATAAAAAGACTAGAGAAGGCCTACTCTGTAACTTCAGTTATACTTGTTCTGTGTCTTGGAAAGTCAAACTCTTACTTTAGATCCACTGTGATAGTTTGAATGAAGTGGCTCCCATAGACCTATAAGTAGAGAGGCACTATTAGGAGGTGTGACCTTATTAGAGGAAGTAGTTCACTGGGAGTGGACTTTGAGGTCTCATATGCTCCCAGGCTCAGTGTCACTCTTTCTTCCTGCTGGATGCCATTCAAGATGTAAAACTCTCAGCTACCTCTCCAGAACCATATCTGCCTGAATTGTGCCATCCTTCCCACTATGATGATACTTAACTCAACCTCTGAACTGTAAGCCAGCCTCAATTAAATGGTTTCCTTTGTAAGAGTAGCAGTGACCATGGTGTCTCTTCACATCAACAGAAACCCTAACTATGACAACCACAATTCTGGGTTCCCTGCCTCTAGCTTATTCCAGGTTCAATCACTGGGGAGCACTTTTAATAGAAGAGATAAAAAGAATGACTCAAGGATATTTACCTCCATACTCCTCCATTCCGAATTCTCGTCAGTTGAATACATCCTTCTACTAAAGCCATAGCTCTTGTCCTGTGCCTCTTTTTGTACATAATGTCTATGTCTCAAGGTCTGCAATCACCTTATTTCAGGCTTTGATATGGTAGCGGCCCCTATCTCCTCTCCCAATATTTGAGTTTTTTGTTCTATGCCTTATGCTTTTTCTCTCATCCAGTGTCAATGTCAATCATCTCTTTATTACTCTCTTCTAGCTGTCCAATTTAATTATGCCCATCTGCTTTGAACGATACAAAAACAAAACCTGAAGAAATAGATCTAACTCATATATTTAAGAATATATATTCATTTAAGAAGCAGAAATGAACCTTATATTTAAGTAGTCATTAAGGAGTTATGCAAATAAGTTCCATTGTATTGGTCTATGAGGAAACATGCACACACAAACACACACACACACACACACACACACACACACACACACACCTCAGGAAACAAAACAGCACATTTTCTCATACCATCATCAAGCTTTATGTTTAAAATGTAGTGGCTGAGGAGATGGTTCCAAGGGTAAAGGTGCTTCTGCTATGCCTGATGATTTGAATCTGATCCCTAGAACCCATGTGATGGAAAGAACCAACTGCTCCAAGTTATATTCTGACCTCCATAGCTATACATTGTGACATGTACTGCATACACATAAACACAGAATCTCACACATACTAAAGAAATATAATAAGTAAACAAAATCAGCTAGAAAAATATTTTCTGGAAATTAAATTAAAATAATGCTAACTTGCTGAATATCAAACAGAATTAATAAAATAAATGTGTAGAACAACAAAGACAAAAATGGTAAAGGAATCAAAAAGAAAACAAAACTTACCTAGGATAGATGGTAAATTTTAGGGCTATGTATGGTGGTGCATGCCTGTGATTCAGGAGGCTAAAGCAGGAATGCAATAATTTGAGGAATGCCAAGGCCACACAGAGATACTCTTTCTCAAACAAACAAACAAACAAACAAAAATCTTTCAAAAAGGGACTGGCCAGTACTGAGATAAGACCATTATCTCTAAAAGTTGAAAGAAAAAATGTTATAATTCTTTATCAAATTAAGGCATTAAAATTCTGTTATAGCCAGGAAAATTTATCATTCATCTAACCTTGCAAAAAGAGTGAATTGATGTCCTTAAGCAATAGTTTGGAAGGTACATGTGGGATACATAAAAGAATAGAGATCAAAGAAATGGTCAGAGTGGCAGAGATTCTAAACAATTCCATAATGTTAAGGGGAAAAAGACTACATTTTTATTGCTATCATTGGGATGTTATGTGATTGAAGATGACCTATCTGTCTAAAATATATCTTTGTTTGACCTTGAAAACAACCTAATGTGACACAAGTTTGATTATAATAGGTGATGAACTATTAACCTGCATTTTCTTATTATCTCAAACAGTTGGTAATAATAATTTTCAAGGACTAGAAATTTGTATTACATTGTTTAATGAGTTGTACAGGTACAATACCTGTACAACTTATAACTAACCCCTGTATACACATTGAACAACCAAAAACCACCCCCCCTTAGGATTGTGGGTGTTATATACTTAAATTTATTTCCTCCTGTCTAGAGGTGATGGCATTTTTAAGGGGTCCTTAAAAGAACAATTTGGGCTAATTATCAATTCCTAGGAGTGGTAGTTTTATCATTTGTTACCTTGAAGAGCTTTTCTCACTTCCAAAGGGTCCATGTCCTAGTAGATCACATACATACATGTAGACAAAACGTCCACACACATACACTAAAAATAAATAATTCTAAAAAATGTAAATTTTAAAAATTAATTAAAAGCACAGGAATAGAACACTCATTTCACCATAAATGTAGTCTCTCAACTGAAGACAAAGGTGCTAGCCATAGCAGTGAAGCAAACCTGGGTGTGCTTCAGGAAGTAACAGGGCTTCGATGAACTATAATACTATGTGACCCATACCCTACTCTATCATGAAAATGTGACTTCTGAGTAGGAGACAAATGTAGATGTAAAAGGCCAAATATCAAAAATACTGAAATAATCATTGTGCAATAAAACTTTCTGAGATGAGAAGTAATTCTGTCACCACAGTGGCCACTTTTTTGATTTTTGAACATTCAAAACTTGGCCAATGTAATACATTAAAAAAAAAAAGAATACATTGTATGGAAATGGTTAGTTGTGGATGTTAAATTGCCTGGGGACTCTCTGCCTGATAGGAAATGGTTCTGTTAGTGTTTCCTCGTTTAGCACTAGAAGATGCCTTCATTATTAAAGAGAGTTGCCTGCAAAAAAATTATAAACTATCATCTGTCTTTATGCATAACAGATGTTAATAAGCAAGATCAGAGCTTTCTAAAATTAAAGGAATTTTTTCATATTTTAAAAAAAAAAAAAAACTTGGCCAGTATGATGAAGAAACTGAAAGTTTCATTTTATTTCATGTCAATTCATTTAAATTTAAACAGCCTCATGAGGCTTTCTTGCTGCATATTGCAATTCTCAAAAATGACACAGCAGAATGTCTGTGATGATTATTTGATGGGCCTAGGATTTGAATTCCCTTTATTAAATGTCTCTTAATAAGGAAGAAGAAGCTATGGGAAAATTGTCAGCCAGAAGTTGAGTTGGAGGAGTAAATAGGAGGTAGTGGTCCTTTTTCAAAAGGCACAAGCTGTCAGGAGCCTTTTCCCCCCAAAATTATTGCAGGAACCATTGTCCTAAGGAATTTGTAGAGAACCCCACTTCCCAATTGTATTGAGAATTATTTTATTGGCAGAGCCTACCCCACACCCAATTATCTGTTAATAGAGAGCTATCTGTTAGCGGAACCGCCCCACACTCCAATTATCTAGAGAACTAGGAGTGTCAACTTGCGAGGAATCGTGACCTGACCGATCGTAACCTCCTGGCCAAGGACCTCGCGACCGGCTGGAACCACCGCTGCAAGATTCCTTCCTGCCCATGCCCCTGCCCCCCAAATTCCTCATCCTATATAAGCTGCAACCATGACACTAATAAACGGAGGCTTTGGCAAACCTACCTTGGCCTTCTTCCTCTCTCCTGCCCATGTCTTTCAGATAGCGCCTCTCCGGGACCCTGGAATTACTGACCTGCCAGGCGGGTTACAACCCTAGACTGAGTAACCCGCCAAGGCGGTTTACAACAAGCCTTTTGAAGTGCAGTCAGTCAAATTCTAACACTAATCTTGGTGCTGATGTGAAAGATCTTGGAAGTACAATTTAAGTTGATAATCAGTTGAATCTAATTTCATCATAAGGTATATCACAGAGCTAAGGTTGTATCTCAGTAGTAGAGCATCCAAATAGCATACACCAGGCCTCATATTGCATCCCCAGTTCCACAAAGAAAATAAAAACTATTATTTATATACTATTTTAATCAGTTGGGAGGGCAGTAGGCCTTTTAAAAAGAGTGGAGCCCTTTCATAAGTTCAGAGACTCACAACATCATATGGGTCTTTAGTTGCTTTTCCTTGCCTCTTGAATCTTCCTGACTGTTGGGTGAACAAAACACTTAGCTTATCAGTTCAGTACCCCATGTTTCTTTAAAAAAAATTGGGTTAATTAGAATTTTCATGTCCAATTTCTTGAGTTCTTTATATATTATGGAGATCAGACCTTTGTCTGATGCGGGGTTGGTGAAGATCTTCTCCCATTCAGTAGGATGCCTTTTTGTCTTAATGACAATGTCCTTTGCTTTACAGAAGCTTCTCAGTTTCAGGAGGTCCCATTTATTCACTGTTGTTCTTGTTGTCTGTGCTACTGGGGTTATATGTAGGAAGTGGTCTCCTGTGCCCATATGTTGTAGAGTACTTCCCAATTTCTCTTCTATCAGGTTCAGTGTGGTCAGATTTATATTGAGGTCTTTGATCCTTTTGGACTTGAGTTTTGTGCATGGTGATAGATAAGGATCTATTTTCATTCTTCTACATGTTGATATCCAGTTAAGCCAGCACCATTTCTTTCTTCCATTGTACACTTTTAGCTCCTTTGTCAAAAATCAGGTGTCCATAAGTTTGTGGGTTAATATCCGGATTTTCAATTCAATTCCATTGGTCAACATCTCTGTTTTTATGCCAAGACCAAGCTGTTTTCATTACTGTAGCTCTGTAATAGAGTTTGAAGTCAGGGATGATAATGCCTCCGCAAGTTTCCTTATTGTATAAAACTGTTTTGGCTATGCTGGGTTTCTTGTTTTTCCATATAAAGTTGATTATTGTTCTTTCAAGGTCTGTGAAGAATTTTGTTGGGATTTTGATAGGGATTGCATTGAATTTATAGATTGCCTTTGGTAGGATTGCCATTTTTACTATGTTGATCCTACCCATCCAAGAGCATGAGAGATCCTTCCGTTTTCTGGTGTCCTCTTCAATTTCTTTCTTCAAAGCCTTAAAGTTCTTGTCAAATAGAGCTCTCACTTCCTTGGTTAGTGTAACCCCAAGATACTTTATGCTATTTGTGGCTATTGTAAAACGTCAAGTTTCTCTGATTTCCCTCTCTGCTTCTCTATCCTTTATGTATAGAAGGGCTACTGATTTTTTGAGTTGATCTTGTATCTTGTCACATCACTGAAGGTATTTATCAGCTGTAGTGTTCTTTGGAAGAGTTTTTGGGGTCATTGATGTACACAATCATATCATCTGCAAATAACGAAAGTTTGACTTCTTCCTTTCTGATTCAAATCCCCTTAATCTCCTTATGTTGTCTTATTGCTACTGCTAGAACTTTAAGCACTATGTTGAAGAGATATGGTTAGAGTGGACAGTTTTGTCTCATTCCTGATTTTAGTGGAATGGCTTTGAGTTTCTCTCCATTTAATTTGATATTAGCTGCTGGTTTGCTGTATATTGCTATTATTATATTTAGATATAACCCTTGTATCCCTAACATCTCCAAGACCTTTATCATAAAGGGGTGTTAAATTTTGGCAAATGTTTTTTCAGCATCTAATGAAATGACCATATGTTTTTTTTTTTCTTTCAGTTTATTTATATGATGGATTACATTGATAGATTTTTGTATGTTGAACCAGCCCTGCATCTCTGGGATGAAGCCTATTTGATCGTAATGGATTATTTTTTAAATGTGTTCTTGGATTGGCGGATTAGATTAATGCAGACAAATTGTAATAAATATAAACATAACTTTAATGGAAAAATCTGACTCACAAAACCAACGTTCCTGCGGAGCACAGGAAACAGGAAGGGGCACACAGGCTCCTGTGCGCCCAATTTATCAGTAAACATTCGCCAGAGGCAAACCCGCCCCCTTAGAGGCTGGCCTAATCCTACACTTGGATTCGGTTTACCAGTATTTTATTGAGAAATTTTGCATCAATGTTCATGAGTGAGATTGGTCTGTAATTCTCTTTCTTGGTTGAGTCTTTGTGTGGTTTTGGTATCAGAATAACTGTAGCTTCATAAAAAGAGCTTGACAAGGACTCTTCTGTTTCTATTATGTGAAACACCTTAAGGAGTATAGGTATCAGCTCTTCTTGGAATTTCTGGTAAAGCTCTTCATTAAAACCATCTGGTCCTGGGCTTTTTTGGTTGGGAGGTTTTTTATGACAGCTTCTATTTCCTCATGACTTATAGGTCTATTTAAATTGTTCACTTGGTCTTGATTTAATTTTGGTATATTGTATTTATCTAAAGCAGAGAAGAAGATACCTACATTAAGGGAACCATTTTAGGGTTGGCAAGAGACTTGGCTCTAGAGGGGATCCCAGGTGTCCAGGGGATGTCTCCAGCTAGGTCCTTGGGCAGCAAAGTAGAGGGTGCCTGAACTGGCCTTGCCCCACTATCACACTGATGATTATCTCAAATATCACCATAGAATCTTTATCCGGTGACAGATGGAAATAGAGACAGAGACCCTCATTAGAGCACTGGACTGAGCTTCCAAGGTCCAGTTGAAGAGCAGAAGGATGTAGAAGATGAGAAAGCAAGTCTGGACCACGAGGGGTTTTCCACCCACTGAGACAGTGTGCCTGTTCTCAGCAAATCCAGCTGGACCAGGACTGAATGAGCTTAGAATCAAACTGAACTCTGAATGTGGCTGACAATGCAGGCTGACTGAGAAGCCATTGATAAAGGCACTGGGACTTGTTTTTATTGCATGTACTGGCTTTTTGGGACCCTGGTCTATTTGGATGCAAAGCTTCCTAAGCCTGGATGTAGAGGTGGGGGGGGGGCTTGGATTTCCCACAGGGTAGGGTTCCCTGCCCTCTCTTAAGGAGGGAGGAGGAGGGAGGGAGAGAATGGGGAAGCGGGAGGGGAATGGGAGGAGGGGAGGAAGTGTAAATTTTTTAATGGAAAAAATAAAAAAAAGCTTAGTTTATGCCTGTGTGATTCTTGTGCTACCTTCCTACTGCTATGTAAGTACCTGCTATATTCATGATGTTGTAAACAGCTCATGATTCATTGTTCCTGCAGATTTAAGGCTTCATTAACTAGTCCCCACAGAACATAAAGAAAATAATAAACAATAAAGAAAACAGTCAATATACCCAATTAAAATTGGTAGCCCCTTAACACTAGAAATAATGAAGTATCAGGCAACATCCAGATACTGAAGAAATAGTCTATAATGTATTTTAAAACTCTTCCAAGGATTGGAGCAATGGCTCAATGGTTGTTTAATAGAACACGCTGTTCTTGCTGAAGACCTGGGTTCTGTTCCTAACATCCGCATGGCTGCTCACAACTGCTTGTAACTCTAATTCCAGGGTATCTAATGACCTCATTGGGCCTCCAGGGGCCCTGCAAGCATGAGGTGCACAGATATGCATGCAGGCAAAACATGGATATACATAGAAAGAAAGGAAGAAAGAGAGAGAGAGATGGAGGGAGAGAGAGAGAGAAGGAGAGGAAGGAAGGAAGGGAGGAAGGAAGGAATGAAGGAAGGAAGGAAGGGGAAAAACCCTTCTAAATCAGTAATATATAGAGGATAATTAGTAAGAAATAGATAAATGATTATAAAAATAAACAAAATATTTAGCAGAATTTCAAAACAGAAGTTATAAAATATCTAGTAAAACGATACTCATACTCACTAGTTATTAAAGAAATATAGTCAGGAGCACAATGAGGTTCTTATCAACCAGAATACTAAATTCAAGCAACAATATCATCTCTGGGTCTATAGATTACCATTTACCTTATGGCTAATATCCTCTTATGAGTGAGTACATACCATGTTTGTCTTTCTGGGTCTGGGAGACCTCACTAAGGCTGATCTTTTCTATTCAATCCATTTGCCATCAAATTTCATGATGTCATTGCCTTTTGTTCTACGATGTAATGCTCCATTGTGTAAAATTACTCAAAAATTCACAGTTGTAGGTAAGTCACGAATCATAATAGAAATTAACTTTTATTAATTTCATATGCACATAATTACCAAATTGTAATATGTTAAAAATTAAAAATACATGTAAGTTCCAAAACTGTACAAAAGTTAATACCCTATCTTGTTAAAAGTTCCCAGTAACCTCACATATTCACAGCATACAGAAGGGCATCCTTTATCAGAGGTGGATTACAGCAAGATAAGGGAATATTTCTATTTCATGTAGGCCTAAAATGGTGTAACTTTTGTGTTAGTAGAATCTAGTGGTCTGCTGAATTAATAAATTCCAAAAGACTTTTATCTGTGAATTATATAATATTGATAATGACAGCCATGCAGCCTTGTGCCTCAGTTATTTCATTGCATTTTCCCCTACAATTGAAGTCCCACTTACCTACCTCTTACTAGAGCATTTGGGATTATAACTGCCACATACTCACATAAATCAGCTTAGTCTCCCTATCTCAAGATCTTTCACTTCATTACAAATTTCTGTCTCAATGTAAAGTAGCATTCACAGGCTATGTGACCAAACATCCTTTTGGCCATTTGTGTTTTATCTTCTTTGAAGACTTGTATTGGTCCATACAAAGTTAAATGTTAGACTCTTTGAAGTCTTAGTCCTTGGTTCTCTTCACTTCATCGAGTATGTTGTACTTTGTTATTTACTGCTTATGAATCATAGCTATTTTGAGAAAGTTTGTATCTAAATACGTAAATTTTTTATCAAATTTAAACTAAAGACAATTGATGCTAAACAAATAAAATCAAAATTTCTATACAATATAATAAAGGAAAGTAAAATCCCAAAACATATCCACCTTAGTAACGTTTTTATAACATAATCACATAAGTAGCTACCAGTTAAATTGAGATATAGAACAGAAACACTGCTTCGCTTGCAAATAAGAGATCCTGTTGGACTTTGTTCTTAATTACACTTGATAACTTTAGTCTTAATTTACATAACTCAAGCTGGACTCAAACTCATGATCATCCTTCCATAGCCTCCTGAGTACTGGAATTACAGGCATGTGCCACTATGCTTGGCTACTCTAGAAGTGTATCGATTTATATTATCCTACTGTATATAGGAGTTATTCCTTTTGAATGAGAAAAAAACAATCCTGATACCAGAACTGATCTAGCTATTTCCTGATAAACAAAAAAGCAATAAAAGAAACTACCACCACGACAAAAGAGAAAAAGAAATAATTTTTTACACAGGAGGTAGCCAAAATATGCCAATGTGAATAAAGATTATTTTTATATAAAGATTCTCAAGAACAAATATATACAAAGAAAAGCACACTGTTTATCCTCCCCCCCTCGTCCTTTTTCTTCTTCCGCAAAATGAAAGCTAAAATCTGTATAAACTGTTAACATGACTGCTCCATGGTATTGTTAAGGAGAAGGTTTTTAATATAAATGTGAGAGAACAGGCAGAGGCATCTGGAAGAGTCTAGAACAGAGAGAGAAAGTAAACTGATCATGGGAGCAGACTGGATCTGACCAGCAGTGAAGCAGGAGCAGAGCAGAGTGGGGAGAGGGAGATATGAAGGGAGAAAAATCTAGCAAGAAAGACAAAGAGTGTGAGCAAAAGAGAACACAGCCAAAAAGGAGAAAGAGTAGTGAGAGGCAGGAAGCCTGTGACCTCCAGAAGTTTAGGGGAGGAAGGGAAGCTTGAGAAGAAGAGGTTGGCTGTTAACTTGGACTCTAAAACATTTAACCAGTTTGGAGCCTGGAGGCAATCTAACGGGAACCACAGATAACCCTTTGTCCCTTCTGCCAGTGAGAAGGGAAATGACTCCTTTGGTAGAGGGGAACCAGGTTCACAAAGTCCTGAGGAATGCTGGCTTTTGTATAACCCTCAGAATTTGGAGAAATGGAGTTTCCTTTGTACCTGACAAAACCTACATATAGAATGTGTTTTTATACCAAAAAAAAAAAAACAGTAACATTCATATATTCAGAGATGAGAAGTTGAGGTGAATAGAATTCTACACAGAGACCTTGTTAAAAATAATACCTTCCAGTTTACTCTTCTGGAATCAACTCCTTTTGTTCAACCTAAGGTAAACCCAGCAAGTTTTGCCACTTCTTCAGGTTTTCATTGCCTTATAAAAGCACTCCTACTATGTAGTACTTCTAGCAAACAAGTATGTACCTTCTCTTGCTAATTAACTTTGTGTCAGTTTAAATCTCAACCTAGGAGGGTAGCAGTGAAGTTTGTACTTCCCTACCATATAGTGCTAGCAATAAGTCACTCTGTAACCCTGCTAGATCAGGATAAATGCTAGAACACTATGTAATCCTAAATAGAAAACCAGAGACTTAGGTATCCCATGAGTGACTGCTGTGTGATCTTAGTGATTTTTTTCTTGTTGTTTATCAATTACAGCTTTGACCTCACTCTATCTTACTCTTTCTAGAGCCCTATTAACATAGTTTCAGTCCTTGGGGGAAGGAATGCTGAAAAACAGGGTTTGCTGGACATGACAGGGTCATTGCACTTGTGAAGTCACAGCAGCTGTGACTGCCTTCACATGACCTTAATGATCAGATTAAGGCAGTTAACATCCCAGGATGGATGGACCCCTAGTTGAGAAGCTATTGAGAGTTGATGGTTATTAAAGGAGGGAGAGTCAGTTTTCTTCAGATATATGTCTTTTTCTGGCCTGTGCTTTAGTGGATGGCCTTATTCCCATGCATGCATGTGCAGCACTAGTTGGACTCGGTGGATTATAAACAAAATAAAACAAAAAAGAAGATAGGAAGTTTGGAGGGCAACTTGGGGGTTCTGAGAGAAACTGGAAGCAGGGAAATGGGGAATTAATATAATCAAACAACATAACATATATGTAAGAAATTCTTCAAGAATTGGTTAATATTGTTTTCCCAATCGTAAAATTACCATACTTCCTGAGAACATGTAAAGCCCTACTTGATCTCTGTGACCAAAGCATGAATAAGACATAATCCCAAATCCATGAAAGGCCTCTTTATTGACCTTCATGACTCTCCCTCTTTGCCATGTACAATAAACTCAATTTGTTCAATTATAGGTGTGGTCTTATGGCTAAAGAGCACTGCCACATTGGCTGTTCTGTTATTTTCATTTGTGCAATAAAAGGCAATATTTTTGTATATTATTTTTTAAAATTGTGAATATCCTCCTTGCTGAATTTAAACTAAGATTTCATATATTACATAAGTACTATTTTATTAGTCATTTTTTTTTATTTCATCCAGAATTTTATAAAAGCACTAGAGCTTAGATTTATAGAATGTGTTTGTCAGTACTTGGAGTATAATAGAAAGAAAGAGCACTTGACAAGCATATATAGCACCTAGTGTTCTATCCCTACCACCACAGAAAGCAAAACAAACTGACAGAAATATGAATATATAAAATTAAGTTAACTTGAGGTATCTGTAATAATATCTACCTGACATTTCTCTTTATGAATTCATCTTTCTTAAAGATCCCACCATATTCTACCCCCACTTCACTTACTCTTCCCACATAAAATAATATGTAATTCCATACTAATACATTTAAGAATTTCATGATACAATCTCAACTTTTGCTTCCAGCCTCAGTTACTTTCTCCTTGTAGCTCTCTGCTCTGAAGATATTGAGATATTTGATCCATAAAAATACAATATTCTGTAACAGAAGTTTCACTGTAATCATTATGAGGACTGAATAATTCATGAATTTAGAATTTTTGTGAAGTGTTTAGAGCAATAATACTGGAAGTCCGCTAAATACTATGTGTTGTTGTGATTTCTTTATCTATCTATCTATCTATCTATCTATCTATCTATCTTGATTTTTTTCAAGATAGGGTTTCTCTTTGTAAAAGCCCTGGTTGTCCTAGGACTCTCTTTGTAGACAGGGCTGGCCTTGAGCTCACAGAGAACTGCCTTCTGAGGGCTGTGATTAAAGGTGTATACCACCACATTTTATTTTTCATTCAACTAACAGTTTTCCCAAATATGAAGTTTCTTTGGAATTTTATGAAGTTTCTTTGGAATATTTGTAGAGATTTTTACCTAGTATTTTATTTTGGTATATTTATTTACTAAGTATTTATTGCAATGGTGGGAGTTTAAACCCAGAGCCACAGGCATGCTACATAATATCTCTACAACTAAGCTACATTCCTGGCTGAGTTATCATTCTAAACATGGGCCTGGTGATATAGCATGTTCATTTCTACTCATTATGACTATAAAGCAAGGCATTCAAAACCTTCCATAAGTTTACTCTGTATTTGGGGAACTTCATTGTGGTCCTGTAAATGAACCTTAAATTATTCTTTTAGTCCAGAAAAATTTTCAGTGATTATGAATTTTCCATTGTTTGATGATTTCTTGTGTCTCTAGTGTGGATGCAAATTACAAACAAAAGCACAGCACTGTAGAAACTCGCTTTTATTGCTCTAAGCCTTTTAACTTATTAGAAAAATGTTTTGCTAACTCACATTTCTATTTTGAGACCCAAGATGTGACTTAGATATTCATTCTTATGACCTTGATACTGCTCATGTAAAATCTCCCAATTCTGTTTTAGAAAGGCTTCTACCTCCTTGTTTTAGTAATTTCCTCCTTATTGATCAGGTCTTATAGATAACTAGACACTATTTAGAGATGCACTTTGGACTGCCTGAAAATACAGAAATACATTGAAATCATGTCAACAATACATATCCCTGTCATAATGTATTATGACATATATTTATAATTTCTTAAGGAAACTAAAGTAATTTTTTGATGTTCTTCCCTTGTGTGATGGGAGAACAAAATAAATACTCCTTTGTACCTTTCAAAAATAATTGGTTGGAAAAGGCTTGGGTGAAAATTGTTTCTCACTCAAGGTCACTCTGCTGCACATTGACACCACTGAGGCATACTGGTGGATATCAGGAACAAGCCCTTCAGACAAAGATTAATTAGATGCAAAAGTTAAAAGGGAGAACAGATGAATCCTCAGCATGGCTTTTGGAATATACAAAGAGTAGTCCATGTTAATGGCAGCGCTTGTGTTCAAAGCCAGCCTTTTGAACTCATTATGTATCCAGTTTAAAGGCTTGCATTCCTATTAATAATAAAATTTAGAAATGAAAGAGAAACCATATATTGATGTAGGATTCATGCATGGGAAGTAATTATTTACCATAAAAGAATTAATTCACTTAAGGAGCTAAACACGTATTTGGTCAGCCTTTCATCCTATTATAACCTATCATTGTGCTGGAAAGGGCTACCCCAGGATTGAATAGAGGCTTATAGCATGTTTGCATGCTTGACAAAATGTCCATTAACAGCAGAAACCAGAAAAAAATACACAAGGACTGTACAAACAAGATACAAGACATTAGGGCCTGCAGTAGAAATAACAGAAGATCTTAACCTCTGTCCTGCTTCCCAAGCTTTGCCCTGAGACTTTTGTGAACACCAGAGCAAGGTGCTTTTGGAGAATAATGCACCAAATAACAGAGAAAGGACAAGAATTCATTCATAATCTGTCTCTCTATCCCTTTAATCTTTGTTATTGTTCAAGGCAACCTAAGGGAACCATTTGCTTTATAATTTCATCATTTTTCTACATTCACTTATTAAAGGGGCAAAGTATTAGAACTCTCTTACCGAAACTAAGAAATATTTGACGCATCTTTTCATGTAATTTCATTTAAAACAAAACAAAATTGTACTTTAAGATATATGAAACCAGAGATGTCAACAAAAGTCAATCATGGCAAGAATTTTTTCAATAGTGGATCAAGACACTAAATATCTGTATGGTATAAACAAAAATGAAGATATGGTAAAAGACTATGTCATTATTTTAAAGATTAAAAAATTAACCTGATAAAGATCATAGATAATTGCTAAATTATACTACCGTGCTGTAAAGTTTCTAGAAAAAAATACATAGAATATAGCCATGACCTTGAAGTAAGGAATGTTTCTTAATAGATCATATAAAATATTCATAAGAAACAATAAAACTGGATGAATTGGAATAGCATGCTTATGCAAACACATACATGCATGCACATACAAGTATGTACACATGTACCCCCACACACAATTGTTCTGATTTCCAAAAGTAAATTTCTGAAGCAATTTTATACTCTCAAAGTAGCATATGATGGTTCATGTTTTTCAACGTATTACTTAACACATGATATTTTAAGAACTTTATTCATTGCTATTGTTTTATTTATTTATTTATTTATTTATTTATATTTTTTGTATCCTGACCTCAGTTTCCCCTCCTTCCTTTTCTTCCTGTCCCTCTTCCATATCCCCCCATTCACTCCTCCTCCTTTCTCTTCTGAGAAAGTGATAGGCACCTCCTCTCCTACTATGGCTGGACAAGGAAACTTTATAGGAGGAATAAGGTCCCAAAAGCAGGTAACAGGATCAAAGACAGGCCCTGCTCCCAATGTTAGGAGACCCACAAGAAAACTAAGCTACACAAATGTAACATATATGCAGACCCCCTAGGTCATTCCCATGCAGGCTCCCTGGTTGTCAGTTTAGTTTCTGTGAGGCCTTGTGAGCCCAGTTTAGTTGGATCTGTAGGGTTTCTTAAAATGTCCTTGATACCTCTGACTCCTACACCCCTCTCCCTTTCTTCCACAAGATTCCCAGAGCTCTGCCTAATGCTTGACTATAGGTCTCTGCATTTGTTTCCATCATTTGCTGGATGAAACCTATCTAATGACATCTGGGCTAGGGAGCAATCCATGAACAGAGCAGAATATCATTAAGAATCATTTCAATTGAATTATTGCCAGTCTGTTTGGATCTATCCTAGGTATCTGGACTACCCGTCAGTATTGCTATAGGATAGGGTCATTTCAGGTTCCCTATCCTCAGCTTCCCAACGGACTAACTGGGGACATCGCCTTGGGCTCCTGGGAGCCACTCTAGGTTCAAGTCTCTTGCCAACCCTAAGGTGGCTCCCTTAACTAAGATATGTGCTTCCCTGCTCCCCTATCCAACCTTCCTTTATCCCAAATCTTCCTGTTTCCCCATGTTCCCCGACTCCTCCCCTTCTCACTCTTCTCTCCCCGTCCCCCCCTTATCCCCACCTCACCCCACCCCAAAGGTCTCAATTTTCTCCCCGGCAATTTTGTCTAATTCCCATAGCCAAGAAGATAACTATATGATTTTCCTTGGGTTCACCTTCTTATTTAGCTTCTTTATGTTCACCAGGTATACACTCCGTGACCTTTATTTATGGCTAGAAACCAATTATGAGGGAGTACATCCCATGTTCATCTTTTTGGGTCTGGGTTACCTCAGTCAGGATAGTGTTTTCTATTTCCATCCATTTGCATGCAAAATTCGAGAAGTCATTGTTTTTT
>NW_026068001.1:4892486-4908739 GCF_014885135.2 Alexandromys fortis
GGCTCTTAATATTCTTTCTTTATTCTGTATGCTTTGTGTTTTGATTATTATATGGCGAGGGGATTTTTTTTTTGATCCAGCCTATTCGGTGTTCTGTATGCTTCTTGAACCTTCATAGGTACATCTTTCTTTAGGTTGGGAAAGTTTTCTTCTAAAATTTTATTAAATATATTTTCTGGACCTGTACTTCTTCTCCTTCTTCTACTCCAATTATTCTTAGGTTTGGTTTTTTTTATTGTGTCCCATGTTTCCTGAATGTTTTGTGATGAGAATTTGTTGGTTTTGCTGTTTTCTTTGATCAGTGTGTTTATTTTCTCTATGATATCTTCAGTGTCTGATATTCTTTCTTCTATCTCTTGTATTCTGTTGGTAGTACTTGTCTCTGTAGTTCCTGTTCATTTACCCAGATTTTCCATCTCCAACCTTCCCTCAGTTTGTGTTTTCTTCATTACTTCCATTTCATTCTTCAAGTCTTGAACCGCTTCCCTGACCTGTTTGATTGCTTTTTCTTATTTCTCTTGGTTTTCTTGGGTATCTTTCAGCGATTTATTCATTTCCTCTACCTTTTTGTTTATAATCTCTAATTGTTTATGGCAGTTTTTCACCTCCTGTTTATGGTCTAGTATTTTCATATAATTCACTTTTGAGTCGATTTCTTCTAATTCTTCTGGAGTAGGGTGTACAATTCTTCTTATTTCGGGATCCCTTGATTCTGGTGAAGTCATGTTGCCTTTCAGGTTGTTGGAGGAAGTCTTGCATTGGCGCCTTCCCATCTCCTCCTTCAAATGGAGCCAGGAGAAGCCTGGTATCTTGGTCCAGTCTTTGTTGTGACTGAGACTCTGGGTGTATCTCTTCAGTGTAGAAGCAGGGACCATCCCGTCGAGCTGGAACTCCTCAGCACCCAAACATGGACGACCGTCCAGATGGAACTCCTCAGCACCGCTCTGGGTGGGTTGTGGATGCAAGCCCGATGTCTCTCCTGGTGCCCGGATCGGATCTCCTTACTGTTTGGGTGGCTTGTAAACAAAGGTCCTTGCTTGCTGCAAGCAGGCTATTGGGACAAAGGAACTACCACCCTCCCGTTTGTTCTCCTGATTCGGATTCGGTCCCAGCCCCTGAACAGGCTGAGCTGGGAGATGTTATGTGGTCAAAGAGGGGAGGTTGTCAGACGGAGGTGGGGAGGGTTGTGGATGGAAGCTGGGTGGGATAGGAAGAGAGAGGAGGTATTGGGCAGTATAGCCCCTGAGGATGACCAGGAAGTGTAGGAGGGATGAGGAACGTCTGAGTTCCCTGTCCGGGGCTGATGCCATGGTCAGAAACTCACTCACCCCAATGATGTCTCTCCTGGTGCCTGTACCAGATCTCCTTGCTGCTTGGGTGGCTCCTAAACAAAGGGCCTACCTTGCTTGCTGCAGGCAGGCTATTGGGACAAAGGAGCTACCACCCTCCCGTTTGCCCTCCCAATTCGGATTCGGTCCCAGCCCCAACCTAAAACTGTTTTAACATATAAATGTAGCCCACATTAATGTATTATTATTAAAAATATACTTTTAATTTTATAATTAATTTTTATCTTATATTTCTTTACTGTTTTTAGTTTTTCACTTTGTGGACTCTATACTTTTTTAGAAGATCTATATTCTTAGACCAGTTACATCTTTATAACTAATAGTTTTTTCTTTTTTTAGTTTTTTCATTTTTATGTGACTTTCTAAACCATATATAATTATAAACAGAGCACAAATAAAACACTGTATTATGCTTCTGTGAATTTGAACAAGAGCTAGTTCCAAGACAAGCTCCAAAGCTACTGAGAAGACCTGTCTCAAAAAAAAAAAGAAAGAAAACATTTTATTATGCTTTGTTTTCACCTATCAAAATAACAAACATGCTTTTCTTCCTTTTTCTTCTTATCATGTGTGTGTATTGTGTTTATGACTGTCTGTGTATGGCCCCATGTGCACACATGAGTGTATTTACATATGTGTGCATGCATGTGGAGATATGAAGAACTCTGCCTGACTTTACTATGCTTCCTCAATCACTATCCAACTTATTCTTTGAAATGAGGTCTCTCAGTCAAATTGAGAGCTTCCTTATAAGGCTAGTCTTTCTAGCTAGATTGCTCTGGGGATCTTCTGTATCCATCTTCCAAGACTAGGATTCCAGGTGGACCATCATGCTCACCTGGTACTTGATTGGGTTCTAAGGATCTAAATGGCAGTTCTCTTGCTTGCACATCAAGCTCTTTCATCTCTGATTCATTTCTCCAGTCCAACAATCAGGTTTTAACCTAGTTTTAATAATTATATGAAGAATGCCTTGCACAATACTCCATTTAATAAATGTAGTCATTTATTCCTCTGCATTTAATACACATAACATCTGTTTTTGAAAAAGCTATTGCCTATGTTGAATGAATGCCAGGATAAAATCTCTTGAACTTATTTCAGGGTAAAGAAAGTGAAAGTTTCCAGAGAATTCAACAGACTCAGACTCATAAAAGTACCAAGGACTTTACTTCATGACCCACTTGGGGGTAGGCTCTATCCTGATAATAAGGTGCATTTCTCTGCCCTGCTTCTCCTTTCAGCACTCATCACAGGGGAAAGCGTGCACTCAGTGTCTTCCTCTCTGGTGCAAAATTTCCAAAGAGGCAGAACGTGCTCATCTCATCAGCATGAGGTCTTCCATTAAAATACACTGAAAGTATGATGGTGCTAAGAAAATACCGATGGCTGAATTTTCACTCTTCTCTGTACTTTTCTCATGAGTTCAAATTACTATCCATTGTATTTTCATTTTAGTCAGAAGGACTGCTTTTATATCTCTTTTTGGTAGCTTTAATGGAATATGCTTTATATGTCATACAGTGTATCCATTTATAGTGCATAACTGATGTTCATGGCTATGTAAAAGCATCACCACAGTCAAATTTGCAACATTTTTATCACCTCCAAAAGAAAGTCACACAATCCTTTACCCATTTTTCAGTCTCATAGTAAATATTAATATAATTCTGTCTCCCATGAATTTCCTGTTTTAGACTGTCATATTAATATAATCTTATTGCATAGTCTTTCATTTAACATATTTCCATTGGTGTCCACATTGTCATAGCAGATGTTTACCTTTTTTTGATGGCTGAATAACATCCTATTGTATCAATATCACTGACCTTTTTGTTTGTCCATTCCTCAATGAGTTGAATGGCTTCAACATTTTAACTGCTATGAATGATACTAGGATGTAGCTCCATGCTAAGAGTGGTTGACTTAACATGGTTGAAGATCTCAGTTTGCTCTACAAAATAATATTTAGAAACATTTTTAAAACCCCAGAAAAAATGATTTGCATGTTTTATAGGTAGTTTTTAATCCAGCCTAATTGACATGTAAAAATAACCACCACATCTGTATTTATGTCATGTGAAACCATTGAACTCACTGATTGGAAGAGTTGTTACTTAAACAGATTTTCTGGAGGGTGTGGAATTAATAAACCTGTAGTAGTCTTTGCTGAGAAGTTCTACATGTGTGCTGGAATACACATTATCAGTTAGCTAAGCAGTTTACTGTTGTGTCAAAACCTAACTTTCCTGCTGATATAAAGTTTCAAGGACAGTCAGAGGAGAGCCATTAGGGCTATCCTGGGGCTTTTCTGAGCTTGTACATGGGGTGTGCAAAACTCTTCAAGGCATGTAGCTGAACTTCTTTTTCTCCAGAGTTTGGAATCACACAAAGTGAGACTTCTAAACTCTGAGATTACAGACAGGAATCACCATGCCCAGTTTATGACGGCCTTGGGATTGAATCTAGGGCTTTGTATATGCTTGTCCCACACTCCACCAACTGAGTATATCAATGGGACGAAGATTGCCTCCTAAATTTCCAAAAATATAACATGATTTTGAGGAACCTCATTCTTCAGATTTTCCTTTCAAACTTTTTTTATTGGTCTGTTATTGAGCTCAACTTATATCCACTACTTCAAACTGCCAAGAACATAAGCAATTGTTTGTAATTTATTTTGATACATGTCCCAGGGAAAAGATTCCTCACAATTGATAATCTTTGCATCAGGAAAATATAGACAGTTTGGAACTATGGTTTTCCAAGAAAGCAGCAGGCAGGACACAAATTATAATTCTTGCCCAAAGTTTAAAGTTTTACATTGTTCTGGTTTGATTTGTTCAAGATAGTATGGTTATACAACCCAGGGTGACTTGATAACGTGATGACAGACACCTGTATTCGAAGTTCTCACTAAGACAAGGCAAGAAGACTTAATTATACGGCCATCTCAGGCTATAAAACAAGATCCTGTCTCAACAGTAACAAATAAATGCCTCGAAAACCAACTAAATGTTGGCTTGGGAATGGCCCTCAGCAGCAGAGCATTTACCTGGCACAGTATGAGACACTGGGATGCAACTTCAGGGTTACTGAGAAAATTAGCACCACCTCTCTGGTTTTTTACTTTTGGAATGTTATTTAACTAGGCAAAGATGTGTTACCTTTACTCATGCTTCAGAAATTACTTTGACTGGGCAAAGCTGTGTTACTTTTGTTAATGCTGCATTAGTTTAATTATGTAAAGATGTGCTGCATTTGTTTCACCTTGCCTGGCTAAGGCACCTGATTGGTCTAATAAAGAGTTGAACAGCCAATAGCTAGGCAGGAGGAAGGATAGGTGGGTCTAATAGGCACAGAAAATAAATAAGAGGAGAACTCTAGGCTCAAAAAGGAAAAGGTAGAAGAGAACGAGGGATATGCCTGGGCAAGAAGCCAGGCAGATGCCAGCCATAATCAAAACTATTTGTCCTTATCCGTTTGTGCTACAAACACAATTTTGTTGAATCAATGAAAGCAGTGAAATTAAGATATACAGAAGAAAAGAAATAAGCCCCAAGGCAAAAGGTAGATAAAGAGACAGGCAGGTTAAATTTTTTACAAAGCTAGCTAGAAATGTGCCTAGCTACATTGAGCATTAAAAACTAATAATATGTCTCAGTGTAATGATTTGGGAGCTGGTTGGTGTCCCAAAAGGAAAATGACAATGTCATTAATAAGAAAATTTAACAATAGATTGAAAGCTGAGCATAATGGCACACACCTTTAATTCAAGCACTCAGAAGGCAGAGGTAGTTAGATCTCTATGAATTTGAGATCAGCCTGTCTTTATAGCAAATTCCAGGTCAATCAGGGATATACTTAAAAAGTATCACTTATAAAGAAATAGACTCAAAAGGAAGTACAAGGACAATGTTATCATAGCTTAAAAGAAAACATTCTCCAAATAAGCAAACTATAAATCTTAATAGCTGACTAAAGGAAGAAAATGGAATAGAAAAAAGCAAGCCAATTTGCTCAAGTTAAAGATCAGTCATATAGTGGACAAGCAGCCACATGGTAATGAGAGGAACATTAAAGAAAGGAAGCCCAAAGTACCAGAAACATACACTTATGCTCTGGCCAGCATCCTACAGAAAGAGATAGGAGGGAAGAAAAAGGGAAAGGTATGTCTTTCTGGGTCAGAAATCAGAAAAGTGGGCATATCCGGCAGAGCCTCCTGATGACTTGCAGGACTCATCATAATAGGGAACAGGAGTTCTGGGGAGGGAAAGTACATTATCCATTAAAGGACTGACTGATTATGCCTCCTGTCTCTTTAGCGTGACTTACGGTCCTGAAGGATAGTCTATTGGCTAGCCCACCTGGACTAACTCTTTTTTTATTCATTTATTAAAGATTTCTGTCTCTTCCCCACCACCGCCTCCCATTTCCCTCCCTCTCCCCCAATCAAGTCCCCCTCCCTCGTCAGCCCAAAGAGCAATCAGGGTTCCCTGCCCTGTGGGAAGTCCAAGGACCACCCACCTTCATCCAGGTCTAATAAGGTGAGCAACCAAACTGCCTAGGCTCCCACAAAACCAATAAGTGCAGTAGGATCAAAAACCCATTGCCATTGTTCTTGAGATCTCAGTAGTCCTCATTGTCCGCTATGTTCAGCGAGACTGGTTTTATCCCGGGCTTTTTTCAGACCCAGGGAGATCGCATTGTATATCTCCAGTCAGAAGAAGAGTCCATTCTTTTGGGTAGAAGGGAATAGCTTCACATTAATTGACCTTCAGTGCTTCTGTAATGCAAACACCAAAAAGAAAAAGAAAGTTATTTTACGGGTTGCTGTAAGCCTTTTTTTTTTTTTTTGTTAGTTTCCAGAGTTCTGATAAAACTGATAATTTTCACCAATTTTTGCATTTACCATTACGGAGGGAAATTTTGCTAGAAGCTCTTTGTGAACCCCCCAGATCCTGAATTTCTGGTAAAGAGCTTATAATGCTTGCAGCTGCTCTGAGCACAAGACCCTCAGGAGTTCCCAATGGCAGGGGAGTGGTTTCTGGTGTCTTTGACTGGGGCATGGCTACCAGTTAAGGATACCTATTTAAGCTGCCCCTGGACACAATAAAGAGGGCATTCTTGGGACATTCTGGCATCAAAGATGACCTGTGTCTCTGTGAGTCTTTGTGTGTTTCAATCTCCAGTGCCTTGCCCAGTTCACGAACTGTATGGTAGTAGCACTTAGAGCACAGACGGGTGTGGTGTGCTATAAAGCTCTACTTTGTCATTTTAGTTCTTTAGCTAAATATATAAATTCATATAATATCTTAAAATCTCGCCTCTTAAGAAGTCAAGCAATGCTAAAGTGCATATAGTCCTTCTTCTGCCTCATTTTCTTGCCCCATTTCTACTACTCACTTTCAATTAATTATATTACAGTATTGTTTACCATTTCTATTTGACTATGCTTATGCTTCTATGACTCTATTTGCAAGTTGAAATGATTGCCATGGACTCCCAGCAATTACAGATGAAGCAATTAGATACGTATAATATTTCCTACTCACTTTGTGCTTCTCCCAATCAATTTTGGCTAGTTACATTGTCTTAATTTGAGTTCCCTCTGAGGCCAACTAGGAGACAATGATTTAAGTAAACTTCTTTCTTTGTGAAGGGCAAAAAACCAGGAAGTATACAGAAAGAAAAAGCAAACAGTAAAGGAAATATTAAGCCAGCTATGTCTGTGGGTGACTGAAGCTTAATCTTATGAGGAAATTTCAGGAAAGATTTAATACACATGCTTTATAATTATCTCTCCAAGGATAAAGGGATCTAAAGTATTTACTCACCAATTCCCAGCGGTCTTTGCTGAAGGCTATTCCTGGGGGACTTTAATTCTTTGGCACATAATGAATGCCACCCTTAGGCAAAAAACAATGCATATAATGGTAGAATTCTTCTAGAAGAAACAAAGTGGAAAGGCTGCAGGGCTAGGACATGCTAACAAACACTTCTGTAAATATCTCTATGGTTGTTATAAAAATTTTATATTCTAGTTTATATTTTATTCCCTATAAATATTTTTGTTTTCATTCTACTGTTAAATACATGTAGAATTCACTATTTTCCCTTCATACATTTTTGTTCCTCTCCCCTGCCCGTGTGTGTGTGTGTGTGTGTGTGTTAATTTTTTCCTCGAGTACTTTTCACAGTAACTATTCATGGAACTGAGCTTCTGAATTTGTGCATAATCAAAACCATTTGTTCTTATCCTGTTGTGTTTCAAACACAATTTTTGTTAGATCCTAAAGGGATCCCTTCTTTAGGATGCTGTATCCAGGCTCATATTTGTGCCAAGGTGCTATTTTTTATGATTTTTTAACAATGCTGGCGAGTCCCAAGCAGCTTGTCATGGGGTGGGTTGGTCCTGGCAACAGTGAGGTTCCCTGACAGGGAGAGGTGCACAGACCCAGCCATGAAGCGAGTGGCTGGGCAGGCGACAGTGAGTCCCTGAAAGGCTCAGGTTCCCAGCAGCGAGTGGGTGGGCAGTCGAGCGGGTGGGAGACACATGGGCAGACACATCGTACAGAATAGAATTGTATATTTATTACTTAGAGGAGGGGGAAGAAAGGAGAGAGAGAGGGAGAAAGGGAAGAGAGAAGAGGACAGGGATAGTGAGAGAAGGGAGCAGGAGAAGGGGAGCATGCCCGTGGCCAAAGGGAACACAGAGAAGCTAAGATGGCGGGGGGGGGGGGCGCACTGGGAGTGGGTGTGGTTTGTCTCTTGAAGAGAAGAAAATCATAACACTCCCAGATCTTTTTTATAATAAAAAGTGGGAGACTAGACACCACAGTTTGACAGAATTAGGGCAATGGATTCTCAAGACTGCTTCCGGATTATTTGTGGGCATCTCCTTGGGGGGGAACCTGAGAAGGCTGGGTGCTGGCCACATCCTGGCATACCTGGTCTCTTTGCTTCTGTTTGGTATCTGTGGCATGGAAATATCTGGTGTCTCTTATACCTGTTTAAAGTATTGGCAGAACAAAGAACAAAGTTAAATTATGGGGAAAAAAATTAGGACCAGAGAATTGAGGGGGTATCTGACCTATTTAAGGTGTATCATTTAATTCAGCTCCCTGGAACTCACAAGAATTATTTGGGTTTGTGAAAATAGAAGTTTTAGACATATATATTGTATAATGACTGTGACATATTTTTGTACAATAAAAAGTATTTTTAAGACTATGGAAGGCAGCATAAGAGAAATTTTAAAACTGGCAAAACCTCTCAGCTATCAAACTATCAGAGATCTTTGAGAAGGATAAGATTTTACTTGAGTTACTGATTAAAAAATGACAGAGAACTTACTTGATTGGTACCCAGAGCTACTCTTTTTTGGGTCCTCCATGGTTGCTGAAAATTGCACTTGACCTTTGCTGTTTAGCACAGGGCCTGCCAGGCTCCAGAAGACCCTGTGGGCTAAGAAATCTGTAGGAAGACAGGCCTACCTTGACCTGAGCAGCTAGGCTGTCAATTCTAGCAATTCTATCCACGTCAGGAGATCTTTAGTTTAGATGAAAGGCAGTTTTGCCCAATGTTCAGCTCTTGTCAGTTGAAGTGAACTGCAGATGGATGTTGTTCTGTGCCCTTTTGTCTTCTGTCTTCTTTGGCAGAAATAGAGTGCTGCTGCTAGGAGCCAACATGTCTCTTTTTGTTATGAAATGTTTTTTAATAATTAAATATTTAAAGCTAAGATGGCCAGAGGGGGGGCGGCACTGGGAGTGGGCATGGCTTGTCTCTTAAAGAGATGAAAATCATAACACTATTGGTGGCTATGAGCATCAGTGATGGTTCTGTGTGACTTGCCTAACTACTGTGCTAAGGTAGAAAAATATATCTTAAAACTTCATGTTTACTCAGAACTTCATGATATGAACTATTTGGATATAAATTCTTTACATACATAACCCAATTGTGCTAAAGTTATACTGGAAGAGGGTCTTTTAAGAAAAGGGAAATTTAGATGAAGACATGCATACAGAAAAAACAATGTGAAGACACATGGGAGATCTCCTTGTGAAAATGGAGGCAGAGATTGAAGTTGCATTTTTAAACCAAAGTATATTAGGGATTGCAGACAACTTTCAAAAGCAGGAGAGAGACAGGGGACAGATACTCCTACAGAACCTTCCATCAGAATCAGCCCTATTATTATTATTATTGCCTTGATTTCAGACTCCTATCCTTCTAGCCTGTAAGAAGATATGTTTCCCATGTTTTACGGTACCTAGATCATTATACTTTTCTATGGCTGATCTAGAAAACAATACATTGTTGTCTTTTTTTTTTTTTTTTTTTTTTTTTTTTTTTTTTTTTTTTTTTTAGAGAGTATCTTATTTATCCCATTCTAGACCTCAAACTCTTTATGTATTGAAGAATGACCTTGAATTCCTAATCTTCCTATCTCCACCTCTTGAGTGCTGGGATTGCAGATATGTGGCACCATGTCATGCCAACACAACTATTACACGGAATCTCCTGATTCTTTACACTTCAGTAGTCTTTCTGAAACTAGTTACAAATTGCAGAGGGACCAGTCTTCTGCAGGACAGAGAGACTGGGACCAAAATGCAAAGTAGGTGAGAAAAAACACAGACTTCCTTTTCTGAGGGATAAAATTTCTCTTCTTTGTTTTATTATTCTTTTTGTCCTTATTCTACTCTATTCTTTTTTCTTCTGTTTTTCTAGACTGGTGTTTTCCTTCTTCTGCTTTCCTGATGACTTCCTTCTCCACTACTTTTTATGTCTTCCTTTTCTATCTTTCCTTATACATTTTTCCTGGTGTTTTCCTTCTCGATTCTTTACTTTTTCCCTTACAGTTTATATACCCCAGCATAATCTTTCAAGCAATATAGAACTTACAATGTGGTTACTTTTTTTAAGTGAATGATTACAATGAATGCAAGTAAAAAACATGCTTTTCATATTCCTTACACTATTAAATATTTTATGTATTAGAGGGGAAAAACAAATCTTCTCATAGATCAGGCCATAACCATTTACATAGGCAGTATATATAATTCCTAGAAAACAGATTACTAGTTTCACTTTTCATATTTTAGAGACCAGTCCAGTTATCTTAACTAACCATGCAATTATTTCCTTTTTAGTTACATGAAGTAAAGCTTTATTTGAGCTATAATGTACACCAAAACCTGTGAACACATTTCCCAATATTAAAAAGAACTTGGGCTAACTCCTGGGACCCAGTTGTTTTTCCTTAATCATTAACTTAAATCATAGCCTATACAGCTCCTAAAGAGAAACTCATTAAGTTTAAGCTGTGTAACACTTTTTTGTTCCTATTTTCTATCATCCGTAGCCCCAGTTTTATGGGAATGGGGCAACACTATATCCCACCTTTACCTATATTAATTTTCCCGCTAAGCCAGCCTCTATCATAATCCCTTACTATATTTATTAAATACCATTAATCATCACCCAATCTCTTCTTCCCTATCTGGCAAGACCAAGTGAATTTTTTTTCTTTTTTTTTTTTTTTCACCAGTATCTCTTTAATTAGTACATTGCAGACAGGTGGATGAGCATAGATGTTAGGACTCCCTGGACCCAGAATTTGACCCTAAAAGTTCTGTAGTGAAATTTTCACCAGAACACATTCATAAGAACACATTAATAAAAGTGTAAAAGAAGAAATAAATTGAGACAATTCCAACTATTGGAGGGGGCTGCTTCTTTGTCTCCAAGCTGCCCAGAAACCAATTTGTTGGAGGAGGGCTGCGTGGTTGTTCCCAGCTGCTTAGCCCCAAAATAATCACACAGAAACTATATTATTTAAATCACTTCTTGGTCCATTAGCTCTAGTTTCTTATTGGCTAACACTTATATATTAATTTAATCCATTTCTATTCATCTATGTATCACCATGGGGCTATGGCTTACCAGGTAAAGTCCTGGCATTTGTCTCTTGTGGCGTCTGTCTCTGGTGGGGCTACATGTCTTTTCTCTGACTCTGCCCTTCTTTCTCCAAGCATTCAGCTTAGTTTTTTCCAGTCCAGCCCTGTTCCCTGCACAGGCCCAAGACAGTTTCTTTATTAACAAATGGTATTCACAGCATACAGAGAAGAATCCCACATCATCCAATAAATAATAATAATACTAAAGAGAGGAAAAGAAAGTAGATTCAAAGGGTTTTTTAAAAAAAATGCCTACGCACAATTCATCAAGTAAGATGTTTAACAGAGAGAAAATTCCAGGGAGAAAAAATTTAAAAGGCATAGACATATAATCAGAAGACAGAGGAATGAGGATTTCTGCAAATCTATTCCTCCATAAAAGTAATAAAAATACTGGCAAATATATTAAAACAATTTTTCATAACTCTTGAAATTAACTGAGTCTTTGCATGGCCCTGAAAAACATTAATTCAATGAAAATTACTAAACTTTAATAAGAATGACAATCCTCTTGGTATTTTAACTTTCCTCACTTCCATCCCCATCTCTCCATTTCCACAGTAGCCAGGAAAATATGAATAACCTCACAACCATGGGAACTGGAGGAAAAGAGGCCTTGCAGCTACCAGTGAAAGGAAATCCACTTTGGAGCACTTCAAAAGTCCTATGGTTAGAGCATTCTCCCCATTCAATCTTCCTTATAGTTCCCAAGAACAGAACAGAAATAAAAAAAAATACAAATCACACAGATTTAACACACATATGCTGTTGTCCCCCAACACCAGAAAATACATTCTTCTGAAGCATTATATGGGATGTTCTCTAGGATCAGTATATGTTAGGTAATAAATAAAACTCCAAAAGAGGATAAAGAATTAAAAATATATGAAGAATAATTTTCATTTGCAAGGAATGAACCATTAGAAATCAGTAACAAGGCATATTTGAACATTAATAAATATGTAGAACTTAAACAACATACTTCTAAATGACCAACATTGCAAAGAATAAATCAAAGGAACAGTACAGAAATATTTTGAGTTAAACAATAAAGACAAAAAAAGTGGAGCTGCAAGGGAAATTTAATCTGTGACTGCTTCCATTAAAGAGAATAGAAATCAACAATTTAACTCTCTACCTAAGACATTCTAGAGTGGAGAGGAGGCCAACTCCAGCGCAAACAGGCTAGATATGGTAAAGATTAGACTAGATGTGGCTACAAGAAAGAATAGAAAACCAATAATGAAGAGCAGTAAAGCTAACAGCTGGATCTTTGAAAAAAATCAACCTTCATAAATCTTTTTTGACACTGACCAGAAAAATAGGAATCAAATGATTAAAGTTGACACATTAGCATATGCCTGTTATCACAATTACTTTGGTGTTTTGAGGCAAAGGTTTGGGATTTTGTAAATTCAAGGCCATCCTGAGCTACACAAAAAGACCGTCTTAAAAAACAAACAAAATACCCTCAAACCACTGAAATTAAGCATGAAATCTCTGTTGATCTTACACAAATAGAAATGTGTATAAGGAAATGCTGTGATATATGACAAAAAGCAATAATTTTGATATACTGAAAATAAACTACAGAAACTGACTCAAGAATTAGAAAACATGAATAAACCTATAACAACTAATATAAACAGATTAATATTTCCAGTGAGTACAAATATGTGACAATTAATGGTGATCATAGCCTTAGACTGGCTCCATTCCACACCTACCACTGACCGTAGTAGTCATCTCATGGTCTTGACATCTTCAATATCTGGGAATTTGCACTGTAACCAATACAGTACTTTTAACACATCTCCTCCCCACTTCAAGAACTCCAACTACGCTACATGGTACCAAGCCTCAACTTCTCTTTATGACCACTTCAGTCCTGCAACATCCATACAGCTAAACCAATACCATGTGGGAAACTAATACATTGTTCAATTTTGCTGCCATCTTGAGATGTGCCTTACAGCTTCTATGTACTACCCCTTAGAAAGAACTCCACAAAAGATTGCACTTCAGTGATACTGGTCTCCCATGGTTACTATTCTCTTGTTAATCACAGATTGTTTTCCAGAGTCAACTTGTTGAAATATGAAGCGGCGGGGCTGCGTCCCCAACACCCCGGCCGCTTGGCTAGCTTATGCCCGAAATAACAACACACAAACTGTATTCATTTAAAGAACTGCTTGGCCCATGAACTCTAGCCCTTACAGGCTAATTCTTGCACCTGGTCTAGCCCATTTCTAATGATGTTTGTAAGCACCCCAAGGTGTGCTTACTGGGAAGATTCTAGCCTACATCAAGATTCTAGCCTAAGTCCATCGTGGGTTGCAGCTGCCTGGGAGAGCTGAGCATGGCGTCTCTGCTCCAGCAGAGCTGTCGGGTCTCTCTGGGAGCAGAGCAGAGTCTGACCTCACTTCCTCTTCCGCCCAGAATTCTATTCTGTTTATTCCGCCCACCTATCTTTCAACCTATCAGGGCCAGCAGTTTCTTTATTGCTCAGCCAATGAAATCAACAGATTGATATGACACTCCCACATCACTACTGATCAGCATTTATTATCCTAATACTCAAAGGTTTTACTTCCACAGATTCCTATATTAAAATATATAGCATGAACATCACTGATAGAATCTTTGAGTGTCTTGCAAACTTTCTTTGGAAACTTTACAAGCCAGGATCCATTATACGCATTGCTCTCAGCATTATCTTCTAAGTTCCCAGAACAGTTCATTAAACTCTGAGCATTCGATAACTTTTCCAACCTAAAGCTCCAAAATCCTCCCCCAAACCAGAGTGTTGAGATCCATTATAGCAACGTCTCACTTCTAGTTCCAATTTCTGTTTTAGTTTGCTTTCTGTTGCTATGATAAGGTCCATGACCAAAAGTAACTTAGGGAAGAAGGGGTTTATTTGGTTTATTGGTTACTGTTCATCACTGAGGGAATTCAAAGCAAGAAAACTGCAAATTGTAACGAAAGCAGAGACCACAAAGGAACTCTGCTCGCTGGCTTGCTTCCTAAGGCTTGCTCAGTTTTCTTATACAACCCAGAACCACCAATCCAGCTCTGGCAGCACCCAGAGTGGTATGGGCTCTCACCCAGCAGTGATTAATGAAGAAAATTTCCTTACAAATATGCCCACAAGCCAATTTGGTAGAAGAAACTTATTGGGAGATGGAAATCTTAATTGAGATTCCTTCTTCCCATATGGCTATAGTTTGTGTTATGTTGATGAAAACTGACCCTGCTGAACTATAAGCTACTAATGGGTTCTTGGGGAAAGACAGACATTGTGTGCAGTTGTGTACCACTAATGATCCCACCAGGCATCAGTCGATGGTTTCAAATTCATGGTCACACAAAGGGCCCTGGTTGAACTCAGTGTGTCACAAAATGAAACAAAACTCTCTTGAATGTAGGAAAGGGACTTGTGTAGCAAAAAGGGGGCCCACTTGTTTGTTCTAGCCACCTGGCTAGCATAGCCCCGAAATAACCATACAGAAATTGTATAAATTAAATTACTGCTTGGCCCATTAGTTCAAGCCTCTTATTGGCTAACTGTCACATCTTGATTTAACCCATTTCTATTAATCTGCATATCGCCATGTGGCAGTGACTTACAGTCAAATATTCAGGCATGTCTGACTCTGGTGGGAGATCCAGACTTGTAGGGGAAAAGGAGAGGTGATGAAAGGCAGGAGGAGCTAAAAGATGGTAGAAGTAAGAGTAATCATAATGTTGTGTGCATATGTATAACTGACAAACAGCAAATTTATTGAAGGTTAAAAAAAGAATAAATAACTACTAGCAGAAAGAGAGAAGCAGCAGATAGCAAATCATCATCAAAATATCCATCAGAGATGTCTAAATTAGCCCAAATAAGCAAGCAAATGAAAGCCAACATTATCAAATTGAAGACTTACGAATATCCAGTAGAAATCCATTGGGGAAGCTACATTAAGGCAGCCATTTAGCATCCTCTACTAGGTATACTAAACCTCCTTGCTTGATCCCAAGAGTTAACTTTTAATGAGTTTATAAAGTACATGGCCATTTTAGCAGCATTAATACATTTGTTTCTTAATTGTTTGTGTGATGTTGTAGGAGAATTTTGTTTATATTAAGTGATTTTGTAATGATCTTAGGACAATAACTAGTAAGAACAAAAATTGAGCACTGATTTTATTTATTTTGGGTCAAAGGTAACAAAAGCAATTAATTATAAAGACTTTGTTGTTTCTTAGAGTTATTTGGTTTATTTGACTATTTACTTTCTTAGTGATTTTATAAATTTGATTTGTTTAACATACTTCTCTTCTTGAGATAGAGTCTCATTGTGTAGCCTGACTGACCTGGAACTTAATACTATACTTAATGAAATATTCAAAATCTACCACAAAGGTAATAAAGGACCAACGCATTTCTCAACTATCATCTGAGATGGTGATTAAGGCAGAGACCCACAATGGACCACAGAACAGACAGTGAGAAACTTCAGAATATTTAGTCATAAGTGAAAAACCTAGCACCTTTCTCCCCCAAGGCCCAGGAATCATTGTTAGAGAAGGGGCAAAAAGAGTGTAAGAGCCAGAGGTTATCATAGATGACTGCAGGGAACACTGTTTTCTGAACAAGTACGGCAACTGAACAGATGAACTTAAACTGCTTGAAATAGACCCAGATATTACAAGTCAGGCCTTGTTTATTTTTTCATTATTTTATTTCCCATTTTGGTAAAATCTAGGCATCTTATCTTTTATCACTTAAATTTTTTACCTAAAGTATTTTTAAACTTTTTAAACCAAAGATATGACCTTATTCTAATACACTTACTACTCTGTCTTATCACCTACTTATTGTTTTTTTAAACAAAAGTTGAATCCAAATTATATCCATAGCATCATGCAACAAATTAAGATTGCCTATATAT
>NW_026068001.1:4908776-4912130 GCF_014885135.2 Alexandromys fortis
GTATCATTAAATTACGAAGCTTTTGTTTTCCTGTTGCGGGTCTCAGGAAAACCTCCTCACTGCTTGGATTTTTATACTTTTCTTCACTGTGGTTTCATAGAAATTGAAAGTTAGAGAAAGTTTTTCTTGCCAGCAAGCATCCGCCAAGACATCAAAGACATTGAATAGTAAATACTCTCCTTAAACAAGAAAAAGCAGAGAAGAAAGTACAGAGAGCCAAAAATCCTTATATGTTATTAACTGTGTAATTGCATTGTTGCAAAGTGTGAGAAGCCAGGCTTTCTATGGAGTCCTGCTTCCTATCATCATTACTCCCTTTATCAACAGTCTTGTTATCATCTCATACATTTCTGTGATTACCTATAATAATCGCTCTTTCAAAACAGAAACATCATCTTGGGAACCTGCTGACTACACCAATTATGTTTTGTTAGGTCCAGAAAATAATATTTGAAAGCTATGATTTCATATAAACTTTCAATAAAGTTTTCAGTGAGATTTAAAGTATATAGGAAGCAAAAGTAAAAGAGTAAATACCAACTAGTAGCTAGAGAGAAGTGCAGACAGACAGCAGAACACCATCAAACTGGACTGATGTGGGAGTGTCATATATCAATCTGTTGATTTCATTGGTTAAGTAATAAAGAAACTGTTTGGCCTCATAGGTTAAAACATAGGTAGAAGGAGGAAACAGAACAGAATGCAGGGAGGAAGAGGAAGTGAGCTCAGAGGCCATGCTCCCCTCTCCTGGGCAGATGCAATGAACTTTAACCCAGGATGGACGTAGGCTAGAATCTTCCTGGTAAGCGCACCTTGGGGTGCTACACACATTATTAGAAATGGGCTAGTCCAGGTGTGAGAGTTAGCCAAGAAGAGGCTAGATATAATGGGCCAAGCAGTGTTTAAAAGAATACAGTTTGTGTGTTGTTATTTTGGGTAAGGCTAGCTGGTGGCGGGAGCTAGGTGGCAGAATGCAGCCCCGCTCCCACTACAACACTGGACACTCACAAAATCCTGTAGAGAGAACTGGGATAGCCCAATTGAGGGAGCAAACAAAAGACAACATGATCAAACCAGGGCTTATAAATATTGAGCAGAAATTGACCATGGAAGCCTTTTTGAAGTTTACAGCTGGAATTCTCAACCTAGAGTCCCAGATGGAGTAGAATGTCCCCTTGGGTGAGGCTAACAGTACAAAATGGGTAGCAGAAGATACCTAAGAACATCTAGTAGAAATGAAGAGAGAGCACGGCTGAAACAGTGATGCTAGAGCTTTTGACTGAGAATCTGGGGCAAAGCAGACCACTTTCTCTATGGGAGAACGTCCGCCTTCTCTTTTCCACAATAAACATTTTTATTATGGAAAAACACAACAGTATCCTTGATAGAAATAGTTTTTCTTCTAGCTGATCTCAGGGGGTACAATAGTTTCAGTACTTTTAGCTGCTTGCTGTTCCTCTCTTCCCATTACTGAGCCAGGGAATTGGCTTGATCCAGGACAAGGGTGTGAGATAACTCCGTCAGAGAACACATGGGCTCGTAAAGCCAATAGAAATTCATTGTTTGCCAGCTGATGGGCTACATGGAAACTTGTCCAAGTCATGTAGCCACATGCCTTATTGTTCTTGGCTTTTTGTACAAAAAGCATATCCTGGTTCACACATTTCAATGAACAAGAACAGTTATCAATATGTGAAGCTATAGAAGCCCAAAAAGCAAGGTTAGTATGTTTAGGGACTTTCTCAGAATTATGGAATAAGTCTTTGTTCTTGTTTTGGTACATGTTGGAGGTCTATGTGCTGTGGGCTCTAAGATTTGAATGGTGCCTTGTGCCTCTAACATGGTGTCAGTTGTACTAAGGTCTGGGGGTGTGTTGCACAATGACTTTCAGAGGAGACAAATGAGAGCCTCCTGGATGCCAGAGTCTACTTTTTAACAAGCATAAACATCATGTGACAATTTAACAATATAATAATATTATAATTCCCCATGTCTCCCCATCCATAATTGGGTTCTACTAAATGCTATTTATTTACCTATAGATTAGTGAGAGAGCACAAAATGCATGTGATACTGTTTCTAGCACTTAATTGTCACTGCTCTTACCAGGACAAACATGATGGACTGATAGGCAATACAAATGATGTGGGATCTATATCTTATAGTCACTTGCAGAAAAAGTCTTCCCTCATTCTCTAGCTCCCAACATTCACAAAACATATGTTCAAATGAGGTCACTTGTACCAGACACTTCACAGGGGCCTATGGGTAATATTGATCTTCCAAGTTTATTTTATATAGAGATATCAACAAGAAATACAGCAGAAACAAAACATTAGCAAGGTGTTGGTCATATTTACAACATTTACTTGATACATATTTGGGGGAATGAGCCCTTTCATCTTTTATTCATATGCAGCAGCACTCAAGTGTCTACTTCATTGTTTTCGGCTTTCAAAGTCCTGAGTGATACATTGCTAAATAGAAGGTCACTGAGTCATTACCACTGGTATACACCAACAACTGCATTTCCCTTTGACAATGAATGAAGGTTGACCTAGTAATTTTCTTTCTTTCTCTCTTTCTTTCTTTCTTTCTTTCTTTCTTTCTTTCTTTCTTTCTTTTTGATTTTTTGAGGCAGGGTGTCCCTGTGTAACAGTCTGAGCTGTCCTTTAACTAGCTCTGTAGACCAACCTGGCCTCAAACTCACAGAGATCTGCCTGCCTCTGCCTCCAATGTGCTGGGATTAAAGGTGTGTGCCACCAGTGCCCAGCGACTTAGTACTTTTCTTGGTTCATTAAATAGAAGCAATCCTATGAGGTCTTACTGCTTATGTTTTTACTCTCATGAACAACTGAGGCATCTATACTGTCAAACAGATGGGATGAAAATCAGTTGCAGAGATAGTGATCTACCCTATGAAGACATTTGAGCCAAACTCAGATTCCTCTGCCTCTTCTGCAGAGTACAACTACATGGATAATACCAGGAAACATGTACAGGAGAATCAACCAATCCAGAGAATTTGGAGAATCATAAATATTAACTATATGGGACTACTTTGTTATGTACAAATAGATACTTAATCTATCTAATGTTTATAAAAGTTTCCGGTATTGAAAACTGACATCCCTTCCAAGAAGGAATGCCATGGACTGACAATAATAGACTTCTTCTTGTGCCCACAATTTAAAAAAGAAAAGAATACTAGATCCAGGAGTTTCATCTGAGTTTGCAAGGCAAGTTTGGTTTTTTAGTTCTAATACAGATTAGTGCATTGCAAGGTCTTGAAGGCACAGAAGACATGACTTGCTTTTTTTTTTTTTTTTTTTTTTGCTTTTCTCTTTTTTTTTT
>NW_026068001.1:4920298-4926485 GCF_014885135.2 Alexandromys fortis
TGTCTGAGTTCCCTGTCCCGGGCTGCTGCCGCGGTCAGAAACTCACTCACCCCAGTGATGTCTCTCCTGGTGCCTGGACCGGAACTCCTTGCTGCTAGGTGTCTCGTAAACAAAGGACCTACCTAGCTTGCTGCAGGCAGGCTAGTGGGGACAAAGGAGCTAGCACCCTCCCATTTGCCCTGCTGATTCGGATTCGGTCCTAGAGCCCGAACCATGACTTGCTTTTTTAAACATTCTTGGCAAAATGCCTAGCAAGAAAAGGAGAATACAAAAAGATTCTGCAACTCTAAGTAACTCTGGTCATGTTCTATTATTTCATTTTGCAATATCAGTACCCCAGCCATGTACCAGCGACTTTGGGCTATGTCAGGACTAAAATTCAAAGTCTTCCTAATTTCTCTACTCTATCATTTTTTTTATCCAAGTGTGTTGGTGTCTTTGTATAATTTATCACTGACAAGGCCTCAGGTAAAGTACCTCTGTTGTTAGAGCATTATTTATACCATTTATCATCCTAAAAAATGACAACAAATTATTGTTTCATTTTATTTCACTGTTTTGATAGTTCTGAGAAAGGAATCTCATGCCTTGCACACATGAGGCAACTGTTCTACTACTGAACCATATGGGAGCCTGAATATTGTTTTACAAGCACAACCAGTGAAAGAAGGACCTCACCAAGTTAAAAGGCAGGATGACGTGCAACAGTAAAGTCTATAGGTTCTAGTCACATTGTTTGGCTTTCAGTCTTTGGCCTGTAAATTACTGTGTGACCTTACAGAGGTTGCTTAGTCTTTTTAGGCGGTCATTTTTTTATTTGACAAAAAGATTTAATAATAATTATACCTTCTTTGGAACTATTATAAGTAGATGTGAACTTGACACAGCAGCTACAGAATTTTGGCTGCTGGCATTATTTTTATTATTAACAAACAAAATGAAAAAATTGGACAAACTAACTGCTTTGGCCAACTACTATGTATCAAGACTTCAGTTTCTTCCCTTGTGAAATGAAATGAAGTACCCTTTCAGGTCTAAAATTCAAGCAATCTGTGAGATGTTCAAAAAGGTTTAACTTTCACTACTGGGAGCTAGAGAAGGTCTCTATCCTTTAGTAGAGTGGGACAGAAGTCATGAAGAACAGGAGTTTTTGAAAATTATTTATTTATTTATTATTCTTTTATAATTATTTATTTAATGTGTATAAGTGTTTTGCCTGAAAGTATGTATGTGTCCCGCATTTGTCTGGAGGTCAAAAGAAAGCACTGTATTCCCTGGAACTGCACTTATAGATGGTTGTGAGGCACCATATGGGTGCTGGGACCTGTGCTCTGGTCCTGTGCAAGAGCAACAGATGCTGCTAACCACCAAGCTATCTCGCCAGACCTAGAGGTTTTTTTTTTCCAAATATATAAATAGAGTCTCTTTTGTTTGAAAATTCTTTTCATTAATAAACAGGTGGTAATTACAATTAACACTCTGTATTTTTATTCTATACTTTCTAAATACTATAAATATTTTAAACAAAATGTTATATCATTTCTCATGTATACTATGTATAAATTATATTTTGGTAGTCTACAATGTATATATATTTAGGTAGTCTACAGATGGATCCATCTGTACTGAACATGTGCAGACTATTAGCTTGCCATTGATTTTTGACTAACACAGTATAACTATTTACGATACAAAGAAAGTAACATGCATTTGTAGCTATAAATACATATACCTGTAAATGATCTTTAAAAGCCAACATTTAGCCTACCTCATGGCTATTAGTAGTCATATTGAATGTGTGTTACTTTGGGCCAACAATGAAACAAAACAATCATAACTACAGAGTGGAAATAATCAAGAGAACTTTCTCCTTTACCAATTTTTCTTCCATAACCTAAAGCCTTTACTTTGCTAAAGACAGAAAATGACTACATTCTTCTTTTTGAGGATGCTATTAAAATAATAACAAATTCTACAAAAAGAATGATGAAGTGATAAGAATGGAACACAGAAATGGCAAAGAATAAGAAAAGGCACTTCAACAACTTCTGGAATATAGAAAAAGAATTAAAAACTGATAATAAATGAACCAAAGAAGAGAAAAGAAAAGTGATGATTGGGGACAAAACCTAAATTTTCTCAGTCCCCCTCCAAAGTCGCATGTAAAACAACATCCAATATACCAAGCTCTCAATTTACAAAGAAGAAAGGCTGTAAACATAAAACAAAGTCAAATTTTCTAGGGATAAATTATGGCATATAGTTGACCTGAATACTTTGAAGACAGCCTCCTCACCTTAAAATTGGAGAACTCCTTTATGAAAGTCTTTGCCTGATCTGTTCAAATTCATGAAAACAACAAACAAATACCAACTATTTTCAAATAATTCTCAAATTATTAGTAGAAATTCTTAGAAACACAAAATACATGCACACGCAAGGGGGGAAGGGAGAGAAGGAAGGCATAGGGGAGAGAAAAATGAAGCATTTGACTTACTACATTTATTATGAGGTTCACAAAATTATAGATTATGAGGTTGAAAAGTCACAAGACCTCCACGATGACATGGCATGCTGGGACCTTGGTGTGGCTGGTGATTTAGCACCTCTAGTCTGTTATCTTACAATCTAAGACCTGGGTCCCTGGGGGAGTCAACAGGCTGAAAGTGGGAAGGCTCAAGTTATAAAAGGGGGTAATGCTTTATTTTAAACCTGAAGGCCAGAAAAGTACAGTGTCAATGAAGCAGTCAGGTATAGGGAGTTCTCTCTTATTCAACATTTTTTGTTTTATTCAGCTCTTCAACTGATTGAGTGGAGCCCACCCAGCCAGCAAATTGTTTCACTTCTTCTACTTATTCAAATATTAGTCACATGAAAAAACTTGTAAGCACATTCACAATAATGTTAGACTATATATGTGGGCTCCTCATGATCCTGTCAAGTTGTACATGAAAGGAACTATTATAGTCAGCCTTTCTACAGTTCTTGTATTTTTAATACACACTAAGAATCTTCAGTTATTTGGATTAAACATATCCATGAATAGAAAAGATAAATAGGCAGAAAATTAGCTTTTACAAATAAAGAAAGTTAGGGCTAGATAAAAATATAAAAGCAAACACACAAAGAAATTTGTGTTGTTATTGTACGTAGAAAACAAAGAGAAGATGCCGCGGTCAAAGGACAGTCATGATCAATTCAATATCTCTGAAATGAAAAACATAATAAGTAGAATTTCAAATATTATAAGAGATCAGTAAAAATATTCAGAAGCTTTCACACAATGTTATCTATGAGAAGCAAAGTGAATAAGTAAAACGAATACACTCTAGATTCAGAGAAATAATCCATGCATTTCAGAAAGATAAACTAAAATGATAAAGAGGTGGAAATTAATAAATAAATAACACATTTCCAAAATCCAGAAGACCTCTTAATTGATCAATCTAAGCTAAAATAGACCATATAAAGTTTAATAACAGGGTGGAATGTCCAAATGCTGAGAATACAGAAATATTTCCAAAGCCATGAAGAAGGATGAAAGAGGAAAGTTCAATATGAATGACAATTATTTTGACCTTAGTATAATGATTCATGTTGGTTGTTAGAAGACTGAAGCAACCTATCTCTCTCTCTTTTTTCTCAAGTTTCTTCCCCCCCTCCTTTTATTGCAAATAGTTCCCTCATATAATATATCTTGATTTTGGTGTCTTATAGTCAGAAGTTTCTGCTCTTCCCAGTCCCACAGCCGTTCAGTCCTAACAAAATACACAGAGGCATATATTACTTACAAACTGGTTGACCTATTAACTCAGGCTTATTATTAACTAGCTCTTACAACTTAAATTAACCCATAATTCTTATCTATATTTAGCCACATAGCTTGGTACCTTACTTAGTGAGGCTTTCTCATCTTGCTTCTTCTTTTTCTGTCTGGTGACAACAGGCTGAGCCTTTCCTCTTCCCAGAATTCTCCTAATCTGGTTGTTCTGCCCTGCCTGGCTACTGGTCAATGTTTTATCAAATCAATGCAAGTGACAAATTATTACAGGGCACAAGAACCTTATCCTACAGCAGTTTCTCCTCTCTCATCTCCCAGTTCCTCCCCATCTCCCCTCCCATCTGCATCTAGCCACTTTCTGTCTCTCATTAGAAAGCAAACAGGCTTTTAATCTATAATGAGAACATAAACTAAGACAAAACTATCACATTAAAATAGGGCAAAACAAACAAATAGAAGAAAAAGAGCTCAAGGAAAGGAAAAAAAAGATATAGACACAGAGACCCCCCCCCATTCATTTACTCAAAAATTCCATAAAAACAATAAACTGGAAGCCATAACATATGTGCAAAGAACCTGCAGGGTAAAAAAGTGTGTGTGTGTGTGTGTGTGTGTGTGTGTGAGAGAGAGAGAGAGAGAGAGAGAGAGAGAGAGAGAGAGAGAGAGAGTTCTCGTATGCGGAAATGGTGAAAGGTCTGAATACAGATATCAGTTCACACTTTCTTGAGACAAGGAGCCTCCAGAGATGACAATGAATTCATTTTCTGTTGGCCACCAACTATTAGGCATGTAGCCTACACCACGTAATGGTAGTTTATTTCCCCAGAGACACTCCCTTGGAAAAAACTCAATTTTCATTTGCAAGTGGATAACAACTGGAGATAAATTCTGGGTTAGGGTTGGGGACATGTGTCCACTTCTTTCAGCTCTAGGATCCCCACTTGGTGTGAATCTGTGCAGTCCCTTGGCATGCTGCCTTAGTCTTTGTGAGTTCATTGTACATCAATCCCGTTGATTTGGAGGGCCTTGGTTTTTTTTTTGTTTTGTTTTTTGGTTTTTTTTTTGTATTTGCCATCCCCTCTGGCTCTTTCTGCCTCTAATTACTTGGGGTCCTGTGAGCAATGAGGGAAGAAATTTGATGGAGCCATCACATTTAGGGCTGAATATTTCAAGGTCTCTCATTTTGCATAATGCCTGATTGTGGGTTTCTGTGTTTCTTTGTATTTGTTCCCAACTGTTGGAGGAAGAAACTACTCTGATGATGGTTAGACAAGGCATTGTCATTAGGAGTCATTATATTGCTACAACCTTCCCTCTTCCCAGGAAAAGTATTTGGTTTTGTCCTGGGTCCCTGGTCAGTTGAGTCTCAGGTTGTTGTGATGGTGGTGGTAGTGGTGGGTGTTGGGGGCAGAAAAGGGTAATCCTGCTTTTGATATGCTGATCTGGAATTATTTATCACATTTTTTTAATTGTTAACTTCTTTAGTTTGGAGTTTTCCTTCCTTCTAGTGGCTTCTGTATGGCTAGATGTGAGGACAGCTATTGATTAAATTTGGTTTTTATCATGGATTATCTTATTTTCTCTATTGTTATTGAAAGTTGAGCTGGCATCTGTGGCCTCTTAAGCATCTGTAGAACATATGCCCAGGCCTTTATAGCTTTTAGAGTATACATTGAGAAGTTGAGTGTAATTTTAATAGATCTGCCTTTATATGTTATTTGATTTCTCTCACACAACTCTTAATATTTATTATTTTCCTTGATCTGTACATTTAGTATTTGGATTATTGGGTGCTGAGAGGATTTTGTTTTCTTGAGTTGGATACTGGAATAATAGGATGAGTAGGGAGAAAGGTTGGAGGAGAAAATCCCTGTGAGAGAAAGGCAGAGAGGATGGGAAGCCAGAGCAGGAGGTCCACTAGAGAGCTGAGGTGAGACTAGAGGACTGAATTTACCGGTGAGAAGGGAGAGGTGCAGATTTAAAGTTACCTACCTGCTTCCCTGGCAGACCTAGCTGGGGTGTTCCTAGTTAGTTCCTGCTGGTGTTAAGGCTGGGACAATGGAATTAACGGAGGAAAGGAAGGGTGGAGGAGAAGATCTGTGTGAGCCCCTAGAGATGGAGGTTGGGGGGGGGGTTGGAGGCTGCAGAAGGTAGTCAGCTACAGAGCTGGAGGTGTGACTGGGAGACTAGGAGGTAGATTTGGAAGAGAGGAGAAAAGGATTTGCCCCTTCCCTGGCTGGCATGGCTGACAGGTCTCTAAGTGAAGCAATCTTTTTAACACATCAATCAAAATAATTTTTCTCACTAGAATTGTATCCCAACCAAGTTATCAAAAATAGTAATTAGTTCTTAACTAACAAAACACTGCTATCATTTAAAAATCATAATAAATATTTATAATTATAA
>NW_026068001.1:4928553-4961483 GCF_014885135.2 Alexandromys fortis
ATATATCCACCTAGAAAGTCAAAATAAACAAGATAGCCTGACAAGATTGGGAACATAGCAGTGGGGATGAGAAGTGAGGGTAGATGGGAAAGACAAAAAAAGAAGGGGAGTGATGAGGAAAACTTGAGGGAACGGGATAGTCAAGATGGAGGAAAGACAGGGAAGAGAGCAGGGAAAGGGATATTATGATTGAGGGAGCCATTATGGGTGTAGCAAGAAACCTGGCTCTAAAGAAATTCCCAGGAATCCACAAGGAAGACCCCAGCTAGGATCCTAAGCAATAGCAAAGGGGCCTGATCTTGATTTGCCCTGTAGTCAGACTGATGAATATCTTTAATGTCACCGTAGAACCTTCTTCCAGCAACTGATGGAAACAGAGGCAGAGACCCTCATTGTAGCACTGGACTGAACTCCCAAGATCCAGTTGAAGAGTGGGAAAAATGAGAATATGAGCAAAGAGGTCAAGACCATGAGGGGTTCACCCAATGAAACAGTCTACCTGAGCTAATGGCTGGGGCAGACTGCAGGGCCACTGGAAGTGGCACTAGGATTTATCCATACTGCATTACTGGTTTTTTGGGACCCTATTCTCTTTGGATGTATACCTTACTTAGCCTAGATATAGTAGGGAGGGCCTTGGACCTTCCACAAAGCAATGTGCCTTACCCTCTCTGAGGATTGGATGGGGATTGGGTAGGAGGGTATGTTGAGGAAATGGGAGGAGGAGAGGGAGTGGGAACTTGGATTAGTATGTATAATGAAAAAAGAAGTTTGTTTTCTTATTTAAAAATAAAAAAGAACAAATATTAAAGGGGAAAATTCCCTCTATTTTAAGGAAGATTATAACTAAAGAATGAAAGTAAAAATAATGCTATGTAAAATCTGGGATCTATACTGAAAGAAATGCAATTTTCAGTCTGGCTTGATTTGCTTAATGGGTTACTAGTTGCACCAGTTTTTGAGAATGACAAAATTTCATTTTTCCTTATGACTGAACAAAACTCCTTCGTGCATATATACCACATTTTTCTGTAGCCAATCATCTGTTGACAGACCTAGGCTTATTCTAGAGCTTGACCTCTGTGCACAGTGCTGTAGTATCACTGGCATGCAAAGAAATGTCTCTTTGCATACTAGTTTATAGACCTTCAGGTGAATGCCATGAGTGTAAGAGTGTCAGAGCTGCAAGTTTGATGTTAACAAAGTGAAACTGTCTAGAAGAATGAAGGAATTAACTAACTGGAGGAGTGAGAGGAGAGAAGGGAAGAAGTTCAAAGTTCATTTTATACTTTTATGAAAATGCCATATGAAACTCAATACCATATAAAAATGAATATATGACAATAAAAGTAAGAACAAACAACTTTCAAGGTCCCAATTTGCAAGTGACAGGAATAACATCAGAAAAGACACACCACATGATTCTTTTGCTTGCTGCTTTTTCAAAAGACACTGAGGAAAAGTCACCATTTGCAAGCCAAGAAGAAAGACTTCATTAGAAACCAATCCTGCCTCTAGACATCTGTCCTCTGAACTGTGAGAAAATAAATCTTTTTTGTGTATGTGTGTTTTGGAGACACAGGCTACCAAAGATTTATGCCTGTTTCCAAAGTGTTGGGATTTCAGGTGTGTACCTCTACAGCTGGCAGAAAATTAAGTTGATTTTTTTTATTTTGTCTATGGTATTTTGAGAAGGTATTAACTAGAATATTAGGGCCAGAATCTGGGCCCAGTAAGCAGACGATGTAATAGTAAATAAAAAGAAGGAAAGTAGATTGGTTTAGTGTGGCCAGGTCACACTGGGAAGAGGAAAAAGAGGTTCAGTAATGCCACCCATCAAGACCATCTTCAGGTTCAATATGAAGTTTAAATAAATGACAAGAGGTATGCATAACTAAGCAGTACTAGTCAAGGTGTGGTCCTGCCCATCATCATTGTCTGGGCTCCAATTTCTTCTGCAAGGTGCTCTGAAAATTGATAGAACTGTGTGGAATCACTTAGTTGTAGCAATATTTCATTTGTATTTCAGTAAATAAAGCTTGTTTCAGAGAGTGAAACAACCCCACTGATCAGTCTTATAGACCAGGCAGTGGTGGCACACACCATTAATCCCAGTAGTCAGGTTAGTTTGCCATACAAACCAGGCAGTAGTGGTGCATGCCTTTAATTCCAGCCCTAGAGAGAAGTATAAAATCGGAGGAGACAGCTCTCACGCACAGTCTCATTCTGAGATTCCTGGAGACAGGATCGGCATTTTGGACTGAGGTAGAGGTAAGTGGCTGGCTGTTTTGATTTTCTGACCTTCAGGTTGAGCCCCAGCATCTGTCTCTCTGTTTCTATTGCTACACTTAGTAAGCAAACTTTCACTCTGACTTGCACCAAGGCACCCGCCCTTTCTTTTCCCCCAACTTGAGATTCCTGGCACAATTTTATTGGGGGTGAGTACTGTTCCAATAATCTGATACTCAAAAGTAGTTTGAGACAAAATTGGTTTTTCAAAATATCTTCAATCCTTCCAGGAAAGCTGACAATGATGGTTCTTGAGCAGACCAGTACAGCACAGTCTCAGTTAAAATCCTAAGTAGGCCCTCTTTCACTGTGCATTCTGAAACAAATACATTTCTGCTTCCTAAATCTCTGTTCCCTCTTCTGTGAAATGTAATCTGGAACATCTTAACTCACAGATCTAAATTTGCGTAAATCATTTGTTACTCATTAAACACAGTAGCAAATTTTATCTACCTTTCCTTTTCATAGTTTTACTTATCTGTAGTCAGCTGACATCTAAAAATAGCAAACAGAAAATTGAATATCAAACAATTCAAGAGCAGTGTGAATTCCTCTAAGCAGAAGAAAGACATTGTGAGGCATCTGTTCTGTCTTGCCTGATTTCTGGTGAGAATCACCCTTTTATCAGTGTACCCATGCTGTATATGCTATTCTCCCAGTATTTAGCAACTATTTTGTTATCAGGATGACTATTGGCATTTTTTACCCATACATTATTTAATAATGGTTTTCTTGACAACCTGACTATCCCAGAGAGATGCTGTGCAATGCCTTCTTTAAGTAAAAAAGAAATTGAATGAGACATTTTGTGAAAAAGAGGGAGGGAAGGAAGAGAGAGAGGGAGAGAGAGAGACAGACAGACAGACAGAGGAGAAAAAAGATAAAGAAATGGAAGGAGAAAGATAATTTTAATACACGGTTATCATTTCCATTTCAGATAAGATACTTTGAAAAAACAAGGGAGAGAGAGAAAGGAACGGAAGAAAATGCTCATTCAAAATATATTTTATTTCCTGATATTATTAGAATTGCTCTGTTTTATTATATTGCTGTTAATTTCTGTCCCTTAAATTTTGTCACACATACATATGCATAGGAAAAACTAAAAGTAGTTCACATAAGGTACTATTTCCAATTTCAGGAGTTTGCTTGGGATTTCACATCATAACACACATATACAAGGTAAGATTATATAACATGGGTGATGATGTTGAATAATAATCAGTAAATGAGAAATTAAAGTGTTCTATTCTGATTCTAGTTTAAGAAATAGTTTAATTTTAAAAATAAGCCACACGAGAATGGCAATTTTTTCAAAATGATATAACAAAACATATTTACTCATTAGGAAATACCTTATATGTGTCTACTATAGGGCAAAGAATCAGCTGAGCATAAAAATGAACAAAAATAGATGAATCTTGCTATCTTGGAGCAGAAAATCTAATAAAAGAGAGATTGTGGTCTTTAACTAACAGACAATTAATAAGCACTGTGAGAGGCTGAATAATGACTTCTACCATGTGTCAATGTCCTAATCTTTGAAGCCTTTGTACATAATAAATTACCTGGCTAAAGAATTTTGCAGGTATGATTCAATGAAAGATTTTGAGGTATAGAGACTAACTCAGGTCACTTTGGTGAACTCAATGTAATCATGTGTTTCCTGTAAGTGGGAGGCAGACAGAGAGGCTCCTAAAGATGCTGTAACTAAAGCATAAGTTTTTATCATATTTTTTTGAAAAAGAGGGAGGTCACAGCCAAGAAATGTGAGGAACGAAGAAAAGTTTATAAGTTTAGAGGAAAAGTTGAGGTAGCCAAAACTTTTCTTGTGTCAATGTAGCCACTTTAGCTACCTTGATTTGGACTTGTAAACCTTCATGTTCTGACCCTCCAAACACTGAAAGAATATGCCCATTATTTTCAGCTACCAAGATGGTCATCATTTGTTCAAACCAGTAGAGATCTGGTAAATATGTCTAGTCTCACCCTTCAGCACAATTCATGGACCCCACAGCACAAACTGAGGTTGAGAATCACAGTTTGACTGTAGCCATGTCAAGTGTAGTTGTATATGTTCTCGAAGATGTGGACCCTGGAATTTTTATAGTAGGGAATTTCTTAATTGAAAAGAATGACAAATTTCAGGCCATGAGAGAAAAAAGAACAAATTCCCACCGTAGATTTGAAAGACAGTGAAAACTATATTGTGAATAGCCTAATATTCACTTTTGAAGATTTCAGCAACTGACAATTGTTCAAAGAAATATACAAGTAGAAAAAAATATATAGCTTGAACATTTGTGGAGGACTTTTATTTGTTTCTGTAATAACATGTTGTCTGGGTCAAAACTTATTTGGCCCATCTAAAAGTCCCAAAGTTTAATAAAACAAAAGTATTACCAGTCAAACAAACTCATCTAGAGTCCAATTTTGCCTTCTGGCTCCAACAGACAACTTCTACTTGAGGGATATTAGCAAAGCCTGTTTGCTAATTAGACAATGTTTGAAAAAAATGTGTGAGTGACATCAGGACTCTACTATTTAGATTGGAAACTGCTTCTTGCAATGGGAGAAAAAGAGGGAAATACAGAGGGGAAGCAAAAATAAAAAGTAGATATCTTTAATTCCTTGAAACAGGAAAAAAAAAAGCTGTTTTTCTTTTTGGGTAAATGTCCAAGAGAGTTGGAAAGATACGGAAGTAAGAGGGTGGAAGGGCAAATTTGATCATAAATTCCTGTTGATTTCTAGAGCTACAATATAATGTAAGAGAGAAAGGGAGTCTAGTAGGGTATTGCCTAGATTTAACATTGCCTTGAGCTGAAAATAACACTGATTATTCAGAATGTTGGTCCTTGACAAAAATGTGAAGTTTTTTTTTTTTTTTTTCCATTCCCTGTTAGTCAGATGAATTGTGGGAACAAAATTGGCATTACCAATCAGGGTAAATATTATGTATGCCTGTGTTGGCTTTCCCTAACTCTAACAAAATACCTAAAATTGGCATTATATAAAGAGAAAAATGCTACAGCTTCATAGTTTAGAGGTTGCAGTCCATGATTGGGCAGATCCTTGCTTTTAGGACTGTGGCAGGGACAGATAGACAGCAATGGTTGGGAGTGCATGCAGCTGAGGGAAACTGCTCAATACATGACAGAAAAACAAAATGAGAGACAGGATCAGACCCAATGCCCTAGCTATTACTAGATCCCACCTCCTCAGTGTTCCACCATCTTCTGGCAGACTCACTCTGGGGACCAAGCCATTAACAATGGGCCTTTAGGAATCATTCAATATTTAAATGATAGGTTTCATATCCCAATCGATTCTGTCTACAAACTTCAGTCTCAGGGCTGAGGAGAAGACTCAGTGGAGAAAGTGCTTGCCATACAATCATGAGGATCCATTCAAATCCCCAACACCTGTGGAAAAGAAGGCTCCTGTGGCCCAGTGAAAACTTTTGGTCTCTAGCTGCAGAACTATGTGCATACACACAAAAAATAAAACTTTTCTAAAATTGTTCATGTAAAATACCCAGTCTTCAAAATGTTAGAATTAAAGTGTCATTATGATATCACAATCACCAAATATATTTCAGTGTTACTATTTGTAACCTTGGAGGTTATGTGAGTTATCTATTCTGTTTGTTATGCCCACTTCTGTTGCAACTGGCTACGGTTGGCCCTGGGGCTTACAACTATGAATTTTGAATGATACTCTAAGAATCATAGAATTTTGAAGTGGATAAAATGCATAAAGGTCACTTCCTCCAGTGCCCTTCAATCTCAAATAACTCATCCTTTTGTTTTCCCACTCGAAAGACTTTTACTAGAAAATTAAATTATCCTTTACTATTCACTTATCTTATAAGAGATATAAAAGTGTTAATCGCTCTGAACTAATAGCATTCTAGACAAAGCCTTAAATTACTTGCTATTGTATGTGCTCTCTACACAGTCTATGAACAAAATGTAAGACTTGCCATCACCCTTTTTGAAATATTAAAAATACAATTATGTATCATTTTCTCATTCTAGTTTGGAAGATCCTGAAACTTCTTCATTTTAATGAATGATATAAGTGTACTTAGTTATGTGGACATTCTGTCCAGCATCCCATGTCTAAACAAAAGAAGAACTTAGATAAGAACCCATTCTAGATAATAGCATATTTACCAGATTCCTAAGAGAGATGCTTCCTCCTCCCAAAGGCATCAGCACTTTGTGGTAGAGTCCCGGAAAAATCAAGGAAAAAAAAAAAAAAACACAGGAAGCAGCCACATGAGCTGGCCAGTGTGCCTGTGTCTACACGGAACTCCATCATGTGTAATCTGTAACCCCTTCCTTCTCTTTCTCCACATTCCAGTCATCCAGCCCTAATGCCCAGTAACTTAAAACCAGTATAAACCAGCACATATAGGAGACAAGGAACTCAAAATTATGTAAAAAGCTTTGCTCCATTAAATTAGGGATCTGCCTCTGTCCTTAAGTGAGATTATAAACACACAATGAATTGCATCCCGGTTAAAAAAATAAATAAAATAAAAAATTAAAAAAAAACCTTGGGGTCTCATTTCTTAGACCAGAAAGTCAACATCAATACAATTCCTATGTTTTTGAGTAGTTATTTTCTTCCTGGGATTGACTTGGGGCACTGGGGATATACCAATGAACAAAATGCCTAAGTTATTGCCTTCATGTTGGCAGAAAAGGTAGATAGCAAACAAGTCAATGCAGAAGATAATTGGAATGACAAGGAGTGTTATATTTTAAAAAAATTACTTAACAACTCAAGAGAAGAGAACCCTTGGTGTTTGGTGCTTAGTTATAGTAATCAAGGAATAGAAGGCTCTGCGGCCTATAATGTGCCTGTCTCCTACTGCAGTAAAGGAGGGCTTTACCAAGAAAGACACAGTTGAACTGAGATTTAAAAGCCCTATATTGCAAATGATAAGAGACATGGCATTCTAAATCTGGAACAATCACAACAGAATCTTGTGTTTGAAGAAAAATATACATTTGGAGAAACTGCCGGAGGGTGATAGAGAGATGGCCTGGGAACCAACTGGTGCAGGACCCAGATAATATAAGATCTGTCAAAGAAGGAATTGAGATTCCTTTCTGAGAATTATTAGGAAGACAACAAAAGCTTTTGAGCAAGGGAATGACTAAATAGGTTCTACTCTCAAGAAAGATCACTCAGGTTTCTGCCTAGAAAACGGATGCTAGAAAGGGTGAAATGAATCTCATTTCCATTGTACTTGGTTTTTATTTGTTTGTTGGCTCATTTATTTCATGTTAGTATATAGAGAGATTTTGCTCAAAGGACTAGAGAGAATTATCCAGAGGTCAAGTTCACTCATCTATTATAATATCTATAGTAATGAAGGATTAATACATGTTTGAGAGACAATAACAAGGCTAATAACTCATTCTATTTTAAGAAAAAATAGACTTATAACTACTAAATTATACATCAAAAATGCCATGCTTCATGACACATGTGGAGTATTCGCTTCTCTAAGTGGAAAGTGCAGTAACTTTTGTCACACATACACATATTAACTTCACGACAGCTGACTATTCAGATTGTTTGGCATAATAGATGGCAGTAGCTCATAAGAAGCTGAAACAATCTGTGAGCTAAAGACTGTGTGTTTCCGAAGTGCTTAACCGGGGCAACTCTAACAACTCCATATTGTCTTGTTGAAAAGGAAGTCAAAGTGGATTCTTTTTCAGAAAGAGCCTCATTAATGCAGCCCAGATAGGAAGTTGATCCCGAAACCCGTTGGAAGGCAGTGAGAGGCTAGAGGACAATGTCTTTAATATGACTTTGCTCAGATTTGCCGAACTGAGTGAGGTCCAGATTGTAAGAAAATAGAAATGTGTAAATGTGAAATAATTCTCTCTTGTATATGGTTCATCAAAATATTGGGTATTCATGTTAAAATAGGACCCATAGTCAAATTGGAGATAAGCTGAATCACAATTTGGCTAAATGATCTCCAGTAAACTAGTGTAAGGAATTTATAATAAAACAAATATATTAATGTTGAAATAAATATTTCATACTCATCAGTAAAAATACTAATACAAGGTACTTAGTTAACCTAGGTAATAAACAGATACATACCAGGCATTGAGCTAATGCTGCACACAGATGGTGCTCCCTATAACTCTCGCAAGAAAATACTAGCATTTATTCTATTTCTTTACTTGTGGAGAAAGCTCCCAGTAAATAATTAGGCAATTTGTTTGGACTTATAGCATCTTTGCTACACAGGTCCTTTGTTACATAGGACCTATGCTTCTCCACCCTTAGAGTGTAACACTTGCATCAGCTTCAAGAATCAGCAAAAGATATCTGCTCAGACACCTACTACACGCGGCAAAATTTTCAAAATAGGCCTTTTGTTAAACTGTAAACTCCAAGGTAGATCTCAACACAACTCCTCTGGTTTACTTGACACTGTGATCTGCATCCTAGAAGGTGTAGAATTGCATCCAAACAAGTGCAAACCTTCCTCCCCTCCCCCCTCAAAAAAGGAAATCTTTGTTCTTTTTCTTGGCAGAACAACCTCAACATTGTAGGTATAGGCCCCCATCCCTGGCATCTATCTCAGCCCCCAGGCCTGTTCTGGACTTCAAATCCCAGCAGGCCAGGTCCTGATCCCTCCCTGGGGGTGGGGTCAGGACCACTCCCCCAGGGTACTTAAGTGATCCCCCCCCCCCAAAGAAGAACACGTGGTCTCCCTTTCTTCCTCCGGGGGTTGTGGCCCTGTGGCTTCCCGGTTTCCCCCTCGGGGGACCCGAGAGCACAGATCTCCCATTAAACCTGGATATTTCTTAATTTGGCTTGTTTTGATTTGGCTTGATTGGGAATTTTTGCATCATCAGAGAGCCCGCTTAGGTTTCATTGTACTAATGAATTAGTACTTTCAATGACTGCAGATTGTAACTAGCACCTTATGTAAGCGAGGGGAACACTGTTTCCCTGAGTTCTATCCCCAGACCTCTTTTTAATTTTATTTTTATTTGTTTTGTTTTGTTTTGAGGCAAGAGACTCACTAAGTTGTCCAGAGTGGCCTTGAGCCCAACTCTGTAGTCCAGGAAGGCTTTAAATTGGCAACTTTCCTGCTTTAGTCTCCAAAGAATGTACCACAATTCCTTTGACCATCACACTAAATCACGTGATATGATTTACTAAGTTAATTACATGGTATTCTGTAACTGTTTTTAATTAACTAATTTTCCAACTGTCTTGGCAGGAAGGAGACACTTCTCGACCTCTTTTGGCTGTCAGCCTATGGGAACAATGAACCCCAAGAAATAAGTTACTTCACCAATAGTCTCATTCTGGGAGAAGAAAAGGCTGGGGCCCTGGGGCCAACCAGAACTTGACTTTGTTGCTTGGAAAGAGATTTTACATGGTCTGTCAACTTGTAAGAGACACTTTTTGGAAGAGACTGTTTGTAGCCAGAAAAGGATGATGTGTGGGCCTCCGTGTTGTCCAGGTCTGCATACCTATGCATTTCTCTTGCCCTCTATTTGAACCTAAAACAGAGTTGGGGTTGGCATCACTGGATCTCTTTGTTGATTCCTCTTCTCAATGACAGCCTTGCCAAACCAAATCAGTAGGCCAAGTAGATACACAAAGTAATAATGCAAGGTGATTTATCGATGTATCTAATTGGCCTATTGATTTCCTTTGGCAAGGGTGTTATGGTCTAGACTCTGACCCTAAAACTTTGGTAACTGTCCCTTTAAGATAATCTTATACATTAAAGAATGCATAATAATCTGTTATTCACATTGGTAGTATTAAGAAGAACCCTTTTGTTGTATGACAAGCTGGCACACACAGCTTACCGAACTGCTATATTGATTCCTACTGGATTATATGAAAAGGAAATGTTCACTAGATAAAAGGTACACCTCAACCTTTTTCTTGTCAAGCTATCCTGATCTCCTTTCTTTTCCTCCAGTTGTCCTGACACTGACTGGCTGAAGTTGATTGATTAAATTAACATTTATCAGATCCTTACCAAGTATCAGGTACTGTTGTGGATTTTGCAACATATCTGATCCAGATAGGAACACACTTGATCCCATTAGCATGCATATTCAAATATCCAATGAAAACACTCTGATTGACAACAATCTTTGTCTTAATAAAAGTAGTCTGTGGATCACAAAAAGAACTCAAATCTACAAAAAGTATTTTAGCACAGGATTAGTAACACATACCTTTAATTTCAGCATTTGGAAGCATGAGGCAAGAGAAGATCATGAGTTTGAGGTCATCCTTGCCACATAATGATGCTCTGTCCCAAAGACAAAATCCTAAAACAAACACTTAAAAGAAGATAATTTTACACTGACCAAAATGATTCTGTCTTAATACCAGGGCTTATTGAGTCAGAAGGGAAAAATTTATATAAAACAGTTTTTAAAAAAAGAGAAAAAATAAAGGAAGGAAGGGAGGGAGGGAGGAAGGGAGGGAGGGAGGGAGGGAGGGAGGGAGGGAGAGAGAGAGAGAGAAAGAAAGAAAGAAAGAAAGAAAGAAAGAAAGAAAGAAAGAAAGGAGAAAGACTGGCTCAGGCTTTACAAATAGACCCACAATAGTGGTCACAAAATAGAAAAAAATTGCAAATTGCAAAGAACTAGGTATATCCTGTTTAAAAAATTAAGTTTTAGTAGCTCGGGAAATGATTCAGTGAGGTGCTTTCCATACAAACATGGAGTCTTGATTTTGATACTCATGTAAGCTAAGTGAACACAGAGACAGATTTCTATCCCCAGACAGCTTTTTATCTGAATACACATGATGGCAGTGCTGCTGAACTGGAGCCAAGAACCCTTGGAAGTTGCTGGCCAGCCACCCTACCCAAATTGACAAGGCCCAGGCCAGTGGGACTTGACTCTGACTCAGAAAGCAAGGTAGATGGCAGCTGAAGAAGAACAATAAAAATATACTTCTACCTGTACACCCAAATGCAGATGAATTCACATGTATATACACATAAAAATAAATCGCACCTTGCAAGATTATGAATTGAATGAAATAAACTCCACGTAAAGCACAAAATTGAACATAGGTTTAGAATGAGAGCATAGAGTTGATTAATTCTTCCTTTGCATAGACATTCATCCATTAAATTAGTTTAAGGTCAATGTTTTTTGAAATAATAAAATATAACACAGATTTCATTTCATTTGCTTTTAACACACATGGATATTTTGTTAGTGATGTAAAGATTGATTCTGCATGTTAACCATTTCTTGAGGGTACAGCTTTATTCCTATCAGAACACTCTTAGGATATGTGTTCCTAAAGGAGAGAATTTCACTAAAGAAGGTATTCCTGGTGAGGATCCCACTGTGATAAACAAACAGGAAAAGAATAAAAAATATAAGCAGGGAGAATATACAGTTTTAACAACTTTCCTAGAAAAGTCAGTTAAAATAATTGAGATCACACAAATATACTTAAGAAGAAATATTACAGTTCAATTTCTTTCAAATTATTTAGTAAAATATAGTCAAAATGTAACATTTCACCTGTGTATGATAACAAGGCTTCCCATGCCCCGAGTTTCATAGCTCCCAAACAGGGCTTTGTCCGTTTTCACTCTGCCTTCTCTAGTCAATTGAAGCTATTCTTCTACACCTTAGAAAATCACTTGAAAGCAGTTTAGTCAAATCCACAATAATTGAAACAAAACACCAAAACAAACAAACAATCTCACAAAAGAAACCAAAAATGTTTCTGGAAGAGGGAACAACTGACTAGAATACACATCAAGGTGTACTCATGCGGCAATATAATATTTCCTGTGTATAGTAGTCTCGTGATATATTCAAGTGTTCAGGTGGTGTTAGATTATACTACACTATCAGAATTCGCCTAGCTACTCATATTCACCTTGCTGTGTATACATTTTAGAATCAGTTTCTCTGGTTAGCCTCCAAAATTCCTTGCTATTTGTATTTTACTATGTTGCTAAGTATGGGTTATGTGTGTATGTGATAAATATAGTTGAAAAATAAAAATTAGTGAATGTAAGAGGAAGTCAAAGGGAAACAGAAGGAGTTGGAGGGGAGAGAGGAAGAAAAATTCTCAAACATGTTATAATCTAAATAATAAATAAATAAACAAGAGTTGACAATTGGATGTCATTTCCATCCTTACTCCTTCCCTCTTGTGGAATAATTTTTTTGGATTTGTTAACAATTTAACATCTTAAAATTTACTATATTTATGTGAATCTCACATATTTGCTGGAAAGATGGCTGAGTCATTAAAGGCTAGGCCTACAATCAAAAATAGAAAATAATTATTTATGTATTTGTTTGCTTATTTATCTCTTTTATTTAAGAGTATTTTGCCTGCAAGTATGTTAGAGCACCATGTGCATGCCTAGAACCCAAGGAGCCCAGAAGATGACATCAGCTACCCCGGAACTGGAGTTACAGATGACTATTAGTTACTATGTGGCTGTTGGGATTTAAACTTGGGTCCTCTGGAAGTGCTCTTGCTCACTGAGCCATCTCTCACTAAGTGATACGTCTCTATAAAAAAAATTTCTTGTTTTCATTGTTGGCTTATTTGATTAATTGATTTTTTTGCATTTTCATGATCTTTATTTCATTTTTTTCTTTTATTTATTTATTTATATTATGAAAAGGAAAAAAAAAGTTTCCGCCTCCTCCCAGCCTCCCATTTCCCTCCCCCAGTTTCCGCCTCCTCCCAGCCTCCCNCCCCCCACTCCTCTCCCCCTCCCCCTACTCCTCTCCCACTCCCTCTCCAGTCCAAAGAGCAGTCTTTTTTAAGACAGGGTTTGCTATGTAGCCCATGCTGGCTTTGAACTTATAGTCACCCTACCTCAGCCTCCGGAGAGCTGAGATTACACCCCCTCAGAAGAGATAATATGGTGACTTAGAATGTGAAAAGTTTCTGAGCCTTGTTTTTGAGACTGTTCAAGCAAATATCCAGGATACTATAAACTAGGTTGACAACTCCAGATCCTTTCTCCACCAAAGATACATGACACTCAAAGCTGTAACATATTCCCAGAGACTTCATTGTGTACAGCTTCCTGGTGGGAATCTTCCTTTCTCTCTTCCATGAGAGACACTTTGTCAGAAGCTAGATATTAAGGGGAGTAACACCTTTATGGTGATAACCTTGAATTCATTCCTCTCACAGATAGAGATAGAAAAAAAGACAGACACAGTAATATGGATAGAAATATATTGTAGACATGGCCATTATAGGTGCAGTTACAGTGAAAGAATACCTTGATAACTGAGCTAGGATAAGAATGAATTACCTGAAATATAATTAGAAAAAAAAAAGCTAGGATGGATAAAAGTTTAGATAAACTACAGTCTAAATCTAGAATGGTTCATGTTTTAAATGGTCTTTTCATAGTAGATGGAAATATTTTGGGGAACTCTGGGGTCTTTAAGAGCTGGGGCCTAGCTGTCAGAGAAAGTATGTCACTGTGAAGGACCTTTGAAGGTTACAGTCTCATCCTCTCTAGTTCTGGCCATTTTTTGTTGCCATGGGGACAGCAATGCCAACTGATGCCAACTGCCACTCTACACTGCTCTCCCTTCCTCTGCCACTGCAAGCTTTTGAAATCGCTATCTGAATTAAATGCGTCCTTTTGGAAATTTACATATTTTCTATTATGCATTTTTATAACTATGGCATAAAACCAATGAATGCATAAAAACATATAGTTTTACTACTATTCAAATTTTACTTCACAGACCAGAAATCTTAACCTGAAGCCAAATCAGACAATATACTTTCACAGAATCTCCGGGCAATTAATTCATATGTGGTGTATGTGTGTGTGTGTGTTCAAATTTGAGAATCAATGGCCCTGAATCTCCGGATAATTCATTCCTGTGGTGTGTGTGTGTGTGTGTGTGTGTGTGTGTGTGTGTGTGTGTTGAAATTGGTAGAATAACTGGCCCTTATAAATGCTTAACTCCTTCCAAATGAAATGAACATGAATATTGCCAGACCAGATATGAAGTCAGTAACTGCAAAAAAGGTCCCTACTTCCATGTCTCCAAAAATTTGGACAACGCTCATCCTACAAGTGCAGCCCTGCTACCAAAAAAGACAAGCCATCTTTTGGGGAAAAGGTCCTAAACAGCATTAAGTTACTAACAGATTGATCCCTGGAAAATTGCATCCTCTAAAGAGCAACTACATTCATCTCCAGACTTCCTAGTATCATCTCTAACGGATCTGAAGTTACGCTTTCATATTTATCCCTGACCTCATTTTCATGACTCCTGGCACATACCTAAAGATCTGTTAGAAAATAAAACCATAAAACAAACTGGTAGCACAACTTAAAAGACAAGAACACTTTGAAGCTTTTCATTGTGCTGTCAAATTGGAAAAAGAGTGCTTTTAAGTGTTCATTACTCCGTGGTGATTGTTTTTAACATATCACACCTTGGTGACAGTATTGCGTTCAGGCCCAACTTCTCAGTTCCACATTACTTATGTAACTTATGTATGCATGGCATATTTATGATTCTCCCCATAAAGTTTTTGAAACCAGTCTGGAAGTGACTTTCTGTCATATAGTTTCCTAGATGGGAGAAAGCAAGAGAGAGTTGTTTCTTCATGACAAGATTGGGTCACTACTATAAAAAGCCTTCTGTAAAAGTAATAAAAATATAAACCCCAAGATACACCAAAGATACTTTATTTTGTATGTCTCCCTTTCTCTGGTTTTCTTCAAGGGAAAAAATTTGAGACACCTTTGAAAACATTACTAACTTCAGCCAAAATTCCTAAACTTATTTTTCTACCCTCGTTGGGTTATTGTTTTCTCTATGGTCCCCTCCTGTTCTATTTTAAAGTTCATACAGCTTGTTTTTTTTTATTAATGCTCAGAGGAAAAATGTCATCTTAATAATAGTCACAAGTGGTTCAGAAGCCATTTCTCATTAGGTAATGACAGGCCCTGTTGTACTCAATATGTCCTCATGAAAATGTAGAATGAAAGAGTTTTATATCTAAAATGTTTTGGAAGTATAATTGCAGGGAGAAATGGGAATAGAATAACTCAGGACACACCTGACTCTAACGATAGAGACAGATATATTGCCTGAGCTATGAAGTAGTATTCTATTTTATACATTTTAAGTGCATATTTCTAAAACTGAACTGTAAAATATATCATTTTGACTACAAATGTCCAAGGAAAACATTTAACATTGTGATGCAGGCTAATATTGAATACTAGTGTCCATTCACTCAGTGACACTTTCAATTAGGATTAGGTAACCTTCAGTTGTTAACATTCAATGTCTAATAAACACCTCACCACTGTTTATTCATTAGAAGACCTATTAAATTCCTGTGTACATTATGGAGGACATAAAGGATACCAAGAAGACAGAAACTTGATCCTGACATGTGAAGTACTTTCTAGTGTCAGTTGGAGCCTTTGTGAAAACTGGGCAGTGAGAACCTCTGAGATCCAGTGCTGTTGACTGAAGTCAGATGATGCATACTCAGAAAAAAAAAAAAAAAAACATTATGAGGCTCCCCTTCAGGAAATGAGCTAGGAGATGAAATGCCAGAGGTGGCAAAAAAAATTGCACTGTGTGAAAGATTATGCCCTACAAGCACTACCAAGTGCCTCAAATCCTACCACTGCACAGTCCAGTGAAAGAACAGATAGGTATATGTAATGTCCTGCTGTAACACTCTAATAGGGAAAATAGTGTTTACAAAATGAGAAGCTCATCAGAATCTACTTGTCAACCAGCTTCTGAAGGAAATGTAGAAGAAACATGGTGACACTGGATCTTTCAAGATATCTTTAGGTGATGGGAAGGAAGGCGAGAAACACTGCTGAATCCAGGGATGAAAGAGAGCAGCTGTGATAGTCTAGCGATTGCTTAGACACCAGGCAATGTGAGGCAAGATACCTCATCTCTCCACTTGCCAGGGGCATCTCTGAGACTGCCAGTGTTTTTAGTGCATTTGGAGAATGGGACTTGAGTTCACCACAGCATCCCCAGAAGCCAATTTGACGCATGTGGCAACGCAACAACAATGGATTCCTGAGACCACCAGCGATAGACAATTAAAGTCTCATGTAGTAGGTAAAGTGAAATCCAGTCATAAATAGAAGAAAATAGCAGTAGAATATGTCAGATAAATGCTCTTCTCACTTAGAAGAAATCAAGCTAGGCAGGAGACGGTTGAAATAGCAGCTGTACATTGTTGGCAGAAACAAAGACTCCTTTCATTCTATTTTCTCTCCCCAGTTTGGGGTTCTTATCTTCTATGGTGCCTGTGAGTCAGTCCAAGGTGGCTGTTGGAGCTCCAGTCATTACACATAGATATGAGCTGAGCAGCAGGAAAACAAATGATAAAAGAATGGCCCTTTGAGATGAGTTAGTTCTCTGTAAAGACTTGGAATATTTTTCTGTCTGTAATTGAGTCTCATGGTCATACAATTACAAATGAGACTAGGACATGAAATGATTTCTTTGCTGGGTGGCTATATACTGTAAGAAAGACGAAAGATGGCTACTTGGAGGGAATAGACAGTTGCTGTTGCATTAATTGCCACGTGTACACTCATTTATTTGTGTTTCCAGTACAGCCAATTTACAGCGAGCTATTTATCTCAGGTTCTTTTACAACTGTAACTCACTTAAGCTGATTTTCTAAACATCTGAGCTTTGAAAATAGGAAGGCATACAAGAGTGAATCTTGACAAGCACTGGGTAAGTGCCTCTTAGCACTTTCCAGTTTGTAAGTGACTTTCTCATTATTTTCCTGCAATGTATCTCATAAATAATATAATTCCAATTTACAGGTAAGTAAACTGAGATTCAGAGAGGCCATACCAGATGCCCAATGTAGTTCAGTTTTGACATGAATGCAACCTTCTTCTCCCACGATATGGTTATTTGAAGTAGGAATAATCAAGTTTTCTTGCATAATCAAATCTTTCAACTGAAAACAAAATGTGCCAGCAGGATACATTCACGCTGCTCAACTGTAGAGAATGGCTGGAGGGAATACAAGGGAATCTGTCCTGCTTACATCTTCTTTCACTTTTCTTTCTATGGCTACAGTCACCTCGGGTTCCAGTGTGGATTTGTGATGAAACAAACACTTTGCTTCATGTCGACAATGGAGTGGCCATCCTGCTGAAGCCTCAGCATGCTAGTACTGCCCCTAAAAACCATTGCTACTCAGCCTCCACAAGCTACCTTCACCTGTCCTCTACCTGAAGCCCCATTCCCTGGTCATTCTTCCCAGACAGGAATCTTTCTGTACCCAGAGTCCAGATCAAATGTCATTTCCTATACAAAAACATTCTGGTACCTCTGATAGGGTGAATTCTTCTCCCTCATCCTTCTCTGCCCAGTTGTCTTTCAGACATGGATTTGTCTGAGCCAACTGCCAGAAGAGGCAGGATGGCCTTCTAGTTTCGTGATTCTCAGTGTGGCCCCTGGATGGGGGAGAAGCAAGCTGCAGCACCTGGGAACATATTAGAAGCCATCCCCTTGCAAGTCAGACATTCTGGGTGCATTAGTTAGGGTTTCTACTGCTCTGAAGAGACACCATGACATTGGCAACTCTTAGAAAACATTTTGTTGGTGACTTACAGTTCAGAGGTTAATTTATTATCATGGTAGCCGGCAGGCAGACATGGTGCACGAGAAGAAACTGAGAGTTCTATATCAAGATCTTCAGGCCGCAGAAAGAGACAGTGAGCCACTAGGTCTGGTTTGAGCTTCCGAAACCTCAATACCCACTTGCAATGACACACTTCCTCCAACAAGACCACATCAGCTCCAATAAGGCCACACCTCCTAATAGTGTCACTCTCTATGGGTCTGTGGGAGCTATTTTCATTCAAACCACCACACTGGAGAAGGCCCTACCATCTATGTTTTAACAAGCTTTCTAGGGCACTGTATTGGATTTGATGTCCACAGCTCTATTTTCTTTGACTCCCTCCTTTCTGCTGCAGTGTCTGACTGCTGTGAACTGTTTTGCTGGTGCAGTTTAAATACCTTCAACACATACGCATGCATGACTAAGAGAAAGTCAATTCTGCTGCGGGGTTCACCTCTGCTTATTAGAGCTGAAATGTGTTAACCTTCCTTACTGGACCAGTTGTCAGGAAGGAAGAACACTCTGTCGACTTGCATCAGGCAGAATAAATTGCCAGCTGACACTCTTTGCATGTAGTAGTCACAAATATTATAAATTACTGACGAAAGTTTAATGACAGCTTTCGTGCTCCACATTCCTGTATATAACATCTTGTTAGCAAGTCATGGGAATGCTAAGCTAACAATATATTTAACTGTGTCTTCTAAGAACCTGACAATTCCGTGAGTTATGTTTCTTTTATTGTGTGAAACACCATAAAGAGAAGGACTAGCAGCATTTCATTTCTTTTTCTATTACATTGTCTTGCTGTTTTGATAATACTCTGTATAAAATATACAGATGTATAATAACACAAAAATTTGTTTCCATAATAGACTAGATTACATATTATGTTTCATGGCTTCATGGTATGTGTGTGATATGTGTGTTTTCTACCTACCCAACTTTGTTCACGTGGGAAATAATTCTGTCTATAATGTCATCTTTAAAGGGCTGCCTCCAGTAATCACAGTATGGCTGGCAGAATTGATGTTTACTGCCCTGGCTCCCATTATTGCTTTTCTAATTTGACTATGGCTCATCCAGAACTAGAAAATGGAGTCATCTGGCCTATTGATTCCTTGCCCTAAAAAATCATCCCCTTGTGCTTCAAGCTGAACTTATACCTTCTACTTTAACTTGTTATTCAGGAGACAGATGCTGTATTTTTTTATCCCCCTGAAGGATAGTGATCCTGCTGTTATTTTCCATCTTTCAAAGTGTTAGCACTACCAGAGACTAATGTAGGATAAAGAAGCAGTGGAGATACTTAGTTCAAATATGAGTTATGTGTTACATCTTCTGACTCCTGTCACCTCTCCATGGTTTTAGTAGAGAACCTCAGAATGCTTTGCCACAGAAATACCAAAGGACATGGGTCCAGAAGCTCCATTTCTCATTTTCAGACTTTTCATAAAGGCAACAGGAGCTTAGATGACATGACTCTTAAAGATTGCCTTCTAAACAAAATTAAGAATTTTGGTGTAAGATGGTATCTTAAAGTTGTCTTGATTTGCAGTTCCCTGATCGCTAAGGAAGTTGAGCATGTCCTTAAGTGTCTTATGGCCATTTGAACTTCTTCTGTTGAGAATTCTCTGTTCAGCTCAGTGCCCCATTTTATAATTGGGTTGATTCTAGTTTCTTGAGTTCTTTATATATTTTGGAGATCAGCCCTTTGTCAGTTGCAGGGTTGGTGAAGATCTTCTCCCAGTCAGTGGGTTGCCTTTGTGTCTTAGTGACAGTGTCCTTTGCATTACAGAAGCTTCTCAGTCTCAGGAGGTCCCATTTATTCAATGAGGCCCTTAATGTCTGTGCTGCCGGGGTTATACGTAGGAAGTGGTCTCCTGTGCTATGTGTTGTAGAGCCTAGGCAGTTTGGATGTTCACCTTACTAGACCTGGATGGAGGTGGGTGGTCCTTAGACTTCCCACAGGGCAGGGAAACTTGATTGCTCTTTGGGCTAACGAGGGAGGGGAACTTAATTGGGGGAGGAAATGGGACGTGGTGGTGGGGAAGAGTCAGAAATCTTTAATAAATAAATAAATAAATTAAAAAAAAAGAATTTTGGTGTATGTACCACTGGAGATGAACCCCAGGGTCTCGTGCACTAGGCAAGTTGTCTACCACTAAGCCATATATGATCTCAAAATAATCCTTCATAGAATCTAAATTTATAGTGTGTATATATAAGAACTAGTCATTAAGAAAATGTTATATGTAACTTACTCCCCAACTAAGCAGAATCAGGAGTAAAAGGTTAAATACTCATTGATTCTCCTAACCATGAAACATCTTTTAAATTTTAACTTACAAACATTTATGGGTAAAATATGCTGCATACATATACTGAGCTGCAAGTTGCCTGTTGTGGTGATTTCAGTGAGAACATCCCCCGTAGGATGGAGTTGACTGTTTGGTCCCCCGGTTGATGGTACTATTTAGGAAGGTTCAGGAGATATGACCTTTCTGGAAGAAGTTTGTCACTAGCGGTGGGTTTTGAGAGTTTGATCTTTCTGATTTTTGCTTGCAGTTCAGGATGTGCGCTCACAGCAACCTGCTACAGCTTCCATGCTTGCCTGCTATATCTGCCCTGACATTATGGATTCTAACCCTTTGGAACCTGAAGTCTCAAAATAAACTTTCTTCTTTAAGTTGCATTTGTCATGGTGTTTTATCACAACAATAGAAAAGGAACTAAAAAACCTAAAATGTGTGATTGACTGGGAAAGTTTCTGTCTATGACAGTCTAGGGAGGGGGAAGACCTGTAGACAACTGCTCAGCCCTCCCCTTAGGGAGTAACAGTGAATTGTGTGAGACAGTGTATTGAAGTCAGGTGAGATGACACACAGGAGGCTGAGGCTAGAGGGTTTTCAGTTTGAGGCTGGTCAGAGAAACATGGTGTGTTCAAGACCAGCTTGACTTACACAGTGAGATCTTGACACAGAAAAAGAAGAAAAAAATGAAAAACAGACAAAAATAAAAAAAAAATCCTTCAAAGATAGCCATTTTCACCTAACTTTCAAGCTTACAGTAATGAAATATAAGCCTTCTGTGTTGATTGAAAATAGTTGGTGACAGGAACTCAAAATTTTGGATGTTCTTAAAAAGACTTTGGTTAAGTAAAAAAAATTAACAAATGGTAAGCGAATTGGGTTATTTTATTTTAAATTCTTTTATTTTTGAGATTATTATATAATTGCATCATTATCCCTTTCCCTTTCCTTCCTCCAACCCCTTGTATATACCCTTCTATTATGTCTTTCAAATTAATGGGCTCTTCTTTTACTAATTGTTATTACATATATGTGTGTGTATACATTCCTAACCATGTATATACAATATACTCAGTTTGTATAATGTTACTTGTATGCATAAGTTTTTAGGAATAACCATTTGGTATTGGATAATTAATTGTTGTGTTTTTCCATGGAGTAGAATATTTCCACTACTACTCTTGACCTTCATTAGTTGTCTGTACTTCTTTGTATGGGGTTGGGGCCTTGTGAACTTTTCCCTGTCTACATCAGCATGTCTGTTGGTATCATCCACATACTTCAGATCCAAGGCCAAGAGATCCCTTCTTTGAACCTCTTGAAGGAGATTACCTTTCATGGTACCAGAAAGTACCATACATACTTTCATAGGAGGTAAGCAATCAACAGTCCTATCCAGCTATGATGTCTGTGAACCACAACAATGACCAACATGACATGATAACATTAAGGGCACAGTAGCAGCATGTGTACTTTGGTGGTGACCAACAGCTCTCAAATTGAGTGTAAATTATTCTCAACAGTATAGAAATCATGCCTGGTACTGGAAAACTAGCCAACTATGCAAGGCTAGTGAAGTCATAAATCATAGAGGAGAAACTGCAACTGCCCCTTTAATAGATCAAAATAATCCCTAATGACAATCTAATTATTTATCCTTATTTCCATAGGTAAGTGTAGTTCCCACCCCTCATCAAGGAAAATTCTCTTTGTAACAGATGGAGATCACTATAGATAACCACAACCAATCAAGATGCAGAATTGTAGAGTCCAGTGGTGAAGGAAAGCTACTTGTTGGTTCCTGGTTGCTCAGCCCCAAAATAATCACAGAGAAACTGGATTAATTAAATCACTGCTTGGCCCATTAGCTCTAGCTTCTTATTGCCTAACTCTTACATATTAATTTAACCCATTTTTATTAATTTGTGTATTGCCACATGGCTGTGGCTTACCAGCTAAAGTTCTGGCGTCTTTCTCTGGCGGGACTACATGGCTTCTCTTTAACATTGCCCCCTTTCTCCCAGCATTTAGTTTAGTTTCCCCCACCTAGCTCTGTTCTGCCCTATCATGGGCTCAAGACAGTTTACGTATTCCTTAGCCAGTGGTATTCACAGCATACAGAAGGGATTCCCACATCAGCCCAGTCCCTATGGCTACATCTACCATACAACTTCTGCACGTAAGACTCATGAATCATTGTGGAAGAGGGAGTGGACAGATTCTAAATTACCCCCAAAACAAAAGTGCTGTGAGCTTGTGTTTGCTAGGAATGGCAAAGCTATATGCATGATGTTTCAGCAACATAACTATCCCAAAATGTGCTGAAATGGGTTATTTTAAAATTACGTGCAACCAAAATCTGTAAGGCCTGTTGACTGTATTCTCAAGTGGTACTGTTCATGGTTCATACAATAGGTCACAAATCAAAGAGCTTCTACATTGACATGAATCACCATTGTACTAATAATGAGCTGCTGAAGGCTCAGGGACTGCTAAATCACTGACTCATTAGATACTGAAAAGCATGAATGTTAGGATCACAATTTGTGATGGTGCTCCAGTGCAATGACAATTGACTTCTCTTTCAACACCCTAAAGACCTGCACTAGTCTACTGTGCCTATGAAACCAGGAATACAAACTGCTTGGGTTCTTGTCTGAGATACTCTCAGTTAGGCTATTTTATAAAGTAGCCTAAAGTATTTATAAACAAGAAAGGCTATTTTTTTTATATTTTTCTGCCATATCATAGGGTCTTCCTATAGTCTTGAATATCAGCTTTTGAATCCTTGAAGTCCCTCTCCATAGCAATATGTTTTTTTTTTCAAAGAATTTGGTATCAGGGCATTTTTTCTCTTGGATGAATTAAGAGAGTTTGAAAGTAATTGCAGAGTTCCTAAGTTAGTAGGACTTTGGAGAATATAGGCCAACTTGAACTTAGGATACTTAAGACCCTTGTAAAAGTTTTATGATTCTTTCATGCATTTGCTTTTGTTCTCTAAAATGCAGAAAGACCTTGAGGGAGAGAAGAGGAAACAAAATGTTATCAGAAGGGGAAAAAAATCTTGTGAATACTACCTGTAGGGGAAAATGTGAAACTAGATCTTAATTTCCTTTTTTTTTTTTTTCAAAGAATGTAGCTCCCTGTGAAAAATGATGCCTACAAAGGACAGAAAATGTGGCAAAGTCACCTTTAGTAACAAACCCCCAATTCCATGTATATCCTGCAACTAACTGAAACACAACTATAACTGGCTGTAAGGGCTCTAGAGTCCCTGTAATGGTTGTCAAAATTTCATTTCCCCTGTTTCCTATTATGTATCATTTAGCATTCAGTGAGTAGTCTTTAAGCTCTACCATGCATCACATACACCATTATGTAATAAAGATAGGGTAGATCTGGGTATGACAATAGATATTTGAAATCCCAAGAATTGGGCACAGGAGGCAGAATGGTCATGAGTTCCAGCCAACATGAACTACATAGGGAATTCTGTGCAGCCAGAACTACTTGATGAGATGCTATCTCAAAAACAAAACAAAACAAACAACAAAACCAAAAAATAACAAAGTGCAAAGATAAAGGGATGTGAATATGGAGGTGTACAAAACATATATGTACTGATAAAGAGAAAAATATTCAAGACCATGATAGACCATAATGAAGATTATTCCAAAGGGATCATTGCAGTCTGTATGAAGTTTACAGCATGGGTCTTGCAGTGGGGAAAAGAAGTTGGATTTGACTTCTCATCCAAAGAACCTGCTTAGATGGTTGATCCCCCTACAGCTTCAATCATCCTTCTTGTGGAAGGAAATAATAGACATTCTTTCCTTTCTTCAAACACTGTAAGCCCCTTTTCTTATTTGGTGGAAGAAACTTGATAGCTTGCTGTTAAATTGGGAGCAGAGGCCCCTGCCCCTCACATCTATCCCAGCCCTTATGCCTGAGAGTTATATTGGTCTGGACTCCAAATCCCAGCAGGCAAGATCCTGACCCCTCCCTGGGGAGGGGGTTCAGGTCCACTCCCACAGAGTATTTAAATGAACTCCCAAAAGAGGAGCCTGTGATCCCTTTTCCTTTCTCCTTTTGGTGGCCTTTGGGTTCCCCCTCGGGGCCACCCCAGAGCACAGGACTCCCATTAAACCTGGATATTTCTTAATTTGGTTTGCTTTGATTTGACTTGATTGGGAATTTTGCATCTGCGGAGAGCTCGCATTACAAAAATATTCCTAACATTTGTAAATGTAGTCAGGCAAGCATTTCATGAAATTTCTTTGAAAACAAAGGAAAAGCAGTGCTTGTTGTCTGGAAACCAAGTTTTTTGGTTTTTTTTTTGTTTTTTGTTTTTTTTTTTTAGTCCAAAGGGCAACTAGTTGGCAAGATTTCTAGAGTTAAGAAAGTTATTTACATAAGACAAAGCACTCACTGTATCCTAGGGGAATTGCCCAGCAATATCAGAAGAGCTCAATAATATATTACAAGAACATTTTTCAATAATCCAATAAAATTGTGTGTTTTTCACAGAAAAAAAGCAAATTTTAGATTTGTATTAATATATTATTGAACTCTTCTGTTATTGTTGCTTTGAGAAAGGGTCTCCTACTACATCACAAACTGGCCCTAAACTCCCCACAATCTTCTTGCCTCAGTCTCTCTTGTGCTAGCATTACAATTGTGAACCATAATATCTTATTATTGAGCTCTTAAAAAGTGAAGAGAAAAATTCCTTACAATGAAACCCATCCAATTTTATTAGTTTGATCAAACATAAAATTCTATATGTAAAAACACTCTACAACTTTCTTATAGCCATTTCTTTTTGTCCTGCACTTCTTCTCTTCCTTATTTTGGAACAACTGTAGTCTTACTTTAGGGCAAAATTGCCTTGTTTTTTTTTTTCCTTAATGAATACACATTCTTCTTACCCTGTATAGTTACCTTATTAAAAACATATCTTACCTTCCTTGAATATTTATGTATAGTCATTTCCCCTTACCCTTATTAGTTCTAGAAGTTTTAATTGCATATCTTGATTATAATTTTTAACTATAAGTAACTTTTCCTTTGCAGAGAAAGCTAGGGAGAAGATAATTATGAACTTATACCAGCAGCCTATACAAGCAGACTAGCAAATTTTATGAACACATATTTATCTCTTATAGGTAAATGCAATTCCCACATAGTATAATTTTTCATGATAATTAATAGGCCCCAATATACTCACTTCTCTATACTATATAAAATTATCAAACCCAAAGAATATAAACCTAGATTTGGGTTCAGTAATTAGTCTTTTAGTAGTTCATCTGATTTAGAAATTACCCAGATATTTAATAACATCCACTATTGATTACTTCAGTGTAACCCTAAGGTTTTAAACTACCAAATATTTTGGGAGCTGCTTTCAGAGAGGCATAGTAGGACAAATGAAGAAAGCTAGTCATCAAACACAGTTATTTCTTTGTTTTGTTTTTAAATTTAAAATAGTGAAACACAGTTTCACCGTATAGCAAAGGTAACCTTGCACAATGTTGGGGCATCAGCCTCCCAAATGCTGGGGTTATAATTATCAGATCCTATCTTCTAGGAGTCTCACCCAAAGACTTGTGGTTTCTAATTAGAGCCTAATGGTCCAAAAGTCAAGTCTCAGTAAGTACAAATTGTGTCACTTATAAAACAGACTATGTAATAACTCTATTGCTGAACATACTACACACTTTTGTCATAGGTTAGGGAGAAATCGGGTTTATACTCATGAGGGCTAGTTTTTATAGTATGATAAGGTGTTATGTAGGCTGCTCGAGGGAAACTGTCATCAACAGTCTTACCCAGTTTCAACCCATGAACAACATGACACACAAACATGTGTGTCATAGTGGCTCAAATGTTATGGAGACAGACAGTGGCTTTCTGATTGGATTTAAGGCTCGTTCCATGGGAGGAAATACATGCCTTATACAGCATATCAGAACAAAGACCCCTGGTCCAAGCTAAAGTTAGTAAGCTTATACTCCAAGGGGTAAAGATACACCTATTATTAGACTACTAGATTGATACAGTATCAAATTACCTTCTAAATTGTGTTTCTTGACCCATAAATTAGTGAAACCTTCAGACATTATCGAAGGTTTGTGTGTGTGTGTGTGTGCGCGCGCGCGCACGTGCACGCGCATGCGTGTATACATGCAATGGAAAATAGCTCAGAAACTCACAATTGTTTAAACCACAGAAAGTAAGTATCATGAGAGTGTTCATCAATAAATGACACATCTATATTATCCCTTCTCTCCATCATCAAGACTCAGGGACCACTGTGAAAGAGGGTCAGAACTATTAAGACCAAAGATAGGGAGGACCAGAACAAAATAGTTTCTTCTGGACATGACAAAACTGTACTATAGTCATAAACTCGCAGCAACTGTGATACCCGCAAAAGATATATATGAGATTGATGGAGGAAGGTCATTGGCTAATAAAGAAACTGCCTTGGCCTATTTTGATAGGCGATCTCTTAGGTGGGTAGAGTAGGCAGAACAGAATGCTGGAAGAAAGAAGCTGAGTCAGGGAGTTGCCATGGTTCTCCCACTCCAGACAGATGCAGGTTATGATCTTCCCTGGTAAGCGCACCTCGTGGACTACACAGATTATTAGAAATGGGGTAGATCGATATGTAAGAGCTAGTCAATAAGAGGCTGGAACTAATGGGCCAAGCAGTGTTTAAATGAATACAGTTTCCGTGTAATTATTTCTGGGCATAAGCCATGCGGGCGGCTGGGTGCCGGGGATGCAGCCCCGCCACTCCTATTACAACATGAGATCAAGTCAGTCAACATTCTGACATAGAGGGAAGAGGACCTCACAAGCTTCCATACATAACTGAAAATTAATGGCTTTGGAGTGGGAGTGTCCATTTTATTTAAAATTGTAACCCCTTGTTGGTAGATTATGACACTATAGATGGCCCCATACGCATACCCATGAGTATTTGGGCATCAAAATTGTGATTTGTAGGTTATTGACTACAACCACCACCACTACCACCACCACAACAACAAACAGAGGGTAAGGAGATAGCAGTAAATGAACGAGGAGTTAGTGAGTTAGTGAGGGGAATGAGGATGAATGTGATCATTGTGTACTATGTTAAATTCTCGTGAATAAAAGTATTATATTTAAAAATATACCCCTGGGTAGGTTGATCCCAAATTTCCTGAGAAACCTCCACACTGCTTTCCAGAGTGGTTGCACAAGTTTGCATTCCCACCAGCAATGGATGAGTGTACCCCTTTCTTCACAACCTCTCCAGCAAAGGATATCATTGGTGTTTTTGATTTTCGCCATTCTGACAGGTGTAAGATGGTATCTTAAAGTTGTCTTGATTTGCATTTCCCTGATCGCTAAGGAAGTTGAGCATGACCTTAGGTGTCTTTTGGCCATTTGAACTTCTTCTGCAATACCACTCTTGGGAATATACCCAAGAGAGGCCTTATCACACAACAAAAGTATATGCTCTACTATGTTTATAGCAGCATTGTTTGTAATAGCCAGAACCTGGAAACAACCTAGATGCCCTTCAATTGAAGAATGGATGAAGAAAGTATGGAATATATACATATTAGAGTACTACTCAGCAGTAAAAAACAAGGACTTCTTGAAGTTTGCAGGCAAATGGATGGAAATAGAAAACACCATCCTGAGTGAGGTAAGCCAGACCCAAAAAGAGGAACATGGGATGTTCTCACTCTTATTTGGTTTCTAGCCATAAATAAAGGACATTGAACCTATAATTCGGGTTCTTAGAGAAGCTAAATAAGAAGGAGAACCCAAAGAAAATCATATAGGCTTCCTCCTGAATATTAACCTTCATCAGGCGATGAAAGGAGACAGAGACAGAGACCCACATTGGAGCACCGGACTGAAATCTCAAGGTCCAAATCAGGAGCAGAAGGAGAGAGAGCACAAGCAAGGAACTCAGGACCACGAGGGGTGCACCCACACACTGAGACAATGGGGATGTTCTATCAGGAACTCACCAAGGCCAGCTGGCCTGGGTCTGAAAAAGCCTGGGTCAAAACTGGTCTCGCTGAACATAGCGGACAAGGAGGACTACTGAGACCTCAAGAACAATGGCAACGGGTTTTTGATTCTACTGGACCTATTGGTTTCGTGGGAGCCTAGGCAGTTTCGTGGATGCTCACCTTACTAGACTTGGATGGAGGTGGGTGGTCCTTGGACTTCCCACAGGGCAGAGAACCCTGATTGCTTTTTGGGCTGACGAGGGAGGGGGACTTGGTTGGGGGAGGGGGAGGGAAAGGGGAGGTGGCGGTGGGGAAGAGACAGAAATCTTTAATAAATTAATAAATTAAAAAAAAGAGTTAGTTAATAAGAAGCCTGAAAAAAAATAAAAATATACCCCTAAAAAGATACCACTTCCTATGTATTCAAATGTACACCATTAAAATGGCCTAAAGATAAAGCAAAGCAACATACCTCAACAACTATAAAATGACTCTATAAAATCCAACTGTACAATTCTTTCTCTGAGAAATTGTGTCTCTGTCTCCCACAGTATCTATCATTGATGATTATGGTGGCGATGGTGATTATAATAATTACTTTCTAAAACAGATTCTCACTATGAGGTCTTGATTGCCTGGAAATCACTATCTAGCGGAGGCTAGCATTGAACTCACAGATATATATGTTTCCCAAGTGCTAGGATTAAAGGCATGTGCCATCATAACTAACCATATACCCTTTCTTAAAACTTTTCTATTAGTTCTTATCTGGTAAATACTTTGATGTTAAGGCCTTCTGCTCATTGTTTCTCTTGTTATATTTAAAAAGATGGCCCAGAGACAGAGATAGGAACATCCACCTTGCCTCTTTTGATCTCTTTTTACCCTGATGCTGATGGCAGTTGGAATAGCAGCCTGGACAACTGAAGGTCTTTGGATAGCATAACTGTCCAGTAAAACCTGAGGCTTCTGGGCAATAACTTAAGATTATTGTCACCCATAAGGAGCCAATAAGCTCCTTACAGAAAGTGTTATTTCTCATTTGAAACTGATAAACTCTAGCCAATGTCCAACTTTGGTTGGTCCTAAAGGCAAAATAAAAAGAAAGAGTGTGTACTACAGTTTCTAAGAATTTATAGAATTTGTAACTCTCAGGGACTTCCTCCTAAAAGCCTCTTACTCTCAACTTGCAGTGTACTTAGAAGTGGAGGCCCACCCATGGAACATCTACACATATTGTGAATATGGCCTTCTCTTCTCTCAGTCACTATTTTCCCCTTTCTGGCATATTTCACTTGTCTGTCAGAGGGAGAGAAAAAATAGTATGTGGATTATAGTCTTGTCTCTTCTCTCCACTCTCTGCAGAATAGACTTGCCCATCTGGGAGACTTTGAGTAAAGAAACTGTTACATTTTTCAAAACTCTGAGTCCCTATTTCCCTCACAACTGATTCATGGTCAGTTTGAGTCTGCAATCTTACTTTGAGACTGGTGCACCTTGATTACCTGATAGGGCTAGCTCCAGAGTAAAACTAGGTTTTACCATCATGAGATGGGAAGGTCCATTTTCATTACAAGGATAAGATAAAGGTACTATAACCTGGCCAAAAATCCATGGCTGAGGAGGTCATAGGCCCTAGAAGACACTGTGTCCCCCGAAAAGGGTTACAGTACCAAATTTCTCTCTAAATACTTATCCTTATAGAACCATAGATTAGTGCAGCTCTCTCTTCACCATAGAAACTTAGTGTAGTGAATGTTAGTTAATGCAAATACACACAACTAGTCAAAATACAGAGGCTAGGCACTATGGAGTGCTCAGCCCCTTATGAGACATCCATATCATACTCTTTCCCTCCAGAAGTCTCAGTAGACATTGTAGAAGATGGGGTTGGACAGCTTGTAAGAGCAAAGGTCAGGGAGGACCACGAGAAAATAGTGTCTTCTGTATATGACATTGCCATTGCAGCCATGAAGTCATAGTGGTTATGGCTGCCTGTACGATTTCTTCACAAGATCAAGTTAGGCTATACTCCAGCATTGATGAACTAGGGACTCATGAGGAACAAACCCTAGGCAAAAATTATTGGAAATTGATGGTTTCTGGGGGAAGAGGATTGTGTTTTCTGTAGATATGTGGCCATTCTTAGGTAGACCATGCTCCAGTGTATACATGCAGTTATATTTGGACACAGAAGGCTATAACAAAATAAAACCCATATTACATTAGGGATTTTAAGGAGGAAAATAGATTAGTTACTTTTCTCATTGTTATTACAAAATATATGACAAAGGCAACTTAAAGAAGGGTTTATTTGGGCTCATGGCTGAAGAAAGAATAAAATCTATCATGAAAAAGAATACAGATCCTCTGGGCAGCAAGGATTAGCAACAGGACTAGGGTTATAGTGGGCCTTCAGCCAGAAAGTAGGAAATGGACAGAAATTGGAGGCAGACTGTATAATCTCAAGCGTCATCCCCAGTGGCCCACTTATATAAGTGAACTCCACATGGTAACAGTTCCACACCCTTCCAAACCACACCAAAAATTGGGAAATAACTGTTCAAAAACATGAGCCTCTGAGCTATTTTTCACATTGAACTACAACAAAAAGAGGGAAAGAAAGCATTAAGTTTGAGAAAAGAATACAGAAATAGATATGTATGGAAATACTTTCTGGGGGAAATTTTTTTTAACGAGAAAAATGTTTTTATTTTCTCAACATCATTGCTAATAGTTTTCACTGAAGTTATTAAGTTTTTTTTAACTATTTAAAAACACTAAGTGGTATTAAAACTACAATTTGTTGAAAATTTTGTTTGTTTTGTTCCAACTTAAAATGTTATCCAACTAAATTTTAAGCCACTTTTCATTCTCGAGGCTGATGTAACTCACCTTCTGAGTGTTCGATAGTCATACTTTGAGGTCAGAAATGATGGGGAAAAAGGGATAAGATGAACGTCATTATATTGGCCCTCACTATCCAAGGTCAGCTAATGCCAGAGTACCAGAATGAGAGACACTTTTAAAAGGTTACCACAACTCTAGTACATCCTGCAAAGTGGAGGATCATTAGAGAGGAAAAGTTCCCGAATGTTTCCAAGTAGATCTTCACACTCATCCCATCCCAGAGAATTACACAATTTGGTTAAAAAATAAAAAAGCTAAAGGAGCAATGGGACTTCTAACAACTACCTAAAATATGCACTAAGAGTCTGACTATATAAAAAGAGGTTGTTCTTTAGCCATTTACATGGCCTTAAATACACAACAGGAAAGTATTAGTAAAAATAATCACTGATATTACAAAGTAAAATTCTACCAGCTTCAAACAGGATTCTTAAGCAGATAATGCTCTTAAAGCCCTATAGACAGTCATTGAAGTAATCACATTTAACCACTTAAAAGGACCTTGCCATATCTTAATTAGGGTTTCTATTCTTATGATAAATATCATGAACAAAATCAATTTGGCGAAGAAAAAAATTATTTCATCTTACTGTTTGTAATCTATTATCCAGAGGAGTCAAGTTAGAGACTCATGGCAGGAACCCGGGAGCAGGAATTTAAGCAGAGGTCATAGAAGAGTAATGCTTACTGGCTTATTCTCCATTGCTTGTTCAGCCTGCTTTCTTATATTATACAGGACCACTGACCCATGGATGGTACTGCCTACTGTGATCTGGGTCCCTGCTCGTCAATCCAGGATGCAATAATAATCAGTGAAAAATAGGCCATAAATATGAAGGTAAGCAAGGAGCACTATATGGGAATGGTTCAGATGAAGGACAGGGAAAGGAGAAATGTAATCAAATCATAATTTAAAAAAAATAAGTAAGAAGAAAATGTACTACAGGTTTGTAAAACAGGTCAGTCTGGTGGGAGCATGTTATCATTAAGGTCCCCCTTTCACATATAGGTCTAGCATGTGTCAAGTTGACTTAAAGCTAGCTAGCATAATTGAAGGCTTATTAAGCCATAACCTTTCTTTTCCTGCTCATCCCCAGGAATCCACATTAAAATCAACATCACAATAGAGAGTGTTCTAACATTCAAGCATCCCACAGTTTTTTTAAAAAAGTCTAACATTTCCAAAATCTCTTTAAAATATTAATAATTTCTCTAAAAATACAGTCTTTGTAAAATTGTACAGTTTCTCTAAAATATTCAAAGTTCCTCTAAACCATGAAATTCTCTCAAAACTCCATGTCTCTTAAAGGTTCAAAAGCTCTCAACTGTGGGCTACTGTAAGTAAAAAATAGTTACACATTTTCTTAGTCCAAGTAACAGGACACAATTATAATCAAATCAAAACCAAAGTATACTATGTATAAATGCCTCAGTATCCAATGTCAGGGATTCATGTAAGATCTTCTAGGCTTCTCCAAAAAGCTTAGGCCAGCTTCTTCAGGGCTGTCTTTCTTACCACGAGCCAGCATCCCAACACCCCACCCCCAACCCTGCCCTGCTGTATGCTAGGACCAGTGCTCAACAACAGTTTTAAGCTCCTACTTTAAGCTCCTACTCTAAGGCTACCCACCCAGAGCAGTGAGCCTCAAGGTCCCCAGTAAGAGAGCCCGGCACCCTCAGCCTGGGCTCCAGGGGCTCCTGTGTTCTCCTGGATCCT
>NW_026068001.1:4967563-4973121 GCF_014885135.2 Alexandromys fortis
AAAAAAAAAAAAAACCTTAGGCCACATCTCCAGCTGTCACCCTTTGTAGCACATATAGTTAATCTCTGAGGTTCAGGCAAACTTCATTCCACAGCTGTGCTGTCCTTGATGTTCACCACATGCTACTGCATCTCCAAAAGGCTACAACTGGATTGCACTTTCAGCAAATAGCCTTTTTTAGGCTCTCTTCAGTGACTGACCTTGAGACATGGTAACAAGCCTCAACATTTCTTCATAACTTCTTCAACCTGGGCTGTCTACTGCAACGATCTGTACCTGAGATAATGACCTGTCCAATGGCTGTTATTGTAACCACTTCATTCCCTATGAAAGTCCTTTATGGAAGACCTTTCCTTCAGACAGGCTTCTTCCTAGTTCTAGACACTCCTTACAAACCTCAATATGTTACATCACAAGTACACACAATCATGGCTGTCACTAGTACCAGGATAAGTACAGCCAGATTCCACCCTTCTGGGATCACCTCCCCATATTCACCTAGGAGATTGGGCCTACCTCAGAATCTTCCCACAGGATCTAAGATAGTGGTTCTCAACCTTCCCAATGCTGTGACCCTTTAATATAATTCCTCAAATTGTGGTGACTCCAAACTATTAAATTATTTTTGTTGCTACTTCCTAACTGTAATTCTGCTTCAGTTATGAACATAGTATAAATATTTGTGTTTTCCAATGTTCTCAGATGACACCTGTGAAAGGGTCATTCAGTCCCAAAGGGGTCATGACCCTCAGGTTGCAAACCAGGGTCAAGACCTTCAGGTTGCAAACCACTGCTCAAATCTTCCCGGGACAGACTGCACAAACACCTCCCCATTAGTATAACTCCAGTCAAGTTGCAAGGCCTGCCATCATGGAATCATTTGTCCAGATATAAGACTGTCCCACCCCTTGAAGCTCCAACATATTTATGGTAGCTTCATGGAAATCTTCATCTTCTGTTCCAGCAAGACAGAGCTGAAACAATCCACCCTTAAACTCTTCTAGGCTCCATTAAGTATTCAACATTCTTTCTGTCACTTTTCTGAGCTCTACAATATAAACTTTTAAATACACTTTTATTTCTTGAGATATTCACACGTCTAGATAATATTTGTTTTTATATCCGTGTCTCACTTCTCCAACACTTCTCAGGCGCCCATTTCTACATCTTCATCCTAAATTCATGTCAACGTCTATAACTCTGAGTCTAATTAGCGCTGACTGTATGTTCCATGATGTGGGGCCATACACTGGAATGTGGGCAACCTACCAGAAGCCATACCATAAGAGAGGACTGGTTTTACCCTCCCTAACACTCTCCAATGTCGCGTCCACCCTCGTCCCGCAAGGAAAAACACAACACCCGGAGCTCTTCTTGCAGCAGTTTTCAGGACTTTATTCACAATAATCTTTCTCCTTCTCCTTCTCTCTTTCCCCTCTCTCTGCTCCCTTTACCCCCTCTCTCCGGGCAAACCTCTCCCAGCCCTTAAGTAGGCATGGGCTGCCAACCCTGAACTGCCAGGTGGGCACTGCCCATAGGTTCACGCATATGCAGGCAGCTGATAATCATTGCATGATCATAGCATAGGTCAGGTCTTAGCCATCTCAGGAGTTGATTATACATCTCCATCAGGTGTGATACCACACAGCTCGCTACACTCCAACTGCCAGTAACTCCTCAGGAGCAGGGGGATCTCATGAGTCCCTCCTCTATCCATCAGCATCTAACTGCCGGTAGCACCTCAGCAGGTGGGGGGGTGTCTCATGAATCCCTCCTCTATCCAACATCCTCCAACTGCCAGTCACTCCTCAGTGGGGGGGGGGCGTCATAAATCTGTCTTCTATCCATGAAGAAATGTTGATTGGCTTTAACTTACACAGTTCTTGTGAAGGCAGTCATGGATTCTGGGGGTTCATATATGCATAGTCTATTATGCCCAGAAGGCATTGTTTTTCAGCAGTTGTCCCATACCTCTGTCTTTTGAAACCTTTCACCTTCTCCTCTTCTGTGGTGCTCTCTGAGCCTTTGGTGTGGACATGTGATATAGATGTATTTAGTATTGAGCACTCCATAGACTGCCCTTTCACCAAATGTGAGTCTCCATACTAAGCGCTGTGTATTGTAAAAGTCCTCTTCTCTGGTGAGGGCTGTGGCTGCAGTAATCTATTGGCACTTGGAGCTGGAAGGCTCTATGATAGAATTTTCTAAGCTATTTTCTCTTAGTCCCTGTAAATCCTGTAGGACCCAACCTAGTTTAGAGAATTCACCTTACAGCTCTACCTTCAGGAAGACTCCTTGAACTCTTCCTAGATAGCTATCGTCACTTAGCATACTCTTTCCACTTCTGTATGTCAACAGAAACATTAATGCTGCGGTGCCATTCTGTTAGCAGCTTACTAATCGTCTTTATACTAGTATTTCTCTGTTAGTTTACTACAGCTGTGATAAACACTGTGACCAAAACCAACTTGGGCTTATTTGGCTTACACATCCTTGTCACAGTCTATTATTCAGGGAAATTGAGGCACGAACTCAAGGCAGGAATCTCGGTGCAGGAACTGATGTAGAAGCCATGATTATTGCTTGTTCCTTCTCAGCCTACTTTCTCATACAACCAGAGCCAACTTTCCAGGAATGTCACTGCCTACATCGAGTTGTGCCTTCCCACATCAGTCATTAATTAAGAATCTACCTAACAAACATTCCCACAAGATAACCTGATGAAGAGATTCATTTGAGAATTCCCCTTCTCATATATGTCTAGGTTTATTTCACGGTAACAAAACCAGCAAGCACAGGCATCAACCCCATTTTCTGCTTGTCCTTGCTGTGGCTAAGACAGTCTGGGCAATTCTTTTATCCAAATATCTGTGACTTTCCTACCATATTCCCTCTATCTCATCATAAAAACAATAACAACATTTTTAAGTTGGAGGTTTGATGATGATAATCGAGATTTTTCCTCAAGCCTTCTCTTTAGCAATAGAAGACCTGGTTAATACCTCTACCTAGTACCCAGAGTTCTGCTTTGTCACCTTTTCTTCAGTTAAAAATATGGAATAGAAGGAGGTTGTCAGCTCATCGGGTTTCAGCTCATCCAAAAAGTAAGTGTGCATGTGCCCAGGTCCTTGATCAAAAAGATGGCCTTCTCCTTCTATCATACAGAAGGAAATGGACCATTGATATGGATCTAAATATCATGTTATGTAAACAATCTCTTTTTTTTATGGGATACAGCAAAGCTGATATCTCAGGACAGAAACCATACATGAACAGAGTGACCAAGGTGGTTATACTTTGTATTTTTGTCAACCTTATGGTAAGGAAACAATATCAGAAATGTGATTTATTGATTAAGTTCCCTTCCTTCCTTTCCCTTCCCTCCTTCCTTCGACAGAGTCACTATATAGTCTTAGCTCACCTAACTCACTACGTAGACTGGGATGGCCTCAAACTCAGAGACATTCACTCATCTCTCTCTTCCAAGAACTTTGTCATGTGTGTGAAACCATGCTCATGTTATTGATTTCTTTTCACCTTTAGATAAAAAAGGTAACCATTTGGCAATAAGAGAGAAAACTGGAATTAAATAAATACAAATATAGATATATAAAATATAGATATAAATAGTTCTGTCTGTAGTTGGGTGATCCCCTTTTATCTTTGTTCTTTAGAAGCCTGGCCTGTTAGGTTCCTTACAATGTTGTTCTTCTATTGTCCAACCTTTTTGTTTAGATGGATGCTGTTCTGTGTTTGATCAGATGGATTAAAATCCATGGGGACCCTCCTTATCCTGGCCAACTACAGAGACCTAAAGATCACTGATGTTTAGATTCATGCATCAACCACCTGAGTAAACTTTAAGACACCAAACTACCATTTTCTATATGGGAACAAATTATATCTAATTCTAACTAAGCCATGATAGGACTGCTGTATATTGGTCACTGCCATAACTGAAGCTGAGATTTTTCATCTTCTAATATTTACCACAACATAACTTTCTTTCTAAAGAAAACATTCTTAAGGCTGAAAAGGTGTCTTAGCAGGTAAGTGCGTATACTACTCTCCCTAAGGACCTGAGTTTGGCTCCCTCTCCCAAATAAGGTGGCTCCCAACCACCTGTAATTCCAATCCCTGAGTATCCAATGTCTCTGGTTTCCTAAAGTACCTGCACTCACTTGCATGCGAATGCACACACAATATTAAAAATAATAAAGAAATCTTTAAAAAGAAGTAAAGCATTCATGCCTTCACACCCTCTGTAATGGACAATTTTTAACTGTCAGCTTTGCCCAACCTAAAATTATCTTGGATGAGAGACTTAACTGAGGGATTTTCTATATAAACTGTGTGTCCACAGGACATTGTCTTGTTAATTGACATAGGAAGACCCAGTCAAGTGGGAGTGACAACATTCCCTATGCATGGGATGTAGAAACTATATACAAGAGGAGAAAGCAGTACGCAAGCAGACTGGTACATGCTTGTTTGTCTCTGGTTTTAATTGTGGAATTATGTGACTAGTTATTTCTAGTTCTCACCGCTGTGGTTTTTCTCCTGTGGTAGGTAGATTGTAACCTGGAAATCTAAGCTAAATAAACACATCACCCCACTCAAGCTGCTTGTTTTCTGGATATTTTGTCACAGCAACAGAAAGTAGAACACTCTCTCTTTAAGTGCAATAAAAACTAAATCTCAGAAATGCCTCACATTACTTGATTTTAGAGTACTAGTCAGACTTCTGGTGCTGGAATGGGAAGCTTTGGGCTGGTTTGTTTTCAAACAACTTGTATGGTCAGTTGAAACTGCAGGCATAGAATTGATTATCAGAAATATTCCTTTGGTCAGCATCACCAACTAGAGTCCCGTAGCACCCCTTTTCCACCCTGAAGCAGTTCCATAAGAACAAAAAGAATGCCTTCATCCCTGTTTAATGATATGACCTTGTTGATCCCTCAAGGGGAAAGTATAGAGACAAAAGAGCCCAAAGCAAAAGTAAGTATGTCCATACTTTAACAATCAGACCCTAAATATCTGAAGCCACACCCAGTGACTTGTGGTGATTAGTACATATATTAGACATCTGAATGATCCCTGGAGCCTGTACCCAAATGGAGAGTTTTAGGAAGGCAACAAAAACTGTAAATATCACTACTTAACAAGATAGTGACATATCCACTTCTTTTTAGAGCTGATTTACTTTATTTAACCCCAAATATCCATGAACTTATTTTGTTGTACCCATATAGAAAATTACTGATGAACCACTTTAACTTCCTTTTATACCATCTTAACTTCTTTTTGAAATAAAAAAAAAGTTTTAAATGTTTATTTTTCTTCTTTGTCAGTTTCATACATGGATATAAAAAATTCTATCTTTTTAATCCCTAATTATCCTGCCTCATACATCCTGCTTCACCCTCCCTTCTTTTATCACCAAACCCCCTGCTTCCCAAAAATCCTCTCTCTCTCTTTCTCTTTCCCTTCCCCTCTCTCTCTCTCTCTCTCTCTCTCTCTCTCTCTCTCTCTCTCTCTCTCTCTCTTTCTCTCTCTCT
>NW_026068001.1:4974415-4975804 GCF_014885135.2 Alexandromys fortis
ACAAAAAAAAAAAAAAAAAAAAAAAAAAAAGACCAGGACACTACCCCACCTTCAAAGCTCATGCTTACCCAAAACCATAGCAAACAGAATGTATCTGGTTAGCAGACTATTACCCAGAGCTCAGGATTTAGACTCACCTATGGGTTCCTTAATCAGTATGGTGAGTAAGGCAAGACAGGAAATTAGAGGCTTCATGTAGTTCAGGGCAAGAGGTTCAGCTTTCTAATGCTACATCTGATCCTGTCCAAGTCACTGGCACCATAACTGCTAAAGGGGGAAATTAACAATAAACAGCAGGAGTAAGGGTACTCTTGACAGACTGAACTTCCAGGATTCTTCCTTAAAGTAGGTCAGGCTGACCAGTTGTCTAGGATATTCAACATGAGGAATTTGGTTACACATCCAAGGGTATCATAACCAAATGTGGGTTTTACTAAATTGACAATAGGATTCAAGTTCAAACTGGATTCTGTACCAACAGGTGGGGAAGTTGATGGTTGGGTCTACACATTGAGGGCTCAGGGGAGCCTGATTAAATCAGGTCCAAGGAGTGGGTCTTTATTACATTCTCCCTTCTTGGTATTTGCTATCTATTGTACACAAACAATATATTTTAAATGACTTTAAGTGTTGCCAAGGAGAATAGAGGTGGCATAAATGCACAGGGAGGTTTGTCTGCTTTGAGAGACAGTATTTGGCTCTGGGATAATGTTTAGAGCAATTTCTGAAGGCATATTTAAGGCTTCTGGGGATTTTACAAGTGGTTTTGGACAGAAAATGTCATGAATGCTTTTCGAATTGAAAGGCTAACTCAAAATCTTGGCATTTAGTGGGTTGAATTGGCTTGGAAAAGGCTCTAGAGCAGTGACTCTCAACTTTCCTACTGCTGTGACCCTTTAATACAATTCCTCATGTTGTGGTGACCCCCAAACATAAAATTATTTTCGTTGTTACTTCATAACTGTAATTTTGCTTCTTTCATGAATTATAACGTAAATATCTGTGTTTTCTAATGGGTCTTAGGTGACCCTTGTGAAAGGATTATTTGATCCAAAAGGGTCACAAACCCACAAGTTAAGAAATAATTCCCTAGATGCACGCATGAACATGCTTGTCACTTTTTTTTTTTTCTGGGATCAGGTCTTGATGTTAAGGACATTACACAAGTGATTGAATGGGGTGAAAGGATTTCAAGATTTCTGTGGCTAGAGTGAACCAGAGATTGGAAAGGAGCAGGGAGGTCTATCCAGGATCTAATTCAAAGGCTGAGGTGAGTCACCCCAAGATGTGGTAGTGACTTAAAACAGGGTGGCAGTAGAGGAGACTGAATGAGTTTCTTTCTTTCTTTCTTTCTTTCTTTTTTTTTTTTTTTTTTTTTTTTTTTTTTTT
>NW_026068001.1:4978211-5003896 GCF_014885135.2 Alexandromys fortis
TAATATTCTGTGTAGCCCACGAGCTGGCTTACCAGGGAGGATCTTAACCTGCGTCTGTCTGGAGCGGGAGAACCATGGCGACTCCTCACACAGCTTCTTTTTCCCAGCATTCTCCTCTGTCTACTCCGCCTACCTAATTTTCTATCCAATAAAATGGGCCAAGGCAGTTTCTTTATTAATAAGAAATCACTCCCACATCATGGAAGAGTGGTAGAGGAGCCCGCTTGGGCCATACTGGCTGTGAGTCTGGATCTCTTGACTGGATGTGACTGGCTGTCTTGCATCCCTGTCCCTGACTTCCCTGCAGTGATGGACTGTATCATGGAACTGTAAGGCACAATAAACACTTCCCCCCTAAACTGCTTTTGATTGGGATCTTTATCACAGCAACAGAAATGAAATTAGACAGCATGACATCACTTCCCACTCTCTCCTGTGTGTTGATAGCATCGGGGGCCTTTGCCCTTGGCCCTCCTTCCTTGCAACTGGCTTCGCTTAGCTCTAACAGATCTCAAGGTCTACAGAACTGGTCCTTGTTTCTCTGCCCCTAGAGAAACTTGGCATGGTCAGTTGTTGTCCTTTGATTAAGAAATGTCTCCCACCGGCTCATGGGGGATATTTGAATCTTGGTTCCCAGCTGGTAGCACTGATTCAAGGTTATAGAGCTTTTAAGAATCAACGCATCCCTGGAGGAAGTGTGTCTCTGGGGATGGACCTGCAGGTTTTCCAGTCTAGTTCTACTTCCTGTCGGTTTTATTTCTTGGTCTTTTAAGATGACAGCTGTCTCTGCCGCCTGCTTCCATCATCCCGAACCTCATGGTGCCTTTGTTGCCGTGATGGAGCGTTCACTCTCCAACTGTGAGCCAAAGCAGACATGCTCTCTTCTAAGTTGCTTCTCGTGTATTTGGTTACAGTAGTGAGATTAGAAACCGCAACAGGACACAGGCTCTACCAGCCCCTCCCCGGTTTGATCTTTCAATTCTTCCAGTTGTTTTAAAGAAACCATTTTATTTTCACATAGGTATATCTTCTAAGCTACATGTGTTCAGTTGGGGGCGTGTATGCATGCGAGCACATACATGTGGGTGCATATGATGGCGGGCTTGTGGAGGTCAGAGGGCAGCTTACAGGACTCATTTCTCTCCTTCTACCCCTGGTCCTGGGGAGCAAACATAGGTTATCAGGTGTGGAGGCAAGCGCTTTAACCTGCTGAGCAATGTCACCGTCCCAGCATTGGCAATCTTTACCAGCTCTCTCCACACCTGCCAATTCTCCCCTCTTCAACACAAAGTGTGTGTTTCAGATCCTGGGCTTTCTTAGGCACAGAATAACCTTATTTTGCTTTCCTGGTTACCTTCAATTTCTGGAAAGTTGTATGAATTTTGTATTTGTTACACTCATGCAAGCTTTCCTTTAAAAATGAGTTTAAATAAAAATGCAAGTCAATTAAAATAGAGAATTTAAGCATTCAGAGGTCATACATTTTAGAACTTTAATCAACCACTGAAGTCGTTCTAGGTTAGTATCAACCATTCTTCTAGAAGCCAACTTCTAGCCCAAGACTCCCCTGGAGGCTCTTGTGAGAGAGTGTGCTGGGAAGGAATACATTAGCTGGGCAGGAAGAGCTCCTTCCACTTAAGGGCTTTAGATTGCGCTCAGTCTCTGGGAACCGACAGCTTTCACCCAGAGTCAAGACTGAGAGGAAGAGAATGAGAGGGAGGTGGGGCTGGAGGACCAAATCCCACACACATTTATTGCCTTCATTCATCCACATCAGTCCAAACCCTGACAAGTTACGTGGAGAGAAGACGGGCAGAGGCACCTGCTCTGGGGTGGTTGAAGGAAGACGGCACGGCCTTCTCTGCGGAGGAGCTTCAGAGGAGGCTGCGAGGGCCTTTTCTGCCTGGGACTCAGTGTTTACCTTGTTAGAAACCGGATGTGCTCAGTTTCTAAGTAGCTAGTCCTTGTGGTTCTGTTTGTGTTCCAAGAGAGTGGCCCATGTCAGTCTTTGCACCTTTTCATTCTGGCGGGTGACATTCAAGGTGACGAGAATCTTCCCATCCTGGCTTCATTCCTCATGCTATTACACCCGCCATTGGCTTCATTGGCTGGCATTTAAAAGAGGAAGCTTGTTAAACTCAGCTGTCACGCTTGTGGTTTTAGAGGTTGGCACAGCAGACAGGCCTGGGGAAGGAAAACTGCGTGTGAGTGGCCAGAATGAGATTCTTCCAACAATCCCCTCACCTCTAAAAAAAAAACTTCCCCATGGACCCAAAGCATCATGGGAGTTTGCCCATCTTCTTACCATGTTTCTGCCTGTGTGGTAAGCAGCGTGGATGATGACATTGGAGGAAAGAAGAGGCCTGTGGAAGTTTCCGGGCCTCCTGCATCTGCTCTAACGCAGACATAGCCTAGCCTATCCTGTGTTGCTTTGTTGTTTTGCAGGAAACTTCATTCTTTAGCTTCCCTTGCCAACAGCCTCCTGGTTGGCTTCAGTAGGAAGCAGTGGTGTGAAACCAAGGACGAGACAGTAAGAACCCGCCCAGGGTCTTCTCCTTGCTTTCTTAGCCAGTAACTCCATATCGTCTCTCCCTCAACGACAGACTGAGGCTGCTTCCTGCTTCTGCTAAGCTTTATGTGTTTGCTGTGTCCTGTTTGTCTCCCAACCCCTGCAACTCTATGGTAACCAGTCCTCAGAATAAGCTTCCCTAGCGGCCTAGGTAGCTGCAGGTTTTCTGGCCAGGCCTGCCTGATATTCCGTGACAGAGGTTAGTGGATCTTGCCTATAAAAAACCCATACAGAAAGTGTTTATATCTAAACACTTAGGCTTCCTGGGCCAGCGGCCAAAACAGGAGAATTTACTGGATGCTATTTAGTGAACAAAGACAAAAGGAAATGTCCACAAGTTATTTTAGCCTATGGCCATGCTAAGGTAGGTGTGGACCGGATTTGGTCCACAAGAAAGAATAGGACAACACCACCTGAGAAACTACTGCCACCATCCAGGCAGAAATGACTGGGGCCTTGGATAAAGAGGCAATACTCAGAACAAGATGGAGTGAGCATTGCTCACCTGAAAGATGAACCTGCTGATGTGACCATCCAGACTGGAATGGAGAGGAGGTGATCTAAGGAGACACTTAATGCGCCTGTCTTGAGACAATGAACCCAAGAAATTGAAATCTCTGCATGAGTCTCTTAGCAGGAGAAGGAAATGGACAATGTCTGGTCCAGTCAGGGAGGATCTTATTTTATGCAGCTCTGGCTGGTGTGAGAACCTTATAGAACTGGAGATGCTCTAATGATGGGTCATGGGCAGGACCAGGTCTGGACAAGGTCAGCTTTCCTGCCCTGTGTTTAAATCTACACCTCAGGATCCCCAGATGGACTTTGGGGGTCACTGACCTCTTTCTTTGCTTCTTCTCTCAATGTGAACCCATCAAATAGATCTATTTCCTCTGTTTTTCGTCACTCCTTGTCATTCATTGGTGTCTTGAGGAGAGGGGTGGTCAAGCCTAGCTTATTAAAGGTTTCCAGGGCCTCTGACCCCCATAACTCCAGTGGTGGCAACTGTGTCACTGAATTTACCCTCCCAAAGTCCTAGGTTGAGCACAGTCAGTAGCTGAGCTCTGTGAACACAGTAGCCATTCAGCCTTTCTAAATGGAGACCTTAGTGTAGAGGAGACAAGCCCAGAGAAAGGAGAGGGGGAAGCCACAGAGTCCTTGTTTGGTGGGGGACAGCAGGAAAGAGGGGTGATCGACAATGAGTTTGGTGAGACTTTGAGTTGTTTGTCTGTGCATGTATGCTCTTATTTCATGGCAGATGCCAGGTCTCTCAGGGCCATCCAGTCACGGGTTGGTACAGTCAGTCTAAAAGGTGGATAGATGCTTGTTTTCTTGAAGCACTCCTACTGAGCTGAAAAGGTCATTGTCATTTAAAATGACCATTTACAACCCAAATTCTTAACCTAAGGTGCCCAAAGTGAACATCAGAATCTAAACTTGGCTGGAAAAACTATTATTTATTTTTTTTATTTTTTTTTAATGTCTAAATAAAGCTTAGCCTTTCCCTTACTGATAAGTGGAGACCAGAAGTCCAGCCGCAGAATCAACAGGGGCAGCAGTCTTTATAGCAGGCGCTCTCACAACGTGTGCTGTCGTAGATAACTTCAGATGCTCATGGCTCCCGGGGCAGTCGCTCTTGTTCCTGTCTCTAGAGCTCATCATTTGGGTCTAACATGGATCCACAACTGTTACTCCATCATCAATTAAATATCCTGGCAATTAGTTTTAGTGACTCGTCTCATTGCTCTGACAAAATACAAAAAAAATCGACTGAAGCAATTTAAAGATGGAAGAAGGGTTTGTGTTGGTTTCTAATTCCGGGGCTGCAGTCTATCGTGGTGGGGGAGGGAGACTGACAGGAGCAAGGGTCTCTGGTCACCTTTTATCTGAAGTCTGAAAGCAAAGGGTGATGCTTGTGCTCAGCTGGCTTTTATTTTTCTGGGACCCCTGGCCATGGAGCGATGCCACCCACATTTAGAGCAGATCTCCCCACCTCAGTTAACCCAGTCTGTATAAGTCCTTCATTGTCATGTTCAGAGGTTGGTTTCCATGGAGTTCTTAAAACCCATCAAGTTGGTGATCAAGATGAACCACCACAGGGAAATAGTGATGGCACAAACCTCCAATCCTAGCACTTAAAAGGCAGAGTAGGTGGTTTTGAGTTCAAGTCCAGCCTGGTCTATGCAATAGGTTCCAGACTAGCCATCTAGCCATGAAATATGGGGCAGGATAAATGGCTTTGCAATTAGGAGCACTGGATGCTCCTCCAGGGAATCTGGGCTAGATTCCCAGTATCGACATGGCATTTCACAACTGTCTTCTACTCCAGTTCCAAGGGCATTTTTGCCTTTTTCTGGCCTTAAAGGGCATTGGGCACATAAGTGGTACACAGACATGCACACACAGGCAAAACACCCATACATATAAACTTTAAAAGTTCACAAATAAAATACGATTCACCACATTTGTATTTCAATATAACTGATTTCTTTCATCACTCTGAGCCGTACCTTATGTCTTTAAGTGCATTGTTCAAAGAAAGGGTCTGTAGGCTTCTCCAATCCCCCCTAGCCTAGGAAGAGCCCTTCCCACCCATGTGTGAGCCCTTCCATCTATCAGATGCTGGTGAGAGTGTTGGTCTTGGTTTGTGGGTAGGCAGAGTTCTCCCTGCTTAAGCACCACGTGCCTAAGTGGGCACCGACTGTGCTGCCCGCCTTCTCCCCCACACAAGCACTTAGCTAATTGTGCTGAACTCAGGGCCAGACCTCGGGGAGAGCGAATAGGCCTGTCTGGACCCCTTGGCAGTCAATTATTCCCCTGAGCAGAAAGATGGATGGCTCCTGCCCATCTGAGTCCGGCTAATAAGACTGTCGATGCTGTTTTAATTCCAAGGCACAGAGCCACCCCCAGCCTTTGTTTTTAACCTCTTAGACTAACGTGGATGCTATGGAATTGGCACCCAGAGATGGGGAAGGGGTGCCAGGCGAGGCCTTTTTGGTACTCGGACATCCCTCTTCTGTCCGTTCCCCTTCTTAGCTGCTTCCTGGACAGCAATCTGGATTGGTTGCTTTTCTCGGGTTTTCATTTCAGGCGAGTTAATCTTTCTTGTAGGTTCTGAAATAGCCTTTTCTCCTGTCAGAGACTCCCCTGGATTTTCTTGTCCTTCCCTGGAACTCTCTAGTCCTTGATGATACTAGAGACGACAGGACTGTGCCTCTTAGTGGAGAGTTGGTTATAGGGAGGGAGGAGTTGTCTGTAGTCTTTCCCTTTGTCATTGCTCAGAGACCCTTGTGGCTTCTGAGAGGTTTTTCTTCTTTTTTTTTTTTTCTCACCAAGTTTCCCCATTCTGTCACTGTAAACCTTTTCTTGAGGATGTGGCCAGCTCTAAATTCAGGCTGAAAGCTCCGGAGTTTGAATAAGAGTCTGTCAGGTTGCTCTGTCACTGAAAGAGGTAAGCCCTCTTTTCCTGTGTGGTTGCAGAGAAGGTGTGGCTTCCTCACCCGCTCTTAACTGAGTCCACTTCTCTGCCCTACTTCTTAATCTGAGAGGATCAGAGAGCATCGTCCTAGAAAACTACCAAGAGCAGTTACATATGAATGCATTGGCTGAGCTGGAAGACATGCATTCATTTCTAGACATACACAGCACCCAGGGATCTGTTACTAAGAAGCACACAAAAATCTGAAAAAAAAAACTAATAAGCAGATCAAATTAGTGATTAAAAAAACAAAACAACCCTCCCCAAAACAGATCTGGGATTAAATGGTATCATTAGTGAAACATAACAGTTAAAAATCGACTCTGGTTCTTTTCAAACTTTTTCAAAAGGCAAAGTATATGTAGTACTGGTAAGTTCATTTCCTATGTTGCAGTTGCCTAGTTACCAAAGGATACTATAAGAAAATAAGATTATGGGCCAATATCCCTGATTAACATAGATGAGAAGTAATAGGCAAAAATCCTAGCAATCTGAATTCAACTTCACACTTAAAGGATCATTTGCTGTGACTGGAAATCAAGGCACGGCACGCTTCATTAGCAACACGAAAGATAAAATTTACAAGATCATCTCCCCGCATTCAGAAAAAATCTGACAAAATCCGATACTGTTCTGTGATAAGATGCCGAATCTCAGCTTCACATCGGAAATCCCAACCTGCGCAATTAGACAGGAGAAAGAAACCAATCAGAGGGAAGGATGTCATTTTTGTTTGCTGATAATATGGTCTCCTGAGAACCTGCCCCCACACCCAGCCAAGAAATAGCCCGGGAATTGACAAATAAATCTAGTGAAGTTGCTTTGGGTTGGCAAAAGCTGGAATGTTGGTGTATTCTAAAAGATTTTATCTCCCCCTTTCTTAATTTCTGTATTGATACAGAGTCTCATCAGAATGTCCAGGCTGGCCTTGAAAGTTCTGTAGTTTGGGGGTGCTTTCTGCTTGAGATTGTCCTGCCTCAGTCTTCCAAGTGGTTTCTTGTTTTACATCATGATATTAGGCCAGTCTATCAAGAAGCTTTGGCTTGCTTTGTGTTCCTTTTAATGAAGTTCTCCACTGTGACTGCACACAGAAAGCAGATCCATCTCTCTAGTCCTTCTCCTAGAATATAATAACCAATGAAGAATTAATTATCAACAAATAGGGTTTGGGGGATTTGAGAAGCCTCGGGGACACTCCTGACTTGCCAGGGCTGAGGACCATAGCTCTGCTCTTCTGTTGCAGAAAGCCACCCTGAATGTAGTGTCTGGCTCAGGTGTCCTTGCTGTGCCCTGTGTCTCCGCATTTTTATTTGGAAAGTGATGGCTGTATTTGTTGTGTATGAGGGTTGCTCTTGTCTGGTGAGGCTGAGAGCCCCGTGGATAAATCTCCACAGCCACAAGTCCCCATGCTGTAGTGGGGAAGTTGTAAAAGCCCTTCAGTTTATTTCATAGTAGACCTATAAATGACTTCATCTTTGGTGAGAGACATAAATGCCCCCTCCTGTGGCAATGGCAGCGCCTACTGAAGATGTTTACCGCTACAGCCACTCAAGAGGCTCCACCTTCCTCTCCAGGCCATCTCCCACCACCTTAGTACAGTACCTTGCAGTGACCTGGGTGACAGGAAGCAGGCCCTCTCTGCATGGTGATTAGCTTTTCTCAAAGGCCATTACACAGTTACTTGAAAATTATTTCTGTACCACTTTGTATGATATGGAGAAGAGGTGTCCTTCTGTCCACATAGGGCAAGGAAAATTATTCTCACTGAAGAATATACAAGTAATGTTGTATATTAGGGGTTTTATTGCTATAAAAAGATACCATGGCCATGGCAGCTCTTATAAGAAAAACATTTAATTGAGGTAGCTCGCTCATAGTTTCAGAGGTTCAGTCCATTATCATCATGGTGGGGAACATGGCAGCTTGCAGACAGGCGTGATGCTGTAGGAATAGATGAGCATCTTGCAGGCAACAGGAAGTCGACTGATAGTCACACTGAGCGAAGCTTGAGCAAAAGAGACCTGCACCCACAGTGACACACTTCCTCCAACAAGGCCACCCCTCCTAAGAGTGCCTCTCCCTTTGGGGGCCATTTTCTTCCAGACCACCACAAGTGTCTATCCATCCAACGGTTTGTTTATGTATAGAAGGAGTTTAAGAGAAAGTATTGGGGCAAGGTGGCAGATATGATCATTCTGCTCGCTATTTATGTGTCTGTTGAGTGTGACATCTATGCTGGCTAGTGTTTTGTCAACTTGATACAAGCTAGAATCATTTGAAAAGAGGGAGCCTCAGTTGAGAAAAAGCTCCCACCAGATTAGCCTGAGAGGGATTTTTTTTTCTTTTGGTTTTTCGAGGCAGGGTTTCTCTGTGGCTTTGGAGCCTGTCCTGGCACTAGCTCTGTAGACCAGGCTGGTCTCGAACACACAGAGATCCGCCTAGCCTCTGCCTCCCGAGTGCTGGGATTAACGGCGTGCGCCGCCATCACCAGGCCTGAATGAGTTTCTTAAGGCCAGCACCAGAGGACTGGATTGAAGAATGAGTCATCTCATCTGGTCTTAGAGTTGCACCCAGGATCCTGACTGGTCTAAGCAGCTGTGGGTATGGCTATTCTCTGAGATATAAAGAAGGACAGGAGGGTCGGGGTGTGTGTGTGTATGTATACATATACGTGTGTGTGTGTGTGTGTGTGTGTGTGTGTGTGTGTGTGTGTGTGGAGGGACATATGGATGGGCATAAGGGAGAGGAGAAAATGTTCATCTTGGCAATCAAAGTAGTGAGTTCTAAATGTTAGATAGTAAGAAAGATGTTTCACATAGCTTCCCTATGCACAGTGTGTATATACCACAAACGGGTGTTTTTCTATTACATTAATCAATAAGAAAACAAAATCCAAGATGACCACCAGAGAGGCCCGCTAAGCCTCAGCTGCAGCAATGACGAAACTGGGTACATTATGACTTATCTCACTCTGTCCTTTGTGACCTACCCAGCCCTGGCGCTGCCACTGGTGGGCTGAGAGCCAGTCCGCCAGACAGATCTAGCTCCTGCTTGAGTCCGGAGTGCGGACAAGTGGCTGCGCTGGCCCAATTTTAACTTGGCCCTCAGCTTCCCAGTTATGGCAACCTCCACCACCTCACATCGCCCCATCAAGGGAATACTCAAAAACAAAAGTTCAACATCTTCAGTGGAGGATTCCACTCAGCCATCCGGAAGATCTGGCACCCAGGAGTTGCAGCGTAAGAAATCACAGAAGTGGGACGAATCCAACATACTAGCAACTCATTATCCATCCTACAAAGACTATGACTTAATGAAGATGAACGAGCCCGGCAATCCCTATGCCAGTGCGCCACACGATGGAGAAGCCACCATGAGTGAAGTTCAAGGAAAGGAAGCTGTAACCCCTGGCACCTTAGCGAAGAAACTCTCAGCCACTGACACCTTTGGAGCCAGCCATCAGGGTGAGGAGCAAGAAAGCAGCAGTGCACATACCAGCAAATTCTTCCTGGACAAGCAAGAAAGGCAAAGACAATTTGAACTGAAAAGAAAGCTACATTACAACGAAGGACTGAACATCAAATTGGCCAGACAACTGATATCGGAGGAGCTACAGTCTGAAGTAGAGGAAGATGAAAACCAACCACGTCTTCATTCAAATTTTTGAAGAAAAGACTACTACAGAAGAAGCTCCGACGAACATCTAGAAATTCCATCAAAACGCGTATAAGATCTGCGGTTGCTGCTGCCATGGCCTACACCATCGCTGCTTCTTGCTTCTTAGAACCCATGGTCTTAGTGTGATAGTTCTTATCCATTTAACTGTTTAATAGTGTTTAATTGTCATGCAGGGATTAAATGGTAATCTTAGAAAATATTAAACTGGCAAAATGTCTGTCTTGTGGCCGTGCTTTATTTCCTGCGCCAATAATCATCGGCTTCCTTTTTTTAATTTGAAGATTGCCTTGAGCTAATTTTTGATTGAAAACTATTTGTGGGAAAGAAAGCGGGAATAAAAATCTGTGTACCCCTTATCTACTTGGCAATATGCTAGAAATGGTAATGAACATATTACAAAAAATAATAGTACCCTTTTTATAGCCACATGGGTCCCCCATTTCTAGAAGTTTGTTATTTCATGACTGGAGAACAAGGTACTAGAGACATTCAGTGCTACAAAGACACATTTCTAACAAATGAACATATTTACCCAGCAGAGACACTTGTCTGGTGTGATTGCAAGCAGTAGGGAGAGGAAAAAAATGAATGAAGCACAGCCTCTCCTAGGGGTTTGTGGTGAGGGTGCCTGTTTGTTTTTCAAATGGTGTCTACTAAGGCCACAGGTGGGTCGAGGAGGGGACAGCATTCTGGTAGTTATTACATACCTATTGGAAAGAGAAATGGTTTCCAGATGACTATAGAATGAGCACCAATTTTCAGAAGAGTGCTGTCTTCAAAGTTCCCGTAGACCTGAAGATGAAGACAAAGAAGGTTGGAGAAATGGTCCAGTGGTTACGAGTACACATTGCTCTTGCAGAGGATTCAAGTGAAATTTCTAGCACCTGCAATGGGCTGCTTGCAACTCTAGCTCCATTACCAGGAGACTCAATGCCCTCTTCTGTCCTCATGCACACGTTCCCTGACACACACACACACACACACACACACACACACACACACACACACAATTGAAAATAAAAATAAAATACAAACCTTAAGACATAATCAACTATTAGTAGCATTTATTGCCCTTGCAGAGGACCCAGGTTCAATTCCAGGCACCCATTGGTAACTCCAGTTCCAGAGGATCCAACACCATCTTCTGGCATCCAGATGGATTGCATACATGTGGTGCAGAGACTTATATGCAGACTTTTCATCTACACACATAAAGAATAAAAATAAATCTTTAAAAAAATTGAAAAAGACAGGGAAACCAGTATGAGGATCTGTTTTTGCTCAAAAGAAGATGATGTAGCTCCCACTGCCCTACAGCACAGGCAATACAAAGACATAGGAGGAAACAATTACTAATTCACACATATGTGGAATGACAGATAAGAATGCTGAAGAGAATAGCATAAGGGTGTCAACAGGATGTGTATATTTGAAAATTCCCTTTGTACAGGGTGGTGCTTACTCTATTATTTCCACAACACAGTCCCACATCAATAATCAGGAAAATACGTAGGCAAGGAAAGAGGAAGACAGAACCTCCAAAATTTAAATTTGATGAATACTACCACTCATTTCTTATAGACATCTCGAAAAAAATTAACACTACTATTTATAAAATCTGTAGTTGGAAAATTCAGACCACACATGGAAGGATGAAACACTCAATGTCAACATTTGTTCAGTGAGAGGCAGAGAAGGCTGAGTTTCAGCAGCCCAAGCTTCATGTTCAAGAGGCCTTTGAAGGGCTTAAGAATACAGATTGCAAAGATCTGGTGGGAACTGAAAAACGTGTGCGTGTTAGTGTATGCTGTCTGTGTCTATATGTGTGCATGGGAAAAGACACCAGGTATTCTTATCCACCAACATAAACATAGTTCTCTAATACAATATTAGACATTATTAGTGCCTTAAACACATAAGAGTTGTTATCATTGTATAGGCAGAGCATTTTTGCACCACAGAACCTGCTTATGCATGTTGGGTACTAAAACAGTTTATTCTTCCAAGAAACATGCTTTTTTTCATCTTCCCCCTCCCCTGTTTTAAAGCAGACTCTCTAAAAGGTGAATATGAACTTGGTTTCCATAGCAATTGCAAGCATCAGTGATACCCCACAGCTTCTAAGTTATAATATACAGTCTGCCCTATTAATAAGTTTCAAACTGCATTTCCATGAGACAACTACTTGGTCACTGATACATAAGGTCAGACCCCATCTTCAAACTTTAAATCAGAATAGATCAAAATTCACCAGAGGGAGGAGTGTCCTTTTGAGAAAGTGCTTTGTTACAGACATTCATTCTTTCTGGAGGCAAAACGGTCACTTTTGTGTTCTGTAATATGCAGATGGAAAAATTCTAAAATATACACAAGTCTTTCTTTCTGGCTTATTAAAGCATGTCATCATTTTCTTATTCATGACTGAGTTTCATTCTTAATGGCTCTGACTCTAAGAAAGCATGCAATAACCATCACCCCAAGGGCAGGTGTGATAGTTAATCTCCTAGGTCAGGAGAAATGCAAATTCAATGATAACATCAACTTACTTATAGTTTGTTGTCTACATTGAAGGAGTCCCAATTGACTGGTGTGTTCAGTCATTTCCACCTTGTACAAGAGTGCTTACAGGGATCCTTGAAGGATATTGCCCAAGGTTTTGAAAGACCTTTCTTTGGAATTGTTTTTGAAGATAACATCCAGAATAGAATCAGAATTTAACGAAAAATGGACAGGTAGCTCTGGAAAGATTGGCATCCAAGACCCAAGTGTGAAGCCAGGGGAAATTGCATTGGCCTTAGAGAAGTAAGAAGTGCCGTGGTCTAGCCCCTGTAGCACACAAAGTTACTAGGAGATGTAATTTCTTAAAGCAAGAGTGGCTTGATCAGACCTCTTTCTGACAGATCCTCCTAGTTGATGGCATGAGCATAAACCAGCCAAGGTAAGGAAGACAAAGCTGGAGACAGTAAGCAGTAAGCTGTGTTTCAGAAAGCTGAAGGCCATAATGTTCAAGCACCAAATTTCTTATTTTGTACTCCACAAAGTCACAAACTGCCCCTGCCAGACACATAGTGGTTCCCTGACCACTTTACTCAGAGGCTGCTAAGAAATCCAAATTCTCAGACCATATCCCATGACCTCCTAACTCAGTGTGGCAGAGTCTCAGGCCCAGCATTCTTGAACTAACAAGCTTCCCAGGGGATTTTCGAGGTAATCAAGTACTACAATATGTTTTCTTTAGCCAAGCTCCAAGCTCCATTTGGTGGGACAGATCTCACTGATCCTCTCTTCGGCCACGGGACAGTGTTTCCTCACAGCTGTATGAGGATAGCAGTTACAATGCCTTCTGTAGATGGCTTTTATGGCTTTTGAAACGATTAAATGAAAAGGCATTAGTAAAACACATGGCTTCTATTAAATATTCAGTGGGCTGGTAGATGCTATTATTCTCCTCACCTGCACACATTTCTGTTCATCTATTAATCTGCTGATCATTTCCACGACAGTGTTAGATATTTCTAAAGATGCTTCTCTTTTCTCACTGGACAGAGCTTTTGTGTACATGATCTACGTCCATGGGTCCGAAGCCTCTGAACATCGTGTCATATACCAAATATATGTTCAAAGTGAAGCTGAGAGGACGGGCTTGAACAGCTCTCCTCCTGTTAAATTGGATCACACAATCAACACAGGATTAGTCAAACAGAATGTGGTCCCTGGGGCGATTGAAGCTTCACCATCATGAGCTTTCATGGATAGAGGGGAAGGCAGGGTGAAGAATGGCTAGTCTCACAACGAAACCGTGCTTACACAAAGCAGTGACAATTGCTTCACGTAATCTTCTCTTTGAGGATGTCCTTGATGTTTTCATCAGCCCTAGGCCTGGGAAGCAGAAGATAAAATGGGAGGACACTAAGCAGGATTTAGATGTAAAGCCAAACTACAGTTTAATTTTCAAACACATTGAAATTTCTAGGACACAGTCAAGTTTAGGAAAGAAAGGCATTAATTCTGTCTCATCCAAACGACAGGTAAAAATCACATCATCATTTATAGTAAAGCGTGGCACTTTGTATTCCTGTCATATTTCTCATTCTCATTTTTTTCCTTCCCGACTTCTTTTATTAATTACTATCTGACTTAAAGTGCAAGTTTTATAAATTGGAAGTAGAAAGGAACTCTTTGATCCTTTAGTCCAAATTACTTCAATTTATTGCCCAAAGTTCTCTGTCTCAGAAACAAGGGACATCAAAATATAACCCTGAGTTTAGAAAGCCATTGGGAACCTATTTTTATCTATAACTACATGCTACCTCTTTCATATATGAGGGACATAAATTAACTATAAACCCAAATATAGTTGTTCTTGGTTGGAGACAGTTCTTGTGCTTTGAACTCAGAAAAGTCTTTCAGTATAGAGTATGTCCTCTTGTAGAAAACTGACCTCAGCCAGCACCAAACTCTACACAAACAACCCAAAACATGAAAACCAGGAAACTTCTCTTGAAAAGAAAAAAAAAATCTTTTCTATTAGTCTTGCTTTGTAAATACTTTCTGCTTGTATCTTGTACTTATCATTCCCAGCATGCCGTGCTTTAATAATAAATGCATGCTGTGGAGAAACAGAAGCACAGTGGGTGGATTATAAGAAAAAAATATCCTTCAGAGGAAGTGAGGTGCTTACATCATAGTCAGAAGTTGCTTGCTCTTATCTTGCTTGGTCTTATCTCATGAGCAATAGTGTAGAGTCATTTGAGTGGGGGCTATATTTGAATAGATAAGAACATATTTCACCATCTTGTTCATTTTGTAACATCCTTTCTAGACTAGCCCCTTGGGATGAAGCACCACCATAAGTCAATTAGGAGACTCTAGTTGTTCCAATAAGGCACTACAAATCCCTGGTCACACACCACATTTTGGTTTATTATTTTAAATTCATTGCCTGTAAATTTTCTTCCTTGACTTATCAGCAAGATTGAGTAACTGATAATGGTAGATGCTCTTTTTCTGGAGTTGTTTTAGAGGGGAACTGGTAAGTGTTGCTAATGTGCCCTGCCATCAAAAGTACCACAGGGGTGTATTTTTTCTTCTTCTGTTGCTTCAAAAAAGTACTGTGACACAAACAACTAAGAGAAAGAAGAGTTTATCTGGGCTTACTGTTCCAAAATGCTATGACTCTATCATGGTAGAGAGGCATGACAGCAAGTGTCAGGCACAGCAGCTGGATAGGAAGCTTGGAGTTCACATCTCAAATTCCAACACAAAGAAAAGATAGAAAAGAAAAATGGAAATAGAGTAAGGCCTTAAGAGCTCAAAGCTCTCTTCAAGTGACATACTTCTTATATTAAGAGCATACATCATAGTAGAACCCCTAGGCATTGACTAAGGGTTCAAATACCTTGAGTCCATGGGAAGATGTTCTCTCTCATTCGAACCAACACAAGGAATACAAGGCTGGAACTGCATTGAGGAGAGGAGAGGGGAGAGGAGAGGAGAGGAGAGGAGAGGAGAGGAGAGGAGAGGAGAGGAGAGGAGAGGAGAGGAGAGGAGAGGAGAGGAGGGGAGGGTGGTGACTGAGGTAAGTTCAAGGCTAGACTATTGCTTTGAGATCAAGATGTAATTAACATGGCTATCAGATTAAATTAATAATGTTTGATATCCATGAAATAACTATCTGGAGTTTAATGTCCTTTAGAGTCTGTGGGAAGAACTGTTTAGATGTCTTAGACCACCAAGGGTAAAGGAGTCACCTTCTGACAAGAAAGGGTTAGTTTCTTGAGAGGAATTTAAACAAAAAGACAATGAGTAAACACCTGAGTATCACCATTCTTTAGGTTTTCAATATAGAAATAGAAACAGGGATTATAAATGTAATTAAGTGTTGGGGAATATTATTTTAAGATGTGTTACATTTTGTTTATGCTGCTTTTGTTGAACTCTGTGAAGCTGTGTTACTATGCCTGTCTAAAACATCTTATGGTCTAATAAAAAACTGAATGGCCAATAGTGAGGCAGGAGAGAGAAATAGGCAGGGCTGGCAGGCACAGCATACACATAAAAGGAGAAATCTGGGGGGGGGGAGAAGAATCGGGGAGCAATGAGAGAACAAGGAGAGGAGGATGTCAGGGGCCAGCCACACAGCCACCCAGTGAGCCATATAGTAAGACTAAAAGTATGATATATAGAAGTAAGAAAAGGCAAAGGTAGATGGAATAATTTAAAAGAATCAGGCTAGAAACCAACCTATCTAAGGTTGGGTATTAACAAGAAAGTATAAGTCTCTTTGTGTTATTTATTTGAGAGCTGGGTGGTGAGTGCCCCAAAAAGACAAAGAGTAAAACATCACACAACAGATACGTGATGATTTCCATCCAGGTAAAGTCAAAAAAGTCTCATTGAAGGTAGAACCGTAAGGTGAATTCTCTAAATGAGGTTGGGTCCTACAGGATTTACAGGGACTAAGAAGAAGATAGCTTAGAAAATTCTATCATAGAGCCTTCCAGCTCCAAGTGCCAATAGATTACTGCAGCCACAGCCCTCACCAGAGAAGAGGACTTTTACAATACACAGCGCTTAGTATGGAGACTCACATTTGGTGAAAGGGCAGTCTATGGAGTGCTCAATACTAAATACATCTATATCACATGTCCACACCAAAGGCTCAGAGAGCACCACAGAAGAGGAGAAGGTGAAAGGTTTCAAAAGACAGAGGTTTGGGACAACTGCTGAAAAACAATGCCTTCTGGGCATAATAGACTATGCATATATGAACCCCCAGAATCCATGAAGAACATAAAAATTGTGTAAGTTAAAGCCAATCAACATTCCTTCATGAATAGAGGAGGGACTCATGAGATACCCCCACCCCTGCTCAGGAACTATTGGCAGTTAGAGACTGTTGGATAGAGGAGGGACTAATGAGACCCCCCTCCTGAGGAGTTACTGGCAGTTATAAGCTGTTGGATAGAGGAGGGACAAATGAGCCCCCCCCCTTCCTGAGGAGTTACTGGCAGTTGGAGAGTGTTAGGGAGGGTAAAACCAGTCCTCTCTTATGCTATGGCTCCTGGTAGGTTGCCCACATTCCAGTGTATGGTCCCACACCATGGAACATACAGTCAGCGCTAATTGGACTCAGAGTTATAGACGTTGACATGAATTTAGGATGAAGATGTAGAAATGGGCGCCTGAGAAGTGTTGGAGAAGTGAGACACGGATATAAAAACAAATATTATCTAGACGTGTGAATATCTCAAGAAATAAAAGTGTATTTAAAAGTTTATATTGTAGAGCTCAGAAAAGTGACAGAAAGAATGTTGAATACTTAATGGAGCCTAGAAGAGTTTAAGGGTGGATTGTTTCAGCTCTGTCTTGCTGGAACAGAAGATGAAGATTTCCATGAAGCTACCATAAATATGTTGGAGCTTCAAGGGGTGGGACAGTCTTATATCTGGACAAATGATTCCATGATGGCAGGCCTTGCAACTTGACTGGAGTTATACTAATGGGGAGGTGTTTGTGCAGTCTGTCCCGGGAAGATTTGAGCAGTGGTTTGCAACCTGAAGGTCATGAACATGGTTTGCAACCTGAGGGTCATGACCCCTTTGGGACTGAATGACCCTTTCACAGGTGTCATCTGAGAACATTGGAAAACACAAATATTTATACTATGTTCATAACTGAAGCAGAATTACAGTTAGGAAGTAGCAACAAAAATAATTTAATAGTTTGGAGTCACCACAATTTGAGGAATTATATTAAAGGGTCACAGCATTGGGAAGGTTGAGAACCACTATCTTAGATCCTGTGGGAAGATTCTGAGGTAGGCCCAATCTCCTAGGTGAATATGGGGAGGTGATCCCAGAAGGGTGGAATCTGGCTGTACTTATCCTGGTACTAGTGACAGCCATGATTGTGTGTACTTGTAATGTAACATATCGAGGTGGGTAAGGAACATCTGGATCTAGGAAGAGGCCTGTCTGGAGAAAAGGTCTTTCAGAAAAGACTTCATAGGGGATGAAGTGGTTGTAATAACAGTTTCTGCTCTGGGCTCTATAACCAAACCTCTGTGGTACTTGTGAAGTCCAGATCTAAGGCCTGTCCAGTTTCTTGAGGAATATATAGAGCATGTAAGACAGTGGTTAGAGTAGGGTTAGGAGCTACGCAGCCTGGAGTAAAAGTCAATCTGCCTTGTTTAACTTGTCATCCCCTTGCTTTTTAGTATCACAGATGTCAGAGTGGTCCTTTGGGCAAACTAAGAAATACATAATGACCACCTAGGTTGGAATTCAGATGCTTTCTGGAGCATCAAAGCCACAGGGGTCATGCATGTTTAGTACTGAGGGCAGTGAGAGGATCTCTTGTCTCCAGATGACTGCATGAGTATGGTTTAACAGGAAGCCTCAGGAAAATCGATGTAAATGTCACCTCTCATTCATCCCTGACCCCAGTTGGAGAGTCCTAGAAAAGGCAGCTAGCTCTGATTTGGGGGCTGGCATGTGACTACTTAGAAAAGGCTTAGTGTCTGTGGTCTCTGTGATACTTACTATTGTATGACTTGAAAATCTTTGGCCTGCCACCCTAAAACCACTTTGACCTATGAGGTAGGTGGCCTGAAGGTCGGAAAGTAGAGAATTGTCTAGATCTAGTTTAGCCCTGTGGGAAATTTATGGAGTTTCTGTACAACAGGCCTGGAGAGAGTACTCAAGGTTTAGATATAACAGTCAGTGGCTGGCAGGATTTCACGTGTTGCAAGGTATTACAGTGAGCTCTGAGTTTTGTAAGACATGAGTCTGGTGCATGTTGATTCTATTATCTGACTCGTAATGGAAGGTCCTGAAACTGTTTCAAGGACATGGTAAGGCTCTCTTAAGTGGCTAAATATGATTATTTTAATGACTGTCAATGGATTTTAAGAGCTTTATGTCCGCAGCTGAACTTGGTCTGTTTAAGAATCCTGGTTGGGAGCTAATACAGTTTTACTTTGTAATATTAGTATTTATTTTTCGATGTTATCCTAGTTTCATTTCCTGTTGCTGTGTAAAATACTCCAATCAATATAACTTAATAAAGGAAGGATTTATTTTAGCTCCCACTTCCATGTTAATTTCTGTCATAATGGGGACATAAGGCAGCAGGTGCCTGAGAACATTTATCATATTTCAGCCATAGTCAGAAGAAAAGCAATGAATGCGTGCTGCGATGCGGGCTTCTCTTTCTATTTATACAACTCTGGATCTCCTGCTCCTACGTGGGTATCTCTTTCTGTTTATTCAATTCTGGATCTCCTGCTCCTACGTGGGTTTCTCTTTTTATTTACACAATTCTGGATCTCCTTCTTCTTGGCTGGTCTCACTCACAATCAAGAAGGACCTTCCAGTGCCACATAAGTTAATCAAGATGATCCCTCATAGATATGCTAAAAGATCGTACTAGGCTTTGTCAAGTTGATAACTAACCCTATCACACTCATACATTCCTAATGCATATTCTTAAACATGTAGGAGGCCAAAACTTCTTGTTATAAAAGTCTAGTGAGGTCCCTTAGGTGACTACTCTTGGAAACATCAGAGGGGGCCTTTGGCTCCTTTAATTTTTCTTTACCAATTGTGTTATCTGCTAGAATGGGGTCTTCTCCTGTTGATCATGTCCTTTGCTTGGAAACATGAAGAACATTTTCCTCTGTAGACACCTTCCTTTTTTATAGTATACATGTAGGTTAAAGGCTATAGTGGTTTGAATGGGAAATGTCTCAATAGGTTCACTTTGAACACACTTGGTTCCCAATTGGTGGCATTACTTAGGGAAGTTATAGAACTCTTGGGAGTATAGTCTATCTCCAGGAAGTACATTTCTGTGGGTGGGCTTTGAGGGCTGACAGACTAACCTTGCTTCCTGCTTTCTTTCTCTCTGATTACTATGTATGGTTGAGATGTGATCTCTTAGTTTCCTGCTGCTATGTATTCTAACCTTCTGGAACCTGATGTCAAAAATAAACTCTTCTATATGTTACTTTTGATCATCATACTTTATCATAACAACAAAAAAATAATTAATATAAAAATTGATACCAGAGAGAGTGGAGTTGTTGCTGTGAAGAACATCATTTTTTTTAAAACTTGGAAGACTTTGCAACTTTGGATTAGAAAGTAATTGAATTCTGTAAGCAGAGGATAGTGATCTGTTCTAATAGGAACCTGAAAGACAGTACTATGGAGAGCAAAGTGGAGGGGAACAAAGGCTATATCAGCAATTGAGGTAGACACCATTCATATGATATTTTAGCAAATAATGCAGCTGCATTATACTGGTGTCCTAAAAACTTGTCTGTGGATAAAACAAAGGATCAGTTTCTGTGTTAGAGCAATTTCAAGACAGCATAATACTGTTTGCTGAAGGGTTACTCCTGATTACTGTTAGGCAGATCTACAATGGTAAAGAACACCAGGAAACAGAGTTACCAAGTTGTGTACTGAAAAGGAAGCTGTAATTTTTAAGAAGATAAGTATTGTTATGGAGAGCTCCACTTCTCAATATTCTACATAGCTAAGTCTCCAACTTGTGAAAGAGCTCATATGGAGTTACTTTCTTGTAGAAAATACCTGCTGAGGGAAATTTCAGTTCAGTATATGAAAACAGCTGCTAACATAGTCCAAGGGGACCAACGATTCATCCCAAGCTAGCAACTTAACAAGATAGTGTTATCAACATAGTATTAATTTTAATAGGAAGAAAGATTTAGGGATCATAGATCTTTTCTCAGTTGTTTCAGGGCGCTAATAAGATTAGGAAATGTGTTACCACGATGTTGAGGTTTTGTCTTTTGTTTTTGTTTTTAAGAAAGCCCTAAGAGGCAATTCTGTGAGGTTCTGAAAGTAAAACCTGCATTGTGGTAGAGCCACCAAGACATTGGAGATGCCAGATTTGTGAAACTTCTGCCAAAGAAAGCTGTATACAGGGAGTTGAACCAGTTCAAGAAAGATATGTATGTTGCCATAACTAACGCTGAAGGAGTTGAGCAATCTAAACCCTTTGAAACTGAAGCCCCATATACCAGACATGGAGTTAAAAAAGTTGGTGTTAGCCCTGTGAAATTTAAGTATTGCTCTGGTTCAATCTGTTCTTACTATGCCCCATCCCGATTTTTGGAACATTAATGTATTTCCAATGTCATTGTATGTTGGAAATATGTAGTTTACTTTTTAGTTTTATAAGGTATCACAGTTAAGAGATTTCCTTGAGTCTCAGAAGAAACTTTGTACATTTGATGTTAGGCTAAATAATTTGCATTATGACAAGGCCATGTTCCCAGGGAGCCAAGGGGCTGAATGTGGTGGTTTGAATAATAAATGTCCTCCATAGCTTCATGTATTTGAACACTTGGCCCCCAAGTACTGGCATTGTTTAGGGAGGTATGAAACCCTTGGGAATTCAGCATTGCTGGAGGAAGGACATCATTGGGAATTGACTTTGAGGCTTTATAGTCCTATCAACATTTTTTTTCTCTTTTTGCTTCATGTGTATGATTGAGATATGATCTCAGAGAGTACTGCTCCTACCACTTGCTAATTTGCCTTCATCACCATCATGAACTCTAACCTGGTACTTAAGACAAAATCTTCTGTAAGTTGCTTTTGGTCATGGTATTTTATTACATCCACAGAAAGGTAATACTATAGAGATTAACCTCTGGGAGCTTCATGCCTTCTATGATAATAGTGAACAGGTGACTGCTTAGAGCTGTAGGACCCTTTTTGAGGCATCTCACTACCCTTTGGTCCCACAGGAGAGAGTTTTTTTTTTTTAATAACCAAATACCTTGACAAAACCATCTTATGTTTTATTGTCTCACAGGTTATGGTTCACCATAACAGGAAAGTTAAGGCAGCAAGACCTTAACAAATAGTCACATCACATCCACAGTTAAGAGCTGTGCCAGTTAATCCCTAACAACAATCTATGTAACACCAGACCTCTAAGATATTTTGGGTAAGTATTGATTTTGGGAGAGTTGTAATGGTCTATTCAGGCTAACAAAAATAGACTTAAAGAGATCTTTCTAACTTCGTTAAAGTTTAGTAGTTTGGAGAAAATGAGTCATACAACAAAGTAATATTTTGTAAAAGTACAGATTAAAAAGATCAGGAAAATGATGTTTCCAGTCTTCCCATGGATTATGTTTCTGGTGTAAAGTCTATTTTGAAACAAAAGGCTTTTCAATTTATAAACAATAAATTGCAAGGCTCATCCTTACTAGATGATTACCCTCAACACTCTGAGAAAGATCTATGAAATATGGCATTTAAGGTTTTTAATGTGTGAGAAGAGCGGGAAAGGATGGGAAGAGCTGCCCGTGATAGGGAAAAATACCAGCTTCTAGCAGTAGCCCGGAGGTCTCCTTCAAAGAAGATAAGGCACAACAGAATTCACCCAGAGCTTGCTTCAAATGTGGCAACACTAGTCTTTTGGCAAAGAACTGCCCTCTACCTCACCTGTGGCCAAGACCCTACCCAAACTGTGGACAGACAGGACACTGAAGGGTAGAATGCCTGTCTTTGTCTTGCCAAGTTTGGTCGGTGCTCCAAGTTCCTCCTCCACAGGAGAATCTTCTTGCTCTTCTGGGCCTGAAAGTTGAAGACTGACACTTCCCCAGGACATCAGCCCCCAAAAAACACCATCAATACTATCAAGGATGAGGGTAAGACTCTGCCATTTTAATAGATTTGGGAGTTACTTACTATGGTGGTTTGAATAGGAATGGCCCCTATAGACTCATGTGTTTAAATGCTTGGCCCATAGAGAGTGACACTATTACAAGGTATGGTCTTGTTGGAGTAGGTGTGGTCTTGTTGGAGGAAATGTTGGGGCCTGCTTTGATGTCTCATATGTGATGTGGGATGTCCTTCTGTATATGTGTTTCTTTTATTGGTTAATGAATAAAGCTGTTTCGGCCAATGACTTAGCAGAGTAAAGCCAGGTGGGAAATCTGAACAGAGACATAAAGTAGGCAGAGTCAAGGAGACACCATGTAGCTGCTGAAGGAGACAGAGGCTGGAATCTTACCAGTATGCCACAGCCTCATGGTGATACACAGATTAATAGAAATAGGATAATTTAAGATGTAAGAGTTAGTTAATAAGAAACCTGAGCTAATAGGCCAAACAGTGTTGCTATTAATATAGTTTCTGTGTGATTATTCAGGTCTGGGTGCCAGGAAAACGAACAAGCGATCTCAAGCTTCAACCATTAGGGCACACAGGTCCTAGGCCCTCTCTATGTGGATTACAGTTGGGTAGCTTGGTCTGTGTGTGGGGCCCCTAAAAGTGGGATCAGGACCTATACATGGCACATGAGCTGGCTTTTGGAACCTATTCTCAATGCAGGAATGCCTTTCCCAGCCTTGATGAAGGAAGAGTAGTTTGATCCTGCTCCACTGTGATATGACATACTTTGTTGACTCCCTTTCTTAATGGAGGAGGAGGATATGGGGATATGGGAGGTAGAGGGAGGAATGGGAAAAAAGGAGGGAGAGGAGAGGAAATTGTGGTTGGCATGTAAGATACATGAAAAAAAATATAATGGATAGTGATATCATAGCTATATTATATGTTTTCTTTTCTTTTCATTCATTTCCTTCAGGAGTTTTCCCCTCTTTCTAGACTCTGTAGAGCCTCCTTTTCCACTGAATGACATTAATGATTTATCCTATCTTCTTCCAGACTTTTTCGGTGACTCAAAAGTACGAAACAGCTCCTTTCCTGAAGTGGCTTCCCATCATCCCCCTATTATGATCCTACTCTAGGGCCCTACCTCCTAACCCTGTTGCTCTCAATGCCATAGTTCTCTTTAAGACACAGACAAGGCTTAAAACCTATCATACAATGCCTTCTTAATAGTGGTATTCTCAAGTTCACTCACTCACTCTATAACACCCCTTCCTATCTTGGCAATTCTGATGGTCTCTATCATCTAGTTCAGTACCTCAAAGTTATTGTGACTGTCCTTCCTATACACCCAGTAGTTCCTAACTCCTACACTCTACTTTCTCAGATTCCCTCATCTACCTTTGACTTCACAGGTTTAGAACTTAAGTATACTTTCTTTATCATTCCTTTATATCCAGATTCACATGACCTCTTTGCCTTCACCCAAGAGGACACACCAACAACCTCTCAGCTCACTTGAACTGTTGAACCTCAAGGCTTTGAGCAGGCTATAGCCACCGATATCTTTTCTTTTGGCCTATCTTCCAAGCATTTAATCCTACATGCAAATGGCCTTGCGCAGCATCTCACTATCATTGTCACAACGACACACTGCTCAACTTCTTAACTTTTAGTTAGCAAAAGACACAGAATCTCCCCTTTCCAAGATCAACTTTCTATCCTTTGCGTCTAGTATCAAGCTTTTCTGTTTTCCTCTAGCAACTGAAAACTAGCTTTTGATTGCAGACAGTAACTGTGATCTCTCACTCCTCCAATCACCAAGGAAGAAATTATCTCTTTTCTCTCAGCCTAGTGGGAGTATCTCAGAACCTGAATTTCCAGCTTTAACTTTTTCACAGAACTGTCCTAGAAAATCCTGATATCTTACTTGATTCCAGCCCTCTCCTCAACAATGTTACTTTTCCTTCCACAGCCACCGCCCTTACCAATCCCTGACAAGAATCATTTGAAGCCCTTATCTACAAAAATCCACATTTCCCTCTTTCCCCTCTGTCATTTTCTGACTATTCTTGGTTCATAGATTGATCTTTATCTCTCAGCTCCACTAGCTCCTGCCAAGCAGGTTATACCATAGTATTTGCTGACCAAGTTGTAGAGTTTGCCCCCTTACTGCCAGGCACTACTTCTTAGAAGACAGAGCTCATTCATAGCCCTCACTAAGACTCTCACCTTAGCATGAGATAAAGCCATCTATATATACACATTTAAATATGTGTTCTACATCCTATACAACTATGCTTCCATTTGGCAGGAAAGGGACTTCTTCATCATCAAGGGTATTTATATTACCAAATGGATTTCTAATTCTAAAATCTACTAGAAGCTTTTTATCTTCTCAAAAGGTGGCAACTATTACTTACTGTTAAGGTCACCAGGCACCTACTAATGACATAATTTTCAAATTTGCTTTTGCTGACAGGACTGATAAAGAGGCCAGCCAAAATCTCTACCTTCCTTCCTCTATTTTTATCTTTACTTTGCCAAACATATCTTCTATCTGCTCTAGGTCCCAGTGATAGCCCCCTCCAAGTTATGGGAGTTGTTGTGGGTCCCTAAGGCTGGCTCCATATACAGAACAGGTACTGTCTTTCTGATATTCAAGCAAAGTAATTCCTGACAGCTATTCTCAAATCCTTTCACATTGGGTATTGGCCTCTCTACTGATTCCTCCAACTTCTCTTCCACCCCAGCTTTTATGGCCTTCTAACAGCTATCACCCAGAGATGTTCCACCTGTACCCAAACCTCCTCATAGAAGGCCTTGCAAATCCCTCCTTTCTTCAGGCCAGATCTGATGTGGGAGTGTCATATATCAATCTGTTGATTTCATTGGTTAAGTTATAATAAACCAGCTGCTTGGCCTCATGACTTGGAACATAGATGGGAGGAGTAAACAGAATAGAATTCTGGGCGGAAGAGGAAGTGAGATCAGACTCTGCTCTGCTCCCAGAGAGACCCGACAGCTCTGCTGGAGCAGAGACGCCATGCTCAGCTCTCCCAGGCAGATGCACGCAATGAAGCTCCTCCAATCCCGGATGGATGTAGGCTAGAATCTTCCCGGTAAGCGCACCTTGGGGTACTTACAAACATCATTAGAAATGGGCTAGTCCAGGTGCGAGAATTAGCCTGTAAGGGCTAGGGTTCATGGGCCAAGCAGTTCTTAAATGAATACAGTTTGTGTGTTGTTATTTCGGGCATGAGCTAGCCAAGCGGCCGGGGTGTTGGGGACGCAGCCCCGCCGC
>NW_026068001.1:5006105-5018074 GCF_014885135.2 Alexandromys fortis
TCAGACTCTGCTCTGCTCCCAGAGAGACCCGACAGCTCTGCTGGAGCAGAGACGCCATGCTCAGCTCTCCCAGGCAGATGCACGCAATGAAGCTCCTCCAATCCCGGATGGATGTAGGCTAGAATCTTCCCGGTAAGCGCACCTTGGGGTACTTACAAACATCATTAGAAATGGGCTAGTCCAGGTGCGAGAATTAGCCTGTAAGGGCTAGGGTTCATGGGCCAAGCAGTTCTTAAATGAATACAGTTTGTGTGTTGTTATTTCGGGCATGAGCTAGCCAAGCGGCCGGGGTGTTGGGGATGCAACCCCGCTGCCGCTCCTATTTCAACACAGATCAGTTCAGTTTCAGGGTCATCTTCTGGGGAAGATTGGCAGATTAACTTCACATCCATGCTTCCAAACAAATGTCATAAACCTCTTTTTACTATGGTAAACAATTTCTTAGGACAGGGAGAAGTTTTCCCTACAAGAGCAGAAACTAAAAAAAAATGATCTGCTTCCACCTCATGAATGGTATTTTACTTTCTAGATTTGGACTTCCTAGATCCATACAGCCAGAAAATGGTCCAGCACCCATTTCTAAATCATGCAGTTACAAGGGAATAAAGAGTACAGTTGTAAGGCCACATTCCCCACCATCCCTAGTCCTCAGGAAAGATAGAAAGGGCTAGTGGACTTACTAAGACTTACTCATCCAAACCATCTTCTGAACTTCACCTTCCTTGTACTCAACTCCTACCTCTAGCCCTAACTCAAATTTGGGCGACTCCTCATCTCAAGCCCACCCTTCCTCAACCCATTTGAGTTAATGTACAAACATCCTTTTGGTGTAGGAGGGCCTTCTGTCTTTGTGTTGCTTGTATTGGTTAATGAATAAAGAAACTGCCTTGGCCTGATAGGGCAGAACTTAGGTAGGCAGAGAAGAAATGAATTCTGGGAGGAAGAAAGTTGAGTGAGAGAAATGCCAGGGAGCTTCCAGAGACAGACATGCCAAACCTTTCCCCATTAGCCACTGACACATGGTGATATACAGATGAATAGAAATGGGTTAAATCAAGATGTGAAAGTTAGCCAATAAGAGGCTAGAGCTAATGGGCCAAGCAGTGATTTAATTAATACAATTTCTGTGTGGTTATTTCAGGGCTAAGCTAGCCAGGCAGTTGGGATGAACAAACAGGCACCTCCTCCAACAAATTGGCACACCAACTAAATTCATGCAAAACCTGAGAGGTCTTGAAAAGGAATTCTAGACCAAAAAAAAAATACAAAATTTAACACAGCTTCTTGCTGTTTGCTGGTAGCTTGTCCCAGCTTCTTTGAGAGAGAGTTTCCTGATTAAGCCATAGTAGGAAAAAAAACTGAAGCCCTTTTAAAATGTGGGCTTTCTGGGCTATGCTTCCAGCATGATCTCTGGTTGTTTCAGGAGACAGAGCATTTGGATGGGGTTTGTGAGCAGACTGCTGCAACTTCCTTGATGGCAACTTACACCGGCTGTGTGCCTGGAAGTGGGGCCGTGTGTACAGCTCAGAGACACAAGCAGCTCTGCCATGCTGTACTGTGCAGAACAAGCAGGAAGTACCATATATATCATAGTAATAGCTCAGCTTAAGTTTTAGACTGGGCAGGCAAGCAGACAGTACCATATTACCTGAACAATGGTGCAGCTGAAGTTTTTAAGAAGCACTTAGCATTTTAAGAAGTGCTCCTGGACAGTAAAGAATTACAGATTCACAATAGGACAGATTCAGACATAAAAGACCACTAAATGGGTCACAGTGGTGGATAAATGCACATAGGTTTGGAAGAGAGAATAAAATGAGTATAGAGAGTCATAAAATAAAGTTAATGCTTTGAAAAAAAGGGGGGTAAAGTCTTTAAATGGACAGTACAGATCGTCATACATTGAAAGAATAAAGAAAAAATAAGCCACGTAAAACTGGCAAATTCATGGAATCTAGATTATGTATATTATTGTGCTTTCTTTAACTTCTTTGACTGTGAAGGTGCCAAGTCCAGAGAGACATTTCATTGTATAGGCTGCTAATCTAAATCAGCATGTATATTATAAGGGTATTTTGACTTCAAAATTTGGGTCTAAGGACATATGGCTTGGGAAAAGAGGCTCTTCTTTTGTTTTCACAGAAGATGAGAACCTGTGGATTGCCTCCAGGAGAATATAGTTTCATGGACCAAGGCCTCCTGAAAGGTTGCTGTGAACACCCTCAAAAAATTACTTTGCCCAACTGGTGACTGAGATGAACCTAGCACACAGAATATACCATGAAAGACCTAATTAACAGTGCCCAAAAAACAGCAGGAAGCAGTATGGCATACTCCCAAATATTGTTTATAAATGTTCTTTTACATTTAAGGGGGAATATGATATAGATAGGAATAATTTGCATCGGTATGGATCTTGTGTTATTGGTGCAAATTTAAGGTCAATTTTGTTATATGTATATGTATTTCTGGTCTTAATTAAGGTATTGTGATTGTGTAGCTCATTTAAAAATGTAATGTATAATTAAGAATTATAGGTTAATAGATAATCATCTATAATAATCAAGTCTGTAGTAATGTTAGTTAGATTTTCTAGATGTATGGAGAAGTATTTCAGATGAATAAGGATTCTTCAAATCTTTCAGAGACCTTCAGGATATCACATTTAAAATGTTTAAGAATTTAGGACTTTTCATGACAGTGAGACACATCTGCTCCTGGAAGCACCAGTTACTTCAAATGGAAGATGGGCATTGACGAAGATTATAGAGTTGGTTAGCCATTTGGCCAGGAACATGCTCTTGACTAGACTGCTGAACTGGACATGCAGCAACCATAGAGAAATGACTGCTGTACTTGCCTAAAGGTGAGATGATCCTTTGGTGTTCCTGCTCCATGAAAGAATCTTCCAGACATTCTGCAGGACACAGAAGAAAGTGACTGACAAACTGCCAATATAGGGGGAACTGTCTTTGAAATTTCCTGCTTCATGGGAAAGTTTTCTGGATACTATGGGCCTGTAGGTTGAAGTTGGATTCCCCCACAGTACAGAAGAACTTTTGGTAATTGTACAGGCAGGGAGATGTCTCTGTTATTTCTAGAGTTTTGGAAGTTGCTTACAATGCACTTCCTGTTTACTTAGGTAATATCATATCCTTCTGGAGTCTTTGACGGAGTTAAAATATTTATAGTTATAATTTTCCTTAGTTGTGATAAAAGATAAAGTAGATATAAATATTGTAACTGTAGTTCTTGCTTGATACCTGTTTTGTTATATGTAGTTTTGCTATGTTAAATTTAAAGCCTTTGTTTTTGTTTACACAGAAATGGGGAAATGGTATAGGAGGTCCTTCTGCCCTTTTTGTTGCTTGTATTGGTTAATAAATAAAGAGACTGCCTTGGCCTGATAGGGCAGAACTTAGGTAGGCAGAGAAGAAATAAATTCTAGGAGGAAGAAAGCAGAGCGAGAGGAATGCCATGGAACCGCCAGAGACAGACATGCTGAAAACTTCCCGGTTAGCCATTGCCACATGGCGATATACAGATGAATAGAAATGGGTTAAATCAAGATGTGAGAGTTAGCCAATAAGAGGCTAGAGCTAATGGGCCAAGCAGTGATTTAATTAATACAATTTCTGTGTGGTTATTTCAGGGCTAAGCTAGCCGGGTGGCCAGGATGAACAAGCAGGCCCTCCTGCAACATCCTTTTCTTTGGGGAAATGTACCCCCACTAGAAGAAGCCCCACTCCATGACTGCTTACATTCTTTGGCTCTCTTAAAATACTTTGTCTACAAACACACCTATTGTGTCCTCTCTCAGTCTTCTACTGATCCTATCGCCTAAAACATGTTACCAGGAGACTGGGTTTATTTGAAAGCCTTTCACCCACAGGCCTTCAACACACACTACATATACAGTTCTGTCCATATATGTCACCCTCACACCAGTGGCAGCTAAGCTTCAAGAGTTTGTGACTTGGACCCACCAGTCACAGCTCAAAGGGACTCAGGGTCACTTGTCTGATATGTAGTTCTGTCTGTCCATGGCACCACTAAAGCTTAACCTTTCCCACTTACCACCTATACCTAAAGATTGTGTCTCTTATTTACTGCCTATCCCTAAGGGTGGACTCTTTTCCTTTCTCTGGTCTTGGGGCTTCTTTTTATCCTCCCAACTACCAAGACTACATGACAGCCTGGAAATTCTAAATATATGCCCAATATAAAACTCCCTCTGAGCATATTAACATTTCCCTCTGTCCTCTGTCTATATCTGTCTAACCACTTATCCGCTCAGCTGGTAGATAAAATCCAGGAATCGTCCTCAGCTCTGCAACTGCTCCAAAACCAATTCATGGTGGGTCTACAAAACCAGTAAGCTCTGCCTAGCAAACTGCTAAAAACAGAGACACTTTCCTCTTGCTTAATGAACAAGTTTGCTATTATGTGAACCAGTCTGGCCAAGTGAAAGAGAAGATTGAAAATTTACAGAATCTGGCTCAAGAACTGTTACAGCCTCCAGGACTTGTCTCCAGTGAATTCTCCTCATAATCCTCTCTGGGGTGCTGGGCCTGCCACTACTCAGCCCACTGGTCTCTATCCTTCTCATATTAATGACTGTTTCCAGATTCCTTCAGGAGAGAATTAGTGAAATAACCTGACAGTCAGCAAAACAGATGCTGCTGATAGAATTTCTTATATTTTTTTTTTTTTTTTTTTTTTTTTTTAATTGCCTGCTGCCTTGAGTCCCTGCTTTGGGCTAGCATTCCAGACTCCAGCTCAAGTCCCCAATCGGCAGGAAGTATCCAGAGAGCTATTATTGCTCCCTTATCATCAATAAAAGGCTGGAATGTTAGGTACAAATTGGATCCCAAAAATGTCAGTGCTAGTGACAATGTCCTAAACAGAAGGATTCTTATGATGTAAACAGGAGCCTAAGCTCAGCCTTCCTTGAAAGGTGGGTTTCTGTTAATCAGGAAACCAGATCTCCTAAGGCAAGGTTCTGATTACTCAGAAAACCAATACCTTTTTTATCCCCATCCCCAGGGGTCAAATACTTTGGGCAAGGACATCTAGTTTCCAAAACACCCAGTATCATCTCAAAGACACCCTCTTTGAGACTATCATATAAAATCTGCTCGCTTTCCTGCCAAGTTGCTGTCTGCTGTTCTCAGAGGCAACATGCCGTTTGCTCTGCCAGGAAACTTTTCTTTCTCCCCATAGAATGGTTCAGTTGGGTGGTCTCACTGTGGCCTCACTTATAACAATCTCAAAAATTTAAAAAAAAAATGAAAAAGTGGGGCTTAACTGGAAGAGAGAATTTCCTAGGACAGGTCCTTGAGTTATTTTGTCTTTGGTCACTTCCTGTCTGAAAGATGCCACTCTACTATGAGGTAAACAGCCTTCCTCTGTACATATTCTTGCTGCCTTAATGTTCTACCCAAGTCCATGGGTGGAAGCCATGATGGAATTACTTCCTTGAAACTGTGAACCAAGTAAGCAATACCTTCATTAACTTTTCCCTCAGGAATTTCAAAACAGTTGTGTAGAAGTAACTACAGTTTTTATTAAAATAAATGTTAATGAAAAAAAGAATGCTACTGTGTGTTATCATATGCTGGAAGTATATAAATTGCTTTTACTTTTATAAGAGCCTATTGGATTCTTAGTTAACAGACACTGGACTTTTAGGGAGACTTTGAAATTTTAAATTTAGAGTTTTTGGAGACAGGGCTTTTTGTGTAATAACTCTGGCTGTCCTGGAACTCACTCTGTAGATCGGGCTGGTATTGAACTCACAGACATCCACCTGCCTCTGCATCCGTAATTAGGGGATTAAAGGAGTACATCATCACACCCTACTTGAACTGTGTTTTTACATTGAGAGATAAGTGATTTGGGGCCAACACATGGAAAGTCATGCCTGAAAGTGATGTGTTTGAATGTCAGGTTAATGAGGGATGGAGCTTGATTGTTGCTTTTAATTGTCAGCTTTTAAGTTCCTGCTACTCTGCCTTCCGTCCTGTGATGAACTGAAACCTGGAATTATGAGCACAAATGAGTTCTTTCTTCGCTAACTTGGTCATTGTCTGGATAGTTTGTTACAGCAGCAAAAATGAAACTAACACAGCCACATTAACCTCTTACTGTTTTTTCATTTTTTACAAATTTAAGTAATTTTCCACAGGGGAATAATTTGTTTAAATTTCATAAATTAAAGGGCCTTTGGACTAAGCTTACATGTACATTTTTTTTCTTATATGCTAACTTAAGTCTAACCTCTTTTAAGGGGTGGGGTGGTACTTTATCTTATAAATATCTCATAGCATTTATCTAAAGGAGGCACAGAGAAGCATATACACTGATAAAAAGGTGAAGCCACACATGTAGGCTAACAAAGGCACCATCTGACAAAGTGACACATAAGCAATTACATGAAATTAAGTTACTACAAGCCCTCAGATAAAATCTTTAGAGAACATACATCATAACTATAATTAGGGTACATTCAGTAGAAACATAGAAAATTTATACTCAGAGACAAAGTTTAACCTAAACATTGAGAGTAGTCTAGTGAAGGTTAAAAAATATATAAAACAATGCTTGAAATGTAAAGCTAGGTTAAAAAAGAAATCTGCTTAGTAAGGAACAATCAGGCCAAGAGCTAGAACTGGAGAACCTCTTCTATGGTGAGGAGAGATTTGATGATATTTCAAGATTAGGGTCTAGAAATCAGAGTAGTTTCTAAGGATGTATATTTACTGTAGGTCCCACCCCAGGTGTAATGCTCACCCCAAAGGCATAGCCAACAGACAACGGACTTTCCCTATTTTCAGGTTTGAGAACCAGTCACTCTACACAGACTCTGAATTTGGATCTTTATGTAGGCATTCCTGAGAAGCAGGACCTTGCTGGCCCATGGATTTGAAACCAGTTTCACTCTGCAGCTAAAGTCATCTGGTTGGTCAAAAGAACTATGGCACAGTCATGAGGGAATAGACTCATCGTTCTACAAGAAGCAGTACCATGACTATCTGTAGTTCTGACTCAGAACCCGTGGCCAGAAAGAAAATGTCAGGTTGAAACATTGTCAGTCAAGTGCTGTGCTCCCTCCTCTCTGCAGAAAATAGCAAATGCTGGAAAACACAAGGACTGGAGGGCCACAGGGGAAAGGGAGTGCTTGCATTATGTGTGGAATCACTCTAGAAAAGCCAAATGACACATGAGAGTCAATGGAGTTTTCTAGAAGGGAGAAAAATAGCCCCTCACACCCTGTATAGTGGGGTTCCTTTTTTCTGTTACCTTCAGACCTCATCAATGTTTGAAACTGGCCAGAATTGTTCAATGTTAAATAGAAAGTAAAGCTTTCTTCCGCAAGAGGCTGGAAGGAATTCCTCGGTTTTGATAAGCAATAGCAGCCCAGAGTGGCACTACAGATGCTCTTGTTTCCCAGAGAGTGTCTCCAGCCATATCCTCTTCATTACTCATGGTACTAACCATCTTGGAATCCCCCAACTCCCTGAGTGACAGTAAAGGATGCACTTAGGGTATTATCACAGACTCTGTTCTCTTAGCTTCTTCCATTTTGTTATGCTAAGACGTCCATATCACAGTTTGTCTGAGTTCATGAAATAACACACGGAGGGTCCTAGCACAGTAAATATCCAGTCTATATGGGATAAACTCAATATTCTGATTAGCACTGTTCTGGCAGATCTCAGTATGGGCGTCTGGCATTGATGGCAGCCAGCTGAACAGAATAAGGACAAATTCTACAGATAGGCAGGATGCAAGAGAGACATTAGCATATTAGTGACTCAACTGTGATGAAAGCAGACTTTGTGAGCACCATGACCCACCATGTAGATGCCTTTTTGGATCACAGCTTCCTAGAGAGTGCCTCTGGCATATTGTCCCCATTTGTTCCTTCCTATCTCTCCACGAATACCTCAGCTAATGGGATAGATTTGATTTAAGATCATAGATGTCCAGATGGCTCAAACTCAAAGTCTGCTCAAAGTCTGAGTCTAGGGGGTCTCTCCATTTGGGCCTAACTTGAGACAACTCTGAAAGTACTCTGGCTTCAGCACTCCCTGGTTAGCTGACTGAGAGGCCCTTCACCACAGTCTGACTCCTTCTCCTCAGACTTTTTCTTTCCCTTCCCTATTCCTGGGGTTGATGGAAGAGTTCCCCCTCCTAATAGTTCTCTGTATGCTAACATCCAATTTAGCAATGGCTTCACTGGAAAACCCAATCAGCAACAGGTGTGGAATTGGGCATAAATTAGTACAAAGTAACTTCTGTGCCCAGGCCTTGGAGAGGGACTCCATGATGGGCACTGTGGCTATGGATGTTTCAGAGCCATACCTGGCTGTTGGTTCATTCTTGGCAGCATAGCCAACAAAGGCTAGGGGGTAGCAGAAATGAGCAACCAGCAGGACTTAGAACACTCCACTGCCGTTCAGCTCGGCTATACTTAGAAGTTCTTTTCACAGTTGCCTTCCAACTCCATCTCCTGGCAGGGACCTTCTGAAGAGGCAGGATTTTGCAAGAGCAACAAAATCTTTTCTTTTAAATCATAAACATATCAGGAGTTTTGGTCCTAGTTAGTCAGTAGGGACTGTCGGAACCGACATGAGGACAAGTCGAAGTCTACCTGATAGAATACACATTAGCCACATCCTGAAGAGCCAATCACATGTGCCTTGAAATGTGGAAAGCCACATTCTCTGTTATCATTGTGAGGCAAAAACTCTTCTTTGTTACCTTCCAAGTCTGTTGAAACTTGAGTGCTATATATAGCCTTAATGCACCAAGTGAAAAGCTCTAATCTATGTCCCTCTGGGACCTTGTGATAAGGAAAAAAATTGCTTTTTAATTTTCTGTCTATTTCTTCTATTGTAAAATTATCTTCTCTCTGTAACAGTGGAAAAAATACTATGGAAAAGAGTAAAACCAAGATATATACTATTAATATTACCTAGTTATTCTCATGCACTATCATTAATATTCATAAAGCATCCACATCTGTGTATATCACACCTATTTTCCTCCTGATACAAACCAAACTTCCATATCCTAGAAAGCTTCCATGCCACAGCTCTGCTGCTTCAAAAGAAATGTGGACAGGTACTTTGGAGTGTATATCCACCTTGGCAACAGAAAGAACAAAAGGAAAAGCATAAAATAGCCATAATGGTATGCTAGAAGCTCTATCCTCAAACCTCACTTCAGGATTAGAAATGAGGGTACATACCAATGAAGATAATATGTCTCGGCATGTTTGTAAGCACCTAGGCTTCTTACACCTAGGCTTCTGGCTGCTTTTATTTATTTTTGTTTGTTTATTTTAAAAGCAACTTTATCTATTCTATTGATGTGCTGGTGGCTGAACCCTTTTGACATGAGAAGAAAATGAGTGCTAGAAGTTTTTTAAAGGAGCATACGCAGTGACAGTCTCACTTTCATAACCTGCAAGAATGTTTTCCAACATGCAAGAATACGGAAGTATATACATAAGTTTCACATTGCCACTTACTGTCCCTTTAAATAACTTTTGGCACAAATCTCTGAGTTTGAACTTTTATATAAAGTTTGTGTATACTGTACTGTGAATTCAAAACTAAATGAGCTGGTCTATGTTCCCAAGGAGCTCTATTACCTGGGACAAATGTTTGCTTGCTAACTGTGACATGCTAAGGAAAGACTTAGTAGACTAATGCTAAGGAAGTGTAGATTAAAGAATGGAAGATCCATTTTCTAGAGATACTGCCACTTCCATCCACACAGTTTTTAGAGCATCACATCTTTGGTTAGTGCATAAAAGAGGGGAGAGCTTTATTTGCTAATCCCCAACTCAGATGGCCTCTGCTGGCTCTTTAATCTTCTTGTGCATGCTGAAACAACAAGGACTATTGGAAAGAACTTTATTAGGACTAAGAACATATATTTGTGTCAAGGATCTGTTTCATATTGATTGAATCTAAGAGCAATTTGCGTGACTTTGTGTGGTTTTGTCATTTGTGAATAAAGGAACAATGATAAAGTACTATTACTAATACTACTGCTACTCAAGAGTTCTTGAATAGCTGCTGTGTGCTACACTCTGTTCTAAGAGGGAACAAATACTATACTTTCTTAGCATTACCCTTTGATGGAATTACTATTATTACTCTAAATTTCCAGTTCAAAAGTATTGGGTACCAGGAAAGAGAAGTAGGTTATAGACGATTTGGATAGTTAGTCCTCAACAAGCTAAGTAGCCACTCTCAGACCGTGTAGTGTGAAGTTTAGGCTGATCCATCTATCATAAAGGCTTGAAATAAGATTCCATTGAGATATATGTAAATATTTGCTAAACAGGAAACATTATAAACATGTATGTGTCGATTTTAATTGTGCAGTGTGGGTAGTTTAATAACAATTAACATTTACATATAATTGCTCAATTTGCATCACATGTAATTTAGCAATAGTGTACATCAACCAGCATTTTAATGTTGAGAATACCAAGGATACTTCTGGAAGCAGAATTAGAAATATGAACAGACTACCACTACATAACAATTAGCATAAATAGCCTAGCTCTTTCCAATAAATCTCTTTGCCACAGAACAGACTTCAGTAGAAATAAGCTTTATCTAAATTTCAGTTAGATTTCTTCAGAAGAGCAGGCTTGGCCTCTTCATTGCAAACCCCAATGAAATGATATTAAAGACATAAAAGGGAATAAATACATCTATAAGATGTTTGTAGTTGTCAAAAGGATAAGGGCTAAGAACTGGCCAGAGATTTTTGACACAATTCTGCAAGATTAAAAGTTTAGGTGCCATTGCGCCAGGTGCATTTCTAGTGGAGGCTTCAGCTCAGCATCCAGGAGAAAGTACAGGAAAAGAGGCAGCCTTTGATTAGTAGAAATTTGGAACCCAAAGCTACAATGTTGACATGGAGATAATGTGGAACTCAGATGAAAATGCAATCACAGTATAGCTTTAGCAGGCATGGCATTCTCACATCCTTGAGAATGGAGACTCCTTTGGCTTTCAAATATAAAATCTATTGCACTGGGGGGAAGGGACATTCTGAAATCCTGTGGTACTTCTTTAGCACCAGCCGTGCTTTCTTGACAATAGAGATTATGTTCGACCTGCCTCCCTATTTCTGTCTTTTTATCTTCTAAAGTAAAGCTCTCCAAAAAAAGGTATGCCTTCCATCTCAAGCAGAAAAGATTGACACAGCATCAGAAGCAATCAATACAAACTATTCGTTCTTTACTCTAAAAGCAACCTGTCCTCCCCTTCCTAAGTGCAAACAAACAAGTTGAGATTGCACAGCATTTGAGAAAACCAACAACTTACAGTAGAGAACCTAATGTAATAGGTATTTTTAAAGATCCCATAGCCAAAGAAGATAAGTAAAGTAATAGAAGTTCAAAATGAATCCATTTGATCTTTTAAAAAAATTAAAATATTTTCAAATTTATTTTTACATGTATTGGTGTTTAATATACATGTTTATCAGTGTATCACAGGAGTGTGATGGTCACAGAGTCTAGAAATGGTGCTTGATCTCCCGGAACTGAAGTTAAAGCTGACTCTGAGTCACTATGTGAAGGCGTAAGTCACGAACAAGGCCACACCAGTTTGGAGTTATGATTAATAGGGTGTTATTTATTTAAAGGGGAAAACTTACAGATCACCGTCCCAGACAACAGCCATCTGCACAACCAGGAAGGGAGTCTAGTCTCCGGCGGAGCAGGAAGTGAAGAGAGCGAGCAGAGGAAATAGCCGCTTTTTTAAAGGGAGAGAGACCACGCCCCAATGGGCTGGTATCACAGCAGCTATTGGTTGGAGGGGCGGAAGGACCTCCCGCAACACCTCCCCCTTTCGTTTAAGTAAGAGAGTTCTAAACCTACTATGAAATTATATACAATAAGTACAAATATCCTATTCTAACTAGCTTAGGTCTTG
>NW_026068001.1:5024783-5068540 GCF_014885135.2 Alexandromys fortis
ACTTGAAGTCAATCTGAGGTGTCTAAAAAAATATAAAGAACTGCAGCAAGAAAAGCCAGTGCGTGATAATTTATATTAAACTGCTGGCTCCACGCACAAGGCACCGACTACAAGGCCGCCACAAGGCACAGGCCACACGGCCGCCCGCCGCAAGGCACAGGCCACACAGCCGCCCGCCGCAAGGCACAGGCCGCGGCTAAGGAAGGGAGGGCTCGTGCCAAGCCGAACTCGAGCGGGGAAAGGAGAGGTCCTAAAAGCCCCACGTTGGGCGCCAGATGAAGGCGTAAGTCACGAACAAGGCCACACCAGTTTGGAGTTATGATTAATAGGGTGTTATTTATTTAAAGGGGAAAACTTACAGATCACCGTCCCAGACAACAGCCATCTGCGCAACCAGGAAGGGAGTCTAGTCTCCGGCGGAGCAGGAAGTGAAGAGAGCGAGCAGAGGAAATAGCCGCTTTTTTAAAGGGAGAGAGACCACGCCCCAATGGGCTGGTATCACAGCAGCTTTGGTTGGAGGGGCGGAAGGACCTCCCGCAACAACTATGTAGGTGCTGCGAACCAAATCTGGGTCCTCTGTGAATATGGCTTTCTTTCCCTATGAACCTGTACCTTACAGCCTGAAGAAGAGCATAATTTCCAGCTAAGATGGAAACCCAGTGGGGACAAGAAGCATAATCAGTCAAATTGGGATATTGTCTTGCAGACCTACCTATTCTTTTCCATGCCCTTTCCCTAAGAGATTCTGATCTCATCCTTAGATGTTTATTTCTGATCCAAGACTAATACTTTATTCACCCCTTTGTACAAGCCTATTTCAGTCCTTCGTACAAAAACACAACAAAAATAATTCAGTGTTTATTTCTTGAACTGTGGCCTAATGGTCTAATGTCGTAATGAAGCAGAGCCAACTCTCATTTCTTTGTCTAATGTTCTACAGAGGTAGAGTTGAATCCTTGCAATAGTCCATAGATCTTGTAGACTCAAAACATTTACTGTGACTCTTTAAGAAAAAGTTGATGATTCTCAAGTAAATCATAAAGAACAATGCCTAAGGTAAAACAGCAAGGTGATTGTCACAGATATTATGCTTTTACTCTAGTGTGTCTCGATATTAAAATTTAAAGAAGTTTGGTGCGTTAACTTTTCCAGGAGAGATGTGACCTGACAACTTCTAACTCTAGATAGTGCACATACAGCAGACATTTAGAAATGGTTACACTCAGTTCTAGCTCTTCAGCCTGCAAGTAGTAAAGAGCTGCTTACAAGGGCCAATACTATCAAAAAAAGTCTCCCTACCCAGCTACCACTAATTACTTATATATCTTTGGGAAGAAGAGACTAATGAGGACTCCACAGCCACTGTAATTGCTTATATATCCTCAAGGGAGGTTGGAGTTGTATAACCTCCACTGTCAGCAACTGTTAACTGCTTATAGATCCTTAGGGAAGGGTAGGGCCTTGTGAGCCCTTCTGTCCAGTAACTGTTAACTTCTTATACATTTTCAGGGAAGGGTGGGGCCCTGTGAGTCCCTCTGTCCAGTAACTGTTAACTGCTTGCTTATCCCCAAGGAGGGATAAGGCCTGGTGAGCCCCTCCCTCCTCTATGATGAAATGCTAATAGGCCCCAATATTGTGCATGTTTCCTGAAGGTATGAGTTTAAGAGGGCAAAGGTCAAGTCATGCCCAGAGGACAGCGTTACACAACATTGCTCCATTTCTTTCTACTTTTTACTTTCCTTCTGCCCTCTCTTCTGAGATATTCTCTGAATACTGGTGGGAGTGATCAAGATGCCTACTTTTATGACTGAGCATTCAACAATCAGTTACTCTTAGTACTTTGACCAGTTATGAGTCTCGACAATAGCCATGACCCACTGTTTGAAAGAAGCTGACAGCAGAAGTCATCCATAAGGATAAACATAAATATTTAAAAGACAATTGATAGGCATAGTATACATTTATCAAAGCAACCACTACAGTTTCCCTGCTAGGACCTATGACATATGCAGGCACTCGCTTTTGACTAGGTTTACAGTACTAGCTAGACATGAATTCCTTGGTGGGAAGTGAGCTTTCAGTCTAATTGGAAAGCAGTTGGTTGTGCTCACTGTAGTTGTACTATTTCATCTCATTTAGCATGTTGATAGCTCTTAGGGGTCATAGCTAGATATAGTCAATGTTCCTACATCAGCCTACATTGCACTATGTGAGGTAGCCAGCATTAGGGGAACTTCCATCCAGGCTCTAGTTGGATATCTCTTTGTCCTGTAACCAAAAAATATGGCATCTTCACCAATAGAGTATTACCATCTAGTTCTTGTGGGCAACCAACATCAGTGACAATGGGCCTATATTGTTTTAGTTGCCTCAGCGACACCACCCACATCCAGGGAGATATCATAGCCCTGGAACCGGGTTTCTTTTATGTCAGTTATATTATTATTCTGCAAGTGTCTTTTTCCACATTCAAACTTCATTCAAACTCTTTAACCATTGTCTTAATGTTTACAGGCACAAGTTGTTAAGGGGTTTTTCAGTTTGTCAGGTATCATGTGTGTCTTACCTAACTATAAACTGCCACCCCCCTAAATTTTACAGCCATGCCTGGCCTTGCACCCTGTGTTAACTTTCCATTGTTACTCCTTTGGGTGTGTTTTCCAAACTTTTGGATGCTTTTCTAAATCTGTAAAACTCTCAGAGGCTATCATTATATCATCTGTAACATAAAACCACTTAAAGGAGTATAGGAAGGATCTCTGAAGGCTAACCACTCTTCATTCCAAGCAATTTCCAATTGGTCTCAGAAGTCAACAGCTAACAGGAAACTGAAGAAAAATGTTAGCATGCCCAATACAGCATGAAAACATTTAATCATTTGTATCAATTGCTCCCTGAGAAGATCTATGTTGGGCACTATCGAGAGGGACAGGGAAATGGTACACACTCTGTCACCTGCAGCAGCCTGATGAGTTCCCTTAATATTTTAGGGATTTAAACTTGGGCTAAACTAATACTTGTGGCTTCCATGCAGAAAATAAGTTTAGAATAAGCTAGTATGAATCAGAGCTGTAGTTTAGTAAAGGGATTTGGATATAACTGTTAATCAAGAAGGCTAATGAAAAGTAATGGTGTTCAGAAAGAAACCAAGACATACTCAAGAATGTTGCTGTGGCTTCTCTGGGAAAGAAGATTACTAAACTACAGCTCTGATTCATACTAGCTTATTCAAAACTTATTTTCTGCATGGAAGTGAATTTGAGACCAGTCTGGTCTACAGAGCAAGTTCCAGGACAGGCCCCAAAGCTACACAGATAAACCTTGTTTCAGAAAAAACAAACAACAACAAAACAAACAAACAAACAGGCCCCAAGCTACTCAGAAAAACCTTATCAAAAACAAACAAACAATAACAACAAAAACAAACTAAAGATCTCAGGGTGGTTCCTGATGGTGGTTCATAGGATTATAACTGATAAGATCACAAGGATGAAGGAAAGTAGGTTACCTGTCGTAAATTATACAGGTAGTTAATGAGTTAAAGGTCTTCTTTCAGATTCCCAGAAAATGTCCCTGAAAAGGAATGAGGCCTTATCCAAGGTTATGCATGTTCAGACGTTAAGCCTGCATCATTGCCACTTCAACATAAACTAGTTATATGTGAAAAGAATGTTACTTATATTTTGGCAACATTTATGGTCAGTGTTGCTAACTGTACTAGAACTCTTGATTCTTTACTGGTAAGAAGGTTCCAACAGACTCCAGGATATGGGGCTTTTAACTTCCCATATGACTAGAGTTTTCCTTGCCTTTCTATCCTGCTTCAGGTATCTATGGTGCGGACTGTGTTAGCCCTTTATACTCTGTAGTCATTCTCCCTCAGCTGTTATACCATGCATCTTTCCACTTCCTACCTCGGACAGAGCTAGTTCATGGAGTCGGTGTAAACTGCTCAGCCTAACGCAAGGTCAAGAGGGGACAGGGCTGGTATCCTGTCTGCCATGTCGGCAACAATTACTGATGAGCTGGTGCTTCAAGCATGGCAGGTTCTAGGCAGGAGCTATAGCTGAAGCTGACACCCCTCCATTAAGTCACGTTGGAGCAGCTTTACAATAGCCCTGAACTTGATGAGCAATCTCCCTGTCGCGTACTTTATTGAAGGGCAAGTTGTAAACAGGTTATTCTAGGGAGATAACTTCTTATACCCAGGACAAACCGTGTTCTTCAATTGCACCATTTTAACATTTATGCTTTTCATAAACTGCTGCTCAGGCAATAAGCCTCCCAATACCTCATTTGCACTCAACTTGGCTTTCTGTTAACTGTTCCCTAGAAACTTTGGCCAGACACAAATCATACCATTTGCTTTTGAATGACCTAGATAGAATCCATTCATTTGCTTTCTTTTTTTCGTATCTCCTTTTGTGTTCCTTAGCACTTTTGAACCCAGTTTATATACCTATCTAAATCATTCAGCTATGCCAGAGCCTCTCCTACCTTGTATAGACTGTGGACTAATTTGGAGCTTAGAAAAACTGCTAAATCTACATACCAGTCATAAGGTTCCCATTCAATCGACCTCTTTTCTAATTCTCCTCACAGTGCTGGCCTGGACATCAAACACTGCCTCTCTCACACCCAGTTTCTATAGTAATGCTTGTCCTTCCTCTATTGTTCTCCGTTCCTTATGTTCATGAGCCCTCAGGTGGTGATGAACAAACACACCTAACAGCTCATGTGAGTTTGCCCATCAGAACTGATTCACCTTACATCGCTCAGATGAAGCAGACTTCATCTTACGTATGGAGTGACTAGCTGTGCTACTTGGACTCTGTACTTCCACAGCACTTAGACTCACCCCATCTACAACTAACTGTGTCTTCCAAGGAAAGCTGGGAAGACCTCTTTCATGCCCTATTTAAAAATCTTTCCCAATGTAAGCAGTTCAAAGGCAGGGTACATTCTTATTACGATATTTCCCTCTGCTGTGCCATTATTGAGGACTTCGTCTGTGTGCTCTCACTGAGTTTTCTCTTCCACTTAATTAAGGGTTGGATATGGTGTATCTTCTATGACTTCTACCTTACTTTCTTCCTTCTTCTCTTGCCATAGGTTCCAAGTTTGTGGACCCCAGAGGAGACTATTTAGTACAGACATAATTTGTCCCTTTCTTTGCAAACTTTTCGTCACAGGAAACAAGGCAATACCTCATCTTTCTTGTTTTCCACTTTCACTGCCAATCCACAGGCAAGAGCATGTTTAACAGCTGCTTTAATTACCTTGCTCCAGTCACTTCTTTATATGAGGGAATTCTTTTGGTAGGAAAAACTCAGCATCAGTTGCACATATTATTACCCAGAGCAATACCCACACAGCTGATGCTGTAGTCTGCTTATGATCCCATCCCGTACATGCTGACTTCAAGAACTGCAATATATTCTATGGTCAGTCATTTGGGGAGCATCTCTGTGCTCATGGTAGATAACATTCATCAAAGTTTGTCACTTCATGACACCATGGAATACCCTCTCTAGACAGACTACCTTCTGATGGAGCAGTCTTAGTGGCATATCACTTCATTCACAGCATGGATAATGCAACTGCTATTGAAAAAATTAGGTGTGCCATTCTGTATTACTGAGAGAATGAAGGCCATGTTGGTATGATCCCTAGGATGCTCCCCTGCAGACAGATTAGCTTCCGTTTTATATCTTATGATACACTCATTACACAGACAATTCAAGTACTTCTTTCAAATGCATCTGTGGTTTTTCAGGGCCTCACATTGGGTGTCAAGTGTTATACTTTTATATGTGAGTAAATATGTACTTCTGTCAGACAGGGCACCAATAAAATACCAAAGAAATAATTCCAAATAATTGTTTGGTGAACCAATGAATTTAACTGGAGTCACTTACATAAGCATTGGTGGCAGTCATTTACAGGATTATAAGCAACTTATGGGTGGCCATATCACTGAAGAAAATATCCCTCCCCTCAGTAACTAATGAGCACCTTAGGGACTCAGGGACTCATATATCCCTAAAGTTAAATAGTTAGTGGTTGAGTAGAGGGCTGTTTGTTTCCAGTGATGTCATCATCCAGAAGTGCCCATGCTCAATTAAATTCATTGTTTCTTGCACTTGGTTGGTACTGTTTTTTATTCTGTGAATGGTGATATATCTGGGGGAATAAAAGTTTGTTCAAATCTCTTTATCAGCACAAAGGGCTACTTGGATCAGAGGACACAAATGGTGGGAGTAATGTGCAGAAGGCAGTGTCATGCATGGGACTCTGAAGTTGATAGCAGGCAACTGCCTGCTTCCTTAGTACACTTTCGAGATAATGAACTTGAAGGGTTTTCAAAGCATGGTATTGAGATTGTTAACATGTTAACAATTCAAGTTCGCAGGCATCATTAAGGCCTTCTGAATGAGAAACTGAGAGTGAGCCCAACAATCGTTGCTTTAACAAGACCTCCAGTGATGCTGAAGGATGCAAATATTTGAAAATCATAGCTACAAGTAAAAAGCTGTTCTAGACTTTATGGACAACACAGGCTGTTTCATTGTTAACAAAACAGAAGGAAGAAGTGAGGCCAGTGTTGATCTAAAATTCCTATTTCCTTTTTGTATTCAAGAAATTCAAAGGATACTAAACATGCTATAGAGGAGAATACAGAGTTAGGTCAATAAGACATCTGGGGGGGGGGAAGAGAGAAAGGGAAAGGAGAAAGAGGGGAAGAGAGAGAGAGATTGAAACTGATCCTTAGAGAGTATCTCCAGCAAAGAAGATGCATGTACAAAACTGCGTTTAACACCTTTCAGCCTTTGTGCTGAGATTAATAGTTAGAGACTTTCCAATAGTCATTGGCCCATGGGTAACCAGTAGATTCAATTGCAGATTTTATCATGATTAATTCCCATTTTGTGAAGAAGTGAAAACACAAAAATCAAGCTCAGACATTAAGGTAATTGAGACCACTCATCCAGGAGGTGATGCACAAGACATGGGATCCATTCTGCTGGCTGCAGAAAGGATCCATTTGCTATACTCAGGAACAAATAGTTGGTGGGTTTACAGTTTGGACCAATCACAATCTTTCCTTTTGGCATCAATCATACTGCCACTCTTTGAGGCATCAGAGAAAGTACTACCCCTCTGGTCTAGGTACAAATAGTTTCAGGATCATGGAGAACTTGTCAAAACATGTGATAGCAAAAAGTCTGGTACAAACTGTTTCAAGAATCCCTTGCTAAGACTGCTTTCAGGAGCCAGTATATCAGTTGCAAATGTGCCATACCTTTCTCAGGTTATCAGTGGAATGTTCCAGATGGCTGCTAGTAGCATAAGTGTTGTCCAGTTGGCTGTTTTACTGCCAGTCTTTTTGCTCAAGGCAAACAGGACAGCAAGCAAGAGTCCAGCAGATGCTAAGTCAAATTCTCACATCCCACCACTGATCTTTGCTTGATTACAGAAAAATGAACATCACAAGTATAAATTTAAAGAACAGTCTATGTGTAGCAGATCACTCTGTAATTCTAGCATTTAGTAAACATAGGCAGGAAAATTGCAATGAGTTCATAACCAACTTGGGCTACAAAGTACGATCCTGTCCAAAACGACATAATAAAAAGCAAATAAAATTTATCAATAACATTAACAGTTGTTGTTAAAAGACGTTAGTAGTGATTTCATGACATTTAACTACTACTACTTAGTGCTCAAAAGTGTTGGGTACTCTTCATCTGTCTCAATATGACCTTGGATTTGTGTGTTGCTAAGGATGTGCTCTTTCTGTTATAACATGTTCTTTCCTAGGAGGAGAGTGATTGTGGCATCGTTAATGCTTCTTTGGGTTCATCTAGCTGAACTTAAATTTCCTGGATATATAATTAAACACAATTTCAAAATATGTTTGGCAAGCAGTATGCAGAGGAGTGTCTGAATGTGGGTTCAGAAGTACATAAAATATTAGATATATTATTTGGTACCTCTCCTATAGAGAACCATAAGCATGGAAAGGGGGTGGAGAAAATGACTACATAACTTTAACACATTCGTTCAAACCATAGAATGGTTATGTCCAACTCATGAGAGTACATTGACCAATATGACTATGGTGATGGGGAATATGAAGTTTGCTAAAATGTGTGTGTGTGTGTGTGTGTGTGTGTGTATACTGGTGCATGCAGGTTTGCATGCATGTGTGCAGACATGAAGCTGGAAGTCAGAGGTCAACATTGGCAATCTAGGTATTATGCCTCAAGAGATAACTACCTTGTTCTTTTAAACAAGATCAATCACTGGCCTACAACTTAACCGAGTAGGCTAGGATGGCTGGCCAATGAACCTCAGTGAGTTGTGCCTCCCTATACTGGGATTAAACACATGTGTTACTATGCCCAGCTTTTGAATTCTGTATATTCTGGTGATTGAACTCAGGTCTGCATGTTTGTGTAGTAAGCCTTATATGGACTGAGACATCTTCCCAGTCATGCCAAAACAGTTTTTTACATTCAGTGTTTCTGTAGTTTTTCTAAACAAATGACAAATTTTTCTGCAGAGATACGCAAATAGTTTACTATAAAAACATAAAGCAAGTAAGAATTTAAAAATAAAAATTGAGAAGAACAACAATAGACTATAAGCTCTTCATTTATCAGTGTTTGGCATTATACATTCAGTGTTTAAGGTGTTCAGGACATGCTCACAAAATGAATGGTAAATCTGCCATAAGATATTATCATAGTGGTTCTGGAAATTGCTAAGCACAGTGCACCTATTTATCATAATATGTTAATATATTTCAAAATTTTAGACTATCATAGTAGATATTGATAAAAGGTTAAGTTACAGAAAACACAAAATTCTTATAGATACATGAGAAATATTGCATATAAAATAATAGAATTCATGAAAAGGAACAAGTAAAGATGAAGATAAAGTCTTGAACATTAAAAGAAGAGTTCACATAATTTGAGAAGAGGGACAGAAAATATGAAGAAAATCAAGAGACACGGTCTAGTTCATCTAATAAGTTCAGTATCTTCTCAATCAGAGTTTCATAAAAATAAAGCAAGACAATTGAGGAAAGGAAACAATCAAAGAAACAATAGATTAATAATTAAAAGAATTTAATAAAATCATGTTTTCTTTTTAAAGAAATCTTTTCTTAATCCCTTTTTATTGAAAACAGATTTTTCTCTCACAATACATCCTGATTATTCCCCCAGACACACACCTACTTGGCTCCTCCCCACAGTCCCTCCTGTCTGGATTCACCACTGTTCTGTCTCTCATTAGAAAAGAACAGGTTGCTTGAGATAGCAACAAAACAAAATATGATAATATAAAACAAAAACTAACATGTCACAGTTGGACAAGACAAACAGAAGGAAAAGAGCTCAAGAGACAGTGCAATAAATAGAGACCCACTTATTTGCACACTCAAGAATCACATAAAAACACTAACCTGGAAGCTGTAATATATACGCAGAGGATCTGGTGCAGACCAGAACAGGCCCTGTGCATGCTGAGAAGCTTTTCCGTTCCATGAGGTTCCAGTTATTAATTGTTCATCTTAGTGCCTGTGTTGAAAGTTGTCTTAGTCAGGGATTCTATTGTTGCAATGAAACACCATGACCAAAAAGCAAGTTGGGGAGGAAAGACTTCATTTGGTATATACTTCCACATCATGGTTCTCATCATTGAAGGAAGTCAGCATAGGAATGAAAACAGGGGAGGAATCTGGAGGTAGGAGCTGAGATTTTTCTCTTCCATCTTTTGCATTCTGCTGGAGATGCTTACGTCTGTATCTTATCCAGATTTTCCACTTATGGAATTCCCTAGTTTTGAGTTTTCTTTATTGCCTCTATTCCAATTTTGAACTGTTTCCTTCACTGGTTTGATTTTTTTTCTTGCCTTTCATTAAAGGATTTAGTAATTTCTTCCAATTTTTGTCTGTCTTTTACTTGATTACTTTAAGGAAGTTTTCATTTTATCTTAAGGGCCTCTATCATCTTCATCAAGTTATTTTTAAGGTAAGGTCATTTTCTTCTGCTTCATCTGCATTGGGATGTTAAGAACTATTGGGTTCTTGGGCTGCCACACTGTCCTTTGTATTGTTGAATGTATTCTTACAGTACGTTAACCATCAGTTCTAACACCTGCTGTGGGTGGGGCTTGTGCTTATAGGGGCTGCTGTTCTTCCAATTTCTGTTACTGAAATTTTTGCCTATAGGGTCTACTGATGCTGCCTGAGAGGGCTGTCCATAGGGAGGATGCTTGGGTAGGACTGTAGAGTTGGTCTTGTGGGAATAGAGTCCAATGTGTGGCAGTGGTGGTGAGTGCAGCCTGCCTGTAGGTCTCTTACCTGCTGCCTGGCTGTTGAAGTCCACACCACAGCAGTGGGGGCTCTACCAGACTTGGGTACAGGGCCCAGCTGCCTTTGTGAGGCTGAATTGGGAAGGGGCAGGGGTGGGGAGAGACACAGGATATGCCCTGGGGCTCAGGGCTTGGAGGTTGGGGCAGTTTAGCTGAAAGAACAGTAACTCACCTGTTATTCCAGCTGGTGTGGGTGGTGCTATGTAACTGTAGGGTCTGCTGATGTTGCAGAAGAGGGCTGTGCACCGGCAGGATGCTGGGGAAAGTGGACTTGGGCGGCAGAGTGGGTCTTGTGGGAATAGATTCCAATGGGTGGCAGCCATGGTGGTACAGCCAGGCCTGCAGATCTCGTACCTGCTGGCTGGCTGCTGGGGAATGCACCAGAGCAGTGAAGTTCCACCAGAGTTGGGGGCAAGGCCCAGTTGCCTTGCTGGGGCTGAGATGGGGGTAGGGGCATGAGATGTGCCCTAGGGCTTAGGGCCTGGGGGTGGAGGCAGTCAGCTAGGAGACCAGTCACTTACCTGTTCCTCAGCGTGTGTGAGTGGCGTTTTTGGCCTATGCGGTCTGCTGTTGTTGCAGTACACAGAGGTCCACCAGCAGGACGCTGGGATAAGTGTGGTTGAGTGGCAGAGTAGCTCTTGTGGGAAATTAATTCAGTGGGTGGCAGCAATGGTGGTGCAGCCTGCCTGCAGGTCTCTTCCCTGCTGGCTGGCTGCTGGGAACTGCACCAAAGCAGCAGAGTGTCACCAGAGTTGGTGGCAAGGCCCAACCTCTTTGGTGGGGCTGAAATGGGGGGGGTATGGAATGCGCACTGGGGTTTAGGATCTAGAGATTGGGGCAGTTTAGCTGAGAGCCTCGTCACTCACCTGATCTTCCAACTGCTGCAGGAGTTGCTTGTGTCTATAGGAGCTGCCGACGTTGTGGGGGTGGTTGGCCAAGGGAAAAATGCTGGGGCAGTTATGGTTGGGCAGCCGAATGGGTCTTGTGGGACAGAATCCAATGGGCGGGTTGTGGTGTGTCCTGCCTTCACGTCTCTCACCTGCTGCCTTGCTGTTGGGGTCTACACTAGTACAGTAGGTTTCGACCAGAGTTGGGGGCATGGCCCAGCTGCTTTTCTGGGCTGGGGATGGGAGGGGGAGGGTCATGGGATGTGCCCTTGTGCTTAGGGCCTGGAGGTTGGGGCAGTTCAGTTGAGAGACAAGTTATGCACCTGTTGTTCCAACCCAGTGTGGGTGGCAGTTTGTGACTAGAGGGGCTGCTGATGTAGCAGGAGACGGCTGTGTAAACATAAGTTTCTGTCCCACCTGCTCCAGCAGCCACTCAGTTCCAAAGAAACACACAGAGGCTTGTATTAATTACAAACTGTTTGGCCTATTATTTCAGGCCTAACATTCACTAGCTCTTACAATTTAAATTAACCAATAATTCTTGTCTATGTTTAGCCACATGGCTTGGTACCTTTCCTCAATGAGGCACTCACATCTTGCTTCCTCTGCATCTGGATGGTGATTGGAACTCTGCCTTTCCTCTTCCCAGAATTTTCTTAGTATGCTTGCCCCATCTATATGTCCTGCCTGGCTACGGATCAATCAGCATTTTATTAAGCCAATACAAGTGACAAATCTTTACAGTGTACAAGGGCATTATCCCACAGCAGGGCTGACCACCGGCAGGATGCTGGGTTAAGTGTGGTCTAGTGGCAGAGTGAGTCTTGTGGGAACAGAGTCCAGTGGGTGGCAGCAATGGTGGTGCAGCCTGCCCGCAGCTTTCTTACCTGCAGGCTGCCTGCTGGGGACTGCACCAGAGCAGTAGAATGCCACCAGAGTTGAGGGCAGCACCCAGCTGCCTCGTTGCAGCTCAGATGGGAGGGGGAGGTGCACAGAAGGTGCACTGGGGTTTAGGGTCTAGAGATTGGGGCAGTTTAGCTGGGAGCCTAGTCACTCACCTTATCTTCCAACTGGTGAAGGTGTTGCTTGTGTCTATAGGAGCTGCCGACATTGTGGGGGTGGTTGGCCAAGGGAAGCATGCTGAAGTAGGTATGGTTGGGTGGCATAGCAGGTCTTTTGGGAACAGGGTCCAGTGGGTGGCAGTCATGGTGGTGCAGCCTGCCTGCAGATCTCGCACCTGCTGGCTGGCTGCTGGGGACTGCACCAGAGCAGTGAAGTTCCACCAGAGTTGGAGGCAGGGCCCAGCTGCCTTTCTGGGCTGGAGATGGGAGGAGAGGGCACAGGATGTGCACTGGGGTATAGGGTCTAGAAACTGGGACAGTTTAACTGGGAGACCAGTCACTCACCTTGTCTTCCAACTGGTGTAGGTGTTGCTTATGTCTATAGGAGCTGCCGACGCTGTGGGGGTGGTTGGCCAAGGAAAGGATGCTGGGGTAGATATGGCTGGGCATCAGAGAAGATCTTGTCTTGAACAGAGTCCAGTAGCTGGAAGTGGTGGTGGTACGTCCTGCCCACAGGTCTCTCACCTTCTTCCTGGCTGTTGGGGTCTGCCCCAGAGCAGTGGGACTCCACCAGAGTTGGGGGCAGGGCCCAGCTGCCTTTCTGGACTGGAACTGGGAGACAGAGGGTCTCAGGATGTTTCCTGGGGCTTAGGGTCTGAAAACTGGGGCAATTCATTTGGGAGACCAGTTACTCATCTGTTGTTCCAATTGGTGTGGGTGACATTTTGTGCCTTCAGTGATTACTGATGTTGCAGGAGAGGGCTGTCCACCGGGAGGATGCTGGGGTATGTGTTGGTCGGCATCGGTGTGGTTCTTGTGGGAACATAGTGAGTGTAGTCTGCCTGCAGGCCTCTTCCCTGATGGCTGCCTCATATTCTCAGTGTTAAAGATGCCCCCAAATGTGAAGGAGGATAGGTACAGAAAGATCAAATTATGAAACACATAATTAAAAATTCAGAATCATGACAAGAAATGCATGGTTATAAGAACTTTTGGAGGGTTGGAGGTTATGTTAGTGAATAATAGAATTAAAAAAATATCTATTTAGACCTAACATTACAAAGGGTAATTACTAGAAGACAATGTCTCAAGGTTTTAGGGAACTTCTTTCAATATAGTATTTTATACTCAGGAAAATTATTCCAATATCAATTAGAAACTAAATAAAACTTTGAAGACAGAAAAAAGATTAAAGAGACCTGAAAGCAACACATATTTGTGAAAAATGCAAAGATAACTTGAGAATGTGATTTACCCAAACCAAAAATATAATGAGCTCAAGTGTGAGAAAAGTATCACTTGACATTTAAGAAACCCCACAATGAAAAAACAGAATGAGAATTCTACAACAAATCTCTAAGGCAACAGGTCAATATTAAACATAGACATTTGGAAGATCTATCATGAATTTCCCTTAATTATGTGGATTCATTTTGACAAAATGTGTAATTTTGAAGTGGATAATCTCGGTGATTAGGTAAAAACACCTACTGCATTTATTAAGAATTTGAAAAGTGATGAGCAGTTAAAAACTCAGAGTATAAAAATTAAAAAAAGAATATGTTCTAAGTAGAAAAACAAACTAAAATGTTATATAATTTTCATCAAGGAAGGGCTACTAGGAGAGAAAATTTGAGGGGTTTTGAGGGGGGAGAAGGAAACTATATAATTGCTTTAGTAAACTCTCAAATATTCTCTTACATACACAGGCAGACTACATCTCATAAATACTAATACTCTTTCCCCAAGCACAATCCATTTAACATTAAAACCAAATTGAGTACAAGTTGATCCTTGATGGTCCAGAAGAAATGCTAAGATCATCCACTAAACTGGCCATAGTGACACAGTCTATAAACTCAGTTCATAGGATGATAAGTGGCAGGATCCGAAAATGAAGCAAACGGATCAGAAAGGTGTCCCTGGAGCAGGGTGTGACCCTAGACCCTGTTTAAGGGAAACAATAGTAAAAGGACATGTTTTGATTGAGGACTCTGACTACGAACCCCTTGTCCAATCAAAGCATGGAAATATTGGATAATTTTATGTGGTAGATGCAAAGAGAAAAGAGATCCTTATTTTAGTTTTGTTTTACAATATAGATATAGATATTAAAAACTTGGTCATTTTAAAGAGTCATTAAAATTCTGAATACTTACACATGTTGGTTATGGACACTTAGAGGTAGAAATTACTCTCTGTAATATTCAACTCATGAATTCACTAATTACAAGACCTGGAAGGAGGTGGGAGGTCCTTGGACTTCCCACAGGGCAGGGAACCTGGTCTGCTCTTCAGGCTGATGAGAGAGGGGGAGTTGATTGGGGGAGGAGAGGGATATGGGAGGCGGTGGCAGGAAAATCTTAAAGAAAGAAAGAAAGAAAGAAAGAAAGAAAGAAAGAAAGAAAGAAAGAAAGAAAGAAAGAATGGGAACTATGCTTCAACAACCCTAATTGGCTCCTATGGTACTTTACCTCAATCATACTCTTTGCCTGATCTCAGGTAGCATAGCATATTTGCCTGAAAGGATAATACACGGCACCAGAAATGACACAGACAGGCCTAAAGGTTCCAGATCTTACAGGAAAGTTGGGTACTCATGGGTTTAACCCATCCATATAATTATTTCATTCTTACCTTCTATAGCTTCCCTGTTTGATGATCAGTTGGCACATGAAAAAAGTTTGCTTCTGCTGCCAGTAATTGCTACAAAACAAGTCTACTCATAGCTCTATATATCTGTAAGTTCCATGTCAGCAGATCCAACCAATCAAGGATCTAAAATGTTCAGGGAAAAAATTAATCAATTAAGTTTTATCTGTGCTGAAAAATATAAAGACTTTTTCTGTATCATTATTTTCTAGACAATATAATGTTTGACATAGCCTCTACATTGTATTAGTTAGGTTAAAGATGATGTAAGTGCCACCACCAGAGCCACAATTTATTCCAACTGCTATTCCTTCCCCACCACGATGGACAGAAATCTCTCTCAGACCATGAGCCAAGACAAAATACTTGCTCTATTAGCTTCTTTCTTAGCAGATATTTTCTCATAGCAAAGAAAAATGTAATGAATACACACAAACAGAACCAGAAGTTCACATGGACAAGTCTGACCCAGTCTTTAAGAAGCTGAGCCTGCTGCGTAGTCTTCAGGGACCATGGATACACCCCTACAATATTGAATTCCCTGAAAGACAGACTCTGCCCTACTTATTCTATGACTCACTCAGCGCCTCTTTCCCTTTTGAAATTAACTCAAGAAAAAGAGTCCTCTCAGCAAAACCAAGTTTGCCTGCTTCCTTATATGTGGTTTTGTTATTTCATTGTTTGAGAGCTTTGCTTCAAAAGCACAAAACAGCCCAAGGGTCTTTCTTCTCCATTTTATATTGTGTGTCTTCTTAAAATTGTGTCTGGGCTAGAGCTACTCTTTTTCCCTTGGTGGTTTCATAACTCACAAGAAGAACTACAATGCCCTGGAAGATCAACAAGAATGCCCCAGGGTAGGTAAAACAAGTATCATGTATAATAATCATGCTTTCTGACTCTGGATCAAGAGCCTAAGGAAGACAGTCCAGCATTCTGAGTTGGTTGTGAACAAATTGGAAAACAGGGAAAGACACATTAATACTTCAGGCTGACCTCAGGGAAAGGTTATCACCCTACAGGTACTGTAGTGTGGCCAGAAGGAAACTCTGAAAATGTTCCTGGCTTTGGATATGAAGTGAGAGGCAGTGGATGTTCTTAGTCCCTTGAACACCTCACTATTCTAAACTTATTGAAGTCTCACTTCCAAATGTAAACATTTGGCTTCCTAGATCTTAGCTTAGCTTTGTTTCTTGCCTGAACCAACAAGATTTTTGTTGCCAATAGCAATTCCAGGAAAACAGGGCTAGAGGAAAAGGATACTTAAGTAGAGAGAAGGCAGTAGAAAAATAACACAGGATATGTTTTTAAGATAGGCACTGCTTTGTAATGAATGTAGGTAAGTGCCCGGTATTTTGACACATCTTCAGAAAGGATATATGAACAGTCTATAACGTGGGGAGAAAGACTTTTTTCTTGGTTTTGTGTAGTATTAATTTCCGCAGTGAATGAACTCATGCTCAGGATTGAGATACACCAAGGATGTTGGGAACCCTGAATTTTCAAACAATTCTTCCCAATCTTCTCAGCAAATTGCCCTATGCCTAGGGTCACCATATTTGGGAGGGGGGCTTGGTAGCAGGCTACCAGACACTCATAACTTTATGTTTTGAAGGCAATTCAGTTCCTGTCACAGGTACTGAAGTCTACCAATGTGTCCTGAAAGCAATTAGAGACAATATATAATTAAATCAACATGCTTGTATTCCAATAAAGTTCTATTTACATAGAGATAGCTGGCAACATATGGTCAATATGCCAGACTTTGCCAACTGCCATCCTAAGCTAAAGGAAGCTAGTTTCTTTCTATTGCTGTGATAACACACTCTGACCAAAAGTAACTTAGAGGAGGAAAGGATTTATTTGTTTTACAGTTTATGTTTATCATTGGGAGAAGTCCTCAAGGTAGTAGCTCGAAGCAGACACCATGGGTGAAACACTGCTTTCTGGTTAATTCATGAATGGTTACCTAGTTTATACAATCCAGGAGCATCTTTCCAGGCAATGGAGCCTCCTAATGGAAGCTTGGCCATTCTATATCAATTAACAATCAAGGTAATATCCCAAAGACATGCTTTCAAGCTAATGTGATTTAGGAAATCCTCCTAATGAGATTCTTTTCTCAGGTGACCCCAGGCTGTATCAAGATGATAGTCAAGCTAAGACAGCAAGACATAAGTCATGATATGCAAGATAGCAGTCTTCCATAACTGTAAACCAAGTGGTCTACAGTAATGAACAGCATAGCACAATATGTCCACTGGTATAATAATGTAATAAATGTTTTAGAGATAAACGAACAGTTTTCTATTTGTACTTATGAAATGTAAAAAAGGGATAGATCCATGATTGGTACTATGAACCTGGCTGTGATAGTTTTAATGAGAATGGCTCTCACAGGCTCACATATTTGAAGATTTGGCCCCAAGTTGGTACAACTATTTAAAAAGTATTATGAGGGTGGCCTTGTTGGAGAGGCATGACACTGTGCTTGGGCCTTCAAAAGCCCAAGCTTTTCCTAGTTTGCTTTCTCTGCCTCCTACTAGTGGTGTCTTGAGATACCTAATTCCTCCACCTAGGTCCTCACCCCTAATAACCCTTTAATGCATAGCCTACATACAACAGCACTCTCAGACTAAAAGGTGAATATTAACTGCAGAAAGAAAGTATTTCATGGTGAAAACTATGAATGAATCCAGTTTTGTTATGACTGATTTTTTTCTTTCTTTACTGACTGAATCCAATCATGACTGCCTGAAAATCAGGTCTTCTACATATGAGCTTTACAGAAACACACTTCAATATCTAAGTCATAATAGCAGTTAAATAAGGATATACTACAGTTACTTGGGTAGAGAATACTTTCAAGGAGACTCCAATAGTATCTGTTACTACTGAATATATTTGGTAATTGTGTTGATTTTCAGTTTCCATTAGTAAAGTTTAAGATATTTTTCTTTGTTTCCAAGAAACCTCTGTTACTCACTTTTTTTGGGTGAGTCTATTCACTTAAGTGTAGGAAAGACACATGACTTTCTTTTAATCAATACAATATGACAAAGATGATGGGATGTCACTTACACAATTAAGGCACATATAATTGTGACTTCTGTCATCTTAGCAGATTGTCTCCTTTCCTGATTTTAATGAAATTAACCATCAGACTGTGATGTGTAAAATCTAAGTTGTGCTGGATTCCTGATCTCCAGAAAATGTGAGATTCATTTCAGCAGCAGAAAGGATCTGAAAATGCCAAGACTTTCTAGTGGACACCTAGTTGAAATGTTTGCTAAAAGAGCATTCAGTGAAAATGTGTGATAAACATGTTAGAAACTATTAAAAAATAAAAAGAATCAATGTTATCATAAATCATTGTACATGCTAAGACCTTAGCTTTTGTTTCTCTCTCTCTCTTTTTCTCTCTCTCTTTTTCTTTCTACCTCTCTTCCTTCCTTCCTTCCTTCATTTTCTTTTGTTTGTTCATTCTATTCTTTTTATTTTTTGAGACAAGGTCTCACTATGTATTTCTGGCTGGACTGGAACTTGCTAGGTAAACCAGGCTGTCCTAAAAACCGTAGAGACAGAGAGGCCTGTCTCTTCTTCCCAAGTTCTGTATTTAAAAGTATACACAACTATTCCCAGCCCATGCCTTTTCCTATAAGTAGTTTGATGATTATAATAATGACTATGGTTGGTTAGGAGTTAGATAGACACATTTAATTAAATCTCATCCCCTCTATGAAACACACTGAGAAAGAGAAAGTGCAGCGGTATAAGTAAATTTTATATTTTCTCTCTGTTTCATAGGCACTCTCAAAAGGACTGAAGACTGCCACTAAACATCCATGAACCAACCTCACAAACCTAAAAAGTGATGTCATGATGATGTAAATTATTTTATTTGAATTTTATGCATGTGTTAGTCAGCTTTATTATATTTTAACAAATACCCAAGACATAAGGAAGAAAGATTTATTTGGGCTGACAGTTCTAGGAGTCTCAATCCGTGATCAATTGGCCCTGTTGTCTTGGTACCTACACTAAGGTACCAAGTAATCCATTGGTCACAGCAAGTAATCCATTGGTCCATTGTAAATAAAGCCACTGATATCACAGAGGCTGCGAAGCAAAGAGAGAAACAGGAAGAAACGATGCTTCCATAATCCCCTTTGAGGTCATTCTTGCAGTTACCTAAAATCCCCTGGTGACTCTGCTCAACAACAGTGAGAGCCATGGAATGGGTGAAATCTAGGCAACATGGGAGTGAATTTTTGGAACACATTAACAGATCCAAAAATATGACATATGTATTAAAAGGTGAATATTAACTGTAGATAGAAGGTATTTTATGGTGAAAACTATGAATGAGTCCTGTTTAGTTATGACTGATTTTTTTCTGTCTTTACTGACAGAATCTGGCAAAAATAAATATTTTGTGCATCTAAAAGGGGAGAGAGAGAAAAAGAGAAAATCCCTCCATCATCAATCTATCCTTCTAATAGGAACCAAAGAATCTTTCTTTCTTCCTCACAGTAGCAGATAGATTTCCTCCTCACATTTCTGAGATTTAAGGTCCAGAATAGTTCTTTTTTGGCTACAGGAAGATATCGAAAATTGCTGTAGATGATTTTTATGATCCATGTAAGAATAGTCAGAGGATAGAGGATAACCATTATAAAAACCACCAAACTCCTGCCTCTAAAACTAAAGCTGAAAAAGCCTATTTATAAAGTGCCATTAAAAGGGTAGAATTCCTTCTACATTTGAAAGCACTGTCCTCGACTTTCTGAAGTAATCAAATAAATAGCTATAAAAAAAAAAAACAAAATAAAAGAGAACTTACGAAGCATTTTAAACATAAGAAATAGCACCATTGAAACAATTTGGGATGAAACAATTGGTAGGGAAATTAGCCCCAGAACAATAGATTTTTCTGTGCACTCAACAACTGCCTAATAGTTGTACCCATCCACTTAAGGGGGAAACATATACTACTGTGGAAACCTCTGCCTGTGCTTTACAACAGCTACAATTTCACAGAAATGAGACCTTATTTAAAAGATGGATTCTTAAAGCTGTGGCAGATTTTGAGTCATACTAATGGGCAGGGAATGGAAAAGTTGCTTTAGTAATAGTGCTTTATGCTTCTGTGAAAATGCTCCTCAATAGCCCACATGCTATTTCTTCTGTAGGATTCTTGATGCCCAAGCTGGGGTGCAGGGAGCTTGAAATATTAAGTAGAGCCATGAAATCAAAGGGTCTCAACCAACAGGAACCTCCTCCTGACAATCTCACAAGTCAATTATCTACTTTAATTTTTTTTTCATTTTGTGTGTATAGATGTTTTGCCTGAACATGTGTCTGAGCACCACGTGTACGAAGTACTTGCTGAAGCCAGATGAGGCCATCAGATGCCCTGGAACTGCACTTACAGACGGTTGTGAGCTGCTATGCAGGTGCTAGAAGGTAGAACCAGATACTTTCAAGGAGGGCTCTTAACAGCCGAAACATTTCTCCAGCCTGTATTTTTAGGTTTTGACAACTCCATATATGTATATAAGGTATTTTAGTCTTTTTCATCCCTTGTTAAACTCTCTCATCACAACTGCACTCTTACTAAACCCCACTCTTCCCAGCAAGCCTTTACTTTAACATCTTTTTGTTGTTTTATATTTTGTTTTGTTTTCTTTGTGTGTATGTATGTGAGTGTGTGTGTGTTACACAGTGAGTTTAATGAGGGTTGTTTATGTGAGCACATGTAGAGGCTTGGAGCCTGTGTAAACTTACCAGTGATTATACCACTGAAGAAAGTGATTCTCCTCCTCCCAGTAACCATCAACTGCCAATAATCCTAAAGGAGGTGTGGAGCCTCATAAGCCCCTCACCCCATTCTGCAAAGTTGACAGACCCCATCTTGTGCAGATGGTCATAGCTACTCTGAATTCATGAGTGTGATGTATATATCCAGAAGACAACTGTCATGGCACTCCTCCCAGCTTATATTATGTTGTTATTATTTTATTATGTTATATTATAATATATTCTTCTACCCTCTCTTTTGTGATGTTCTCTGAGCCTTGGTAGATAGCTAACTGTTTTATAAATTCTAACCATGTCGTTTATGAGGAAGGAATCACCTCCACTATTGTCATTACAATTTTTATTGTATTATTTAAATATACTGGATAGTTATTTAAATATACTGGATAGTTGTTGCTATGCAATTGTTGTTTGGCTACTTTAAACAATCAAGGGTTATCTGGGAAGAAGAACTTTAACTGATAAAATACATCAGTCAGTTTGCTCCATGGGCAAACCCATGGGGCATTTTCTTGATTAATGGTTGATGTGGGAGGGCCAAGTACAAAGTAGATAGTTTCAACCCGGGAGCAGGTGGCCAGCAGAAGCAAGCCAATAAGCAGCAAGACTCCAGGTTCCTGCTTTGAGTTACTGCTCTGACTTCCCTCCAGGATGGATTGTTATCAGCACGTTGTAAGAAGAAAGAAACCCTTTCCTCCTCTAAGATGTTTTTGGTCATGGTGTTTATCACATCAACAGAAACCTAACCAATACATATAAGGTCTGAACACTGAACAATAGATATGAAAAGTTGCTAATATAGATTTATTTTTAACATGAATAAATAGATTTACAAACGAACAAAACCACAAAGTGACAAAATACAAATTCATCACATAAACAGTACAATTAAAGCAGAAGTGATATTAGCCACCTGGTACTCATAGTGTAAACATGCACTCATCAATGCATTTGTTCGTTCATTCAAACATTAGCTGGCACTAGTTGCTTCCAAAGGCAGAAAGGAGGAGTAGATGCATCAATGAGCTAAATAAAATGTCCTACGTTCATGGAGTTCACATTTTATTAGGAGAGGAGCAATAGTCAATCAAGCAAGCAAAATAAAAAAAAAATCAAGGAAGGAAGATATAGTATTTGAGAAAAAGAGCATCTGTTTGTGATAAGTAACATGAACACAAAATTTGGATAGAGTGCCAGGTGGGGTGGCACACACCTGTAAGCCCAACACTCTGGAGACTAAGTTTCAAGTTAAGGGCCTGCCTGGGCTATGAAGTGAGACCTTGTCTCAAAAAATAAACAAAAATCCTTCAATAAGGTGGAATGAATACTTGGTAACACGGACTAGGTTAAAGGTGACTGTTTAGAACAGACAGAAGAGTGAACATAGAGGTCCTGGTCCTATTTATGCACAGTTCTCCTATATAGCTGCTTGAGTTCAGCAAACTCTTCCAACTGGATGTAGAAGTAACAGCTCAATTCTCACTTTTCTTTTTCAAACTCAGGTCATCCTTGATTGGAAAGATTTGACCTTTGGATCTCTGACTTTACAATGGTTCGAAAGCTTCCTGTACCCAGTTGGAAGCATATGTGGGATTTTGGTTCTTGAATTTAGATTTTTTTCCAGGCTAAAAATATGCTTTCCTGTCTTGTGAGGTTAGGTGGGTATTGGCAGTAAAGCCCCAGTTCCCAGGCAGACATCCGGTCCTGAAGGGAAACAATTTATACTCTACAATGTGAAGCTGAGACAGTGGTCTAAGAGTAATGAACAATTTTTCTGCCTGTGTCATAGAAGCCTGTGTTAGGAGTTCTAAGATAGTTCTACATAAGTTATTTTCCAAAAACTGTGACATGAGAGAAATAAATCAGACATCCCCATTGATATGAATGCAGCTAGCAGTATTTGTGGAAATAATTGGAGAACATTTATGATATTTAAGATGAAATTGGAAAAGTCAGGCAAGTTGGTGTAAGCTTTTAGTCCCAGACCTTGGGAGGCAGTGACAGGCAGCTTTCTGTGAGTTTCATGCCATCCAGGGCTACATAGTGAGACACTATTTCAAAACAATTCAACTAAGAAGAAATTGGGAGAGAAGCTAGGTGTTTTGGCTAATGCCTGAAATCCCTGAACCCCAGAACTTGGGAGTTTGAGGCATGAGATTTGCCATGAGTTTGAGGCCAACCTGAACTACATAATAAGTTCTAGGACAGTAAGTTATAGTATGAGATCCTGTCTTGGAAAAAAAAAACATTAAAATGAATGGAATTGGGAAATAGCTCTAATATATTTTGCAAAGGAATTGAACTTAGTGAAATATATAAATTATTGCCAGGTTTTTGTCTGGATAAATGGATTGCAATTTTGACCAGAAATTCTTAAAAGCATCACATGGACAGAAAATTATGTTGATAGGGTCTTGTGATTAATCTGCATTGTATAAAACTGCTTTAAGGTATCTTTCCACATGCAGAATAATTTTGGACCACATATAAAGACTTTGATTTAAGTATGGACTTTCATGATATTCTATGATGCAATCTTGGCATAATAATATGTTTCCTAGAAATCTATAATATGTATTTCACACATAGAAAGTTTACATTATTATTATTCTATTTAGTAATAATATAAATTCCATATTTATAAAACTCTTTTCTGGAGCAGTGAAATGGCTCAGTGTGTAAAGAAAGTTTCTTACTGCCAAACCAGATCCATCCTAGAAACCCACAATGTGGAAGGAGAGAAGTAGCTTCCACAAGTTGACCTCTGATTTCTATATGAACAGCAACAAGCACACACAATAAATACATACTGCCTATGTGCTTCCTGCTTATACTTTTACTGTCATTACCATCTTCCCCCGCTTTCCAGAGCACACATGCTAACACAAATCTAAGAGACACTACTGTCTGGAACCTCATACAATTGACATATTGTCAATTAGCATCAAGGATGACAAAAAGAGAACTCACATCTAGGAATTCATATCCACTTTTTCATATGTTGCCAGAAGACACATGGTACCACCATATGTCTTTTAGAGGTAATGTAGTGTAAGGGTAAAAAGCAGGTTCCAGAAACAGATTACATAGCTTGAAATCATAGCCCTATCCACTGCTTGCCAGCTGTGTGAAGCCCTTAACCTTCTGTATGCCTCAACATGTTAATCAGTAAAATGGATTCAATGGTTTTACATAAATGACATGGTCATGAGAATAAACTGAATTATGATTTGTGGATCAATTAGCATTGTGTTTCACACATAGTAAGCTCTTTAGAACCAAATAAGTACAAATAAACAGATAAGTGAATGACCTTTATCTTAGAAAAATTAGTACTGATAACAAATTGTAAAGATATAACAATAGAGGTATTCACAAAATGTTCGATGTCTGCAGGAATAGCAAGGTCTTCTGTTTTCAATTTGTGGGATATTTTTGCTGTGCAGAACACATCTTTTTTAGTAGAAAGCAATCAGTTCCTCAGAAGTATATAGCATTATTTCCCCCAAGATGAAGCATGAGTTTGCATGAAAAAGTAATATATATTCATGAAAATTCACTGATAATCTGAGAAATCAACAACTTCTTGACATTCCTGCAATGTCTTTTTCTGTATATCACAAAGTGGCTCAGAAAAGAAACCGCCTATAGAATAAGACCTCCACAGATATTAAGAAGGGAGTACAAAGCCAAATGCCCTTCATTGTTTCAGGGATGCTTCTTTACATATTATAAGCATGAGAGTGGATGCAGTGGTGTGCTGCTAATATTACCTTCAGGATCAAGTACTCCTTCTCTCAGTTTGAAGGAATGTTAAGACCTGACAGCTTTCTGCTATTAACCCATTCTAAAAATTACCTTTGGGCAAAAAACTATGCTTCATGCCAGGACATAGTCTCTTCAAGTGGGGAAATGACCTTCAATGATAAATCTATCTTAATGCATAAAGATTCTGCATGCTACCTTCAACTTATGAAAATTCTTTTGGTTCATCCCAAGTCATCAAATTCCTATAAGGTTAATTGAATCAATTGCTGTATTTACTTCTCACCTCAATAGAAATAATGTCTCTTCTTTCTTCCTTCATTCCCCCATATTTGTTAATTCCCAAAGACTTCCCATTAGATCCAAATGTAAATATGTCTCAAGATCTAATTCATGAGACCTAAGCTGTCACACGTATTAATTGAGTAGGATATATATATATATATATATATATATGAAATGTTATATCAGTTAAATTATGAACATTACTATTTTGAATTGCCTTATTCACAATAATATTTGTTGAAACCATCTTTAAGTATTTACTTAAGTTCTTCAGTAATGTCATCTTCTGTTGGTTCCTATATTAGAACTCATCAAAGTCCCTAACTACACTCAGAATCAGAGAATATAAACAATAGCCAAATTTAGGATGGACACATGTGTACTATATCTAAATAATATTTTAATGGGTAAGATTAATTTGTCATAATATTAAATCATTATTACCCTTCTTTCAGGAAGAACACCAGGAAGTTTAGCACATTCCAGAAACAGGGTGCGCGCTCTCTCTCTCTCTCTCTCTCTCTCTCTCTCTCTCTCTCTCTCTGTGTGTGTGTTTGTGCATGTGTACTGTTAATATGTGCTGTTCTTTACAGTACCTCAAATTCATTCTTAAAACTATATATAAAAAAAGAAACAATCAGGCTAATGAGGAAAGCTTGTAGAGAATGCTTTGTTCAAAAATATCTTATGTGAAATGCACAGTAAAGATTTTAATTTTTCATTGTAGACTTGGGGGAAGTGGTATACTTTGATCTTGTAAAAGAGGCAGTTAAAGGTGGGGACAGACATGAACTAGGTTATTTGTTCTTAAGAACTTATAGGTTCCCATGCAATGCCTTGATAGTATTGTCACATTTTTGAAGAATAGCAGTAATGACTTGAACAGTGATGCCCAGTATAATAAATAAAAGTCATGTACGTATTTTTCTTGGGACTGTGACAGATGCAAATACTATTAATATAATGAAAAGGCAGCATAAAAAGATAAGGATATTGGAAGAGTAAACCAACTGTAAACAAATGTAAATTATAAAACTGTGTTATTTAGAAAGCTTATGCTTGCTATTTTGATGAATACTTGATGATTCTAAGAAACATAACCAATGGAAATTGTGAAGAAATGAAAATTGGAAGCATTATTAAGAATCATGGATGATGTGGGTTTGCCCTCTGTATGCTGTGATTACCATTAATGAATAAAAAAACTTCTTTGGACCTATAGCAAGGTAGAACTTAGGTAGGCATGGAAAGCTAGGCAGAATGCTAGGAGAAAGAAGGGCGGAGTCAGAGAGAAGCCATGGAACCTCTGAAGTCACACACTGGAAATTTTACCTGGTAAGCCACAGCCATGTGGCGGTACGCAGATTAATAGAAATGTGTTAAATTAACATGTAGGAGTTAGCCAATAAGAAGCTACACTAATGGGCCAAGCAGTGATTTAAATAATATGGTTTCTGTGTGTTTGGTTTGGGTCTAAACTAGCCAGGAGGTCGGGTACCAACAAGCAGTCTCCTCCAACACATGGATTCTAGATAGAGACATAACCATGTTGAATCAAAAGACAGAGTTGCACACAACTGAACCTGCCACAAGGTGTAGAGTTATTCTTTCACTGAAGTCAAACTCTGTGACTAGCTCACAGGAATCAGTTTTACAGATGTAGATGGATATATTCTTACAGATGTGGTCTAACTTCAAGCATAATCTGAATGATAGTGAATTTTGATTATCGACTTGATTGGATTATGAAAATCTAGGGGATTAATGAAACCCACTTCTGTGTGAGTCAGTGAGGGCATGTTTAGATTCTGATGGCTCAGATTCTCATGAGTTCAGTACTTCTTAGACAGATTCATAAAATCTTGACATTATTTGAGGGTGGTAAAGAAAAGAAGAGGAACATCATTAAAGTGAATAGGCCATGAGGATATGGCTGTGGGGACCATACTTTTATCTGACTGCATATGATCCTTCTCTCTGCTTCCTGACCCACCATAGCAAGAATAGACAGACCTTCTGTATCATACCTTCTATACCATGTTGGATTAACCCCTCTGAAACCTTGGAAGAAAATATATATTTCCTTTCTTTAAGTTCTTTTTCTCAGATATTTTGTCACAGCAATGAGAAAAGTAATTGATGCAGTGTACACTCAACGTCATTAATAATCAAAGCACATTTCACACACTGATTCTGTAGATGTGCAGCCAATGTGATTAGCAAACTCGCCTGTGTTAAGGAAATCAAGATGACAAAAGATATATATTTTTGTTTCATTAGGCCCTTACCCTCAATATCATCTACAATGTGTGAAAAAATCATTTCAAATCTTGGTTAAGCTCAGGTCTCTTTTACCAAATAATTTTCTTGAGCATCAATAATCAGTAAGATTCATTCAATCAAGAAGCACTATTGGATTGCTCTGTTGTGGTCTTAACATATAAGCCATGCCTTTATATATTATGTAAGGACACTCTCTTAAACTACAGTGCTAAAATAGATGGCAAAGCACTGTGAGATAAATAGAAATTTCTTTATGAGCTTTATTCTGTTTGTCACATTTATGTCTATAAACAATGACTGATTATACTGGGCAGGAAAATGAGGCAGATTACATTACTTTGAAATGACTAACATCATGTGTTGTGTAAAGTGACCTTGTCACCACTTCAACAAAAGATGGAGTGTAATAGGAGGCCACTTGAGGAACTGATGGACTTTGTCATTACAAGGCAGGACAGACCTTCAAATTTCCTGCTTCATGGAAAAGTCTGCTGGATACTATGGGCCTGTGGGCTGAAGATGAATTCCCCAACAGTACAGAAGAACTTTGGGTGACTGCCAGATAGCAAGATGTCTCTGTCAATAATAGAGTTTTGGAAGTTGCTTACAATGTGTTTCCTGTTTACTTATGTCCTTCTGGGGTCTTTGATGGAGTTGAGGAATAGATAGTTAATTATTGTTTTCTTTAGTTATGATAAAAGATAAAATAGATATAAATATTGTAACTAATTCTTGCTTGATAACCTGTTTTGTTATATATAATTTTACTATATTAAAGTTAAAACCTTCCTTTTAATTTAAACAGAAAAGGGTAAGTGATATGGTATTCCCCTTTGTATGTTGTGAATATCATTGGTTAATAAAGAAACTGTCTTGGGCCTGCGAAGAGCAGAATAGAGGTAGTCAAGGAAAACTAGACTGAATTCTGGGAGAAAGAAGGCAGAGTGAAGAGACACCATGGAGCCGCCAGAGGGGAAAGACATTACCTGCCAGCTGGAAATGGCTAGTAGGCCACGAGCCTCGTGGTCAAATATAAAATGCTGGAAACGGGTTAATTCAAGATGTAAGAGTTATCTAGAAATATGCATAAGCTGATAAGCCAAGCAGTGATTTAATCAATACAGTTTCTGAGTGATTATTTCATGGCCTGGGTAGCCAGGAATGAATAAGTGGCCCCTACTACAGTGGAGCCTTTTTCTGCCTTGTAAAATGGGATAGATTTTGTGAATACCTTGAACCATTAGACTGTGGAAGAAGTGATGTGTATTCTTCCAGGTAATCCTTAATGGCAACTGGACTAGGCCTTCACCTGACACTTAAGAACACTTTGTATTGAGCATTGCTGAAAAGAGTCACACCTTGTATAGGATCAAATTGAGAGACCTAGTGACCTCTCATTGTTCTATTTTGGAATCTAACCAGGTTAGAAAATCTACTTTAAGACCACCATACATTGACCTTCACACACTGATAGTGGGAGATTTTAATATGCTACTCTCACGGATAGACAGGTCATCCCGACAAAAACTAAAAAGAATACTGGAGGTGACAAACATTATAAACCAAATGAATCTAGCAGATATTTATAAAACATTTCACACAAACACAAAATAATATACCTTCTTCTTAGCACCTTATGGAACCTTCTCTAAAATTGACAACATCCTTAGTCACAAAGCATGTCTCAACAGAAAATTGAAATAGGTCCCTGCATCCTATCAGACTACCGCAGATTAAAGCTGGATATCAGCAACAGAAACAACAAAAAGTTTACAAACTTAAAGAAATAGAACAACTCTCTACTGAATGAAAAAAATGGGTCAAGACAGAAATAAAGGAAGTAATTAAAGATTTTTGTAAATTCAATGAAAATTAATATACAGCATACCCAAACTTATGGGACACAATGAAAGTGGTGCTTAGAGGAAAGTTTATAGCACTACATTATGAGAGAGAGAGAGAAAGAAAGAGAAGAAACTGGAGATATCTCATACTAGCAACTAACAGCACATTTGCAAGCTCTAGAACAAAAACATGCAAGCATACCCGAGAGGAGTAGACAGCTAAAAAAAAGCAAAATGAGGCCTGAAATCAATGAAAGTAGAAACAAAGAAAACAAAGTAAACAATAAATGAAACAAAGAATTGTTTCTTTGATAAACCCTTATTCAAACTAAAGATAGAGAAAGAATATTCAAAATATCAAAATCATAAACAAAGAGGGGAACATAGCAACAGAAACCAAGGAAATTTAGAGAATCATAGGACATACTTAAAACCTGTGCTCATTTGAATTGGGAAAATCTAAGATATATGTATAATTTTCTCAGTAGGTATCACTTACGAAAGTTAGATCAAGATCAAATAAGCAATTTAAACAGAACTATAACCCCTAGGAAAACAGAAGCAGGCATTTAAAGTCTCCCAAGCAAAAAATGGAAGGTCAAATGGTTTTAGGGAAGAATTCTACCAGACTTTCGCAAAGAGAATTAGCCAATATTCCTCAAATCATTCCACAAAACAGCAACAGCAGAAACACTGCCAAACTCATTTTATGAGGCAACATTTACCCTGATACCTAAACCACATAAAGATTCAACAAAGAAAGAGAATTACTGATGTGGGTTTCCCCTCTGTATACTATGAATATCATCGGTTAATAAAGAAACTGTCTTGGCCTTTGATAGAGAATAGAGAATAGGTGGGGAAAACTAAGCTGAATGCTGGGAGAATGAAAGGCTGAGTAGGGGAGAAGCCATGGAGCCACTGCTGGAGACAGACATGCCACAACCTCATGGTGATGCACAGATTAATGGAGATGGGTTAAATTAAGATGTAAGGATTAGCAAATAAAAAGCTAGAACTAATGGGCCAAGCAGTAGTTTAAATAATATAGTTTCTGTGTGATTATTTCGGGGCTGAGCAGCCGGGAACCAACAAGCAACTTCCTCTAACAAACTATACACCAATTTCTATTATGAACACGAATGCAAACATACTCAGCAAAATACTTGCAAAGTGAATACAAGAAAATATGAAAAAGATCAGAGGTGCACCCACACACTGAGACAATGGGGATGTTCTATTGGGATCCCACCAAGGCCAGCTGGCCTGGGTCTGAAAAAGCCTGGGATAAACCCGGACTTGCTGAACATAGTGGACAACGAGTACTACTGAGAACTCAAGAACAATGGCAATGGGTTTTTGATCCTACTGCACGTACTGGCTTTGTGGGAGCCTAGGCAGTTTGGATGCTCACCTTACTAGACATGGATGGAAGTGGGTGGTCCTTGGACTTCCCAAAGGGCAGGGAACCCTGATTGCTCTTAGGGCTGAGGAGGGAGGGGGACTTGATTAGGGGAGGGGGAGGGAAATGGGAGGCGGTGGCAGGGAAGAGACAGAAATCTTTAATAAATAAATAAATTAATAAAAAAGGAAAAAGATCATCCACCATGATCAAGCAGTCTTCATCCCAGAGAAGCTAGAATGATTTAATATATAAAAATCAGTAAACGTAATCCACCTCATGAATAAACTGAAAAAAAAAAACATAGCCATCTCATTAAATGCAGAAGAGGACTTTGACAAAATCCAACACCCCTTTATGATAAAAGTCCTAGAAAGATTAGAGATACAAGAGACATACCCAAACATAATAAAGGGAATTTACAACAAACCTATAGCCAACATCAAATTATGTTGGAAAAAAAAACTCAAAGTAATTCCACTAAAATCAGGAACAAGACAAGGTTGTACACTCTTTTCATATCTATTCAATATAGTATTTGAAGTTTTAGCTAGATCAGTGAGGCTACTGAAGGATCAAAGTGTAACAAACTGAAATGGAAGAAGTCGAAGTATTATTATTTGTAGGAATAGCATGCATAAATGACCCCAAATTTCTACCAGGGAAGTCCTACAGCTGATAAACACCCAGTGAAGTTGCAGGACACAAGATTAACCCAGAAAAATCCATGCCCTCCTAAATACAAATGACAAATAGACTGTGAAAAACATCAGAGAAACAGCACACTTGACAATAGCCGTGAATAATATAAAATATCTTGTGGTAACTCTAATCAACCAAGTAAAAGACTTTTATGACAAAACGTCAAGTATTTGAAAAAACAAATTGAAGAGTTTATCAGAAAATGGAAAGATCTCCCATGCTCATGATTCGTAGAATTAGCATAGTAAAATGACAATGCTATCAAAAGCATTCTACAGATGCACAACAATCCACATCAAAATTCCAACACAATTCTTTTCAGATCTTGAAAGAACAATTTTTAACTTCATGTGGAAAAACAAACAAAAGTTTCCTTTAGAAAAAACAATCCTGAACTATAAGAAAACTGTTGGATGTATAACCATCCCTGATTTCAAGCTGTACTACAGAACTACTGTAATCAAAAACCACATGCAACTGTCATAAAAAAAATAGGCAGATTGATCTATAGAAAGAAACTGAAGACCCAGACATAAATCCACACACCTATAGACACCAGATTTTTGACAAAGAAGCCAGAAATACACACTGGAAAAAAAGACAGCATATTCAACAAATTATACTGATCAAACTGAAGGTTTGTATGTACTTATCACTCTGCACAAAACTCAAGTCAAAGTGGACTGAAGACCTCAACATAAATCCAGATACACTGAATTCCATAGAAAAGAAAGTGGGAAATAGCCTTGAATTAATTGGAACAGGAATTGACTTTCTGAAGAGAACATTGATAATTCAGGCACTAAGAACAACAATTAATAAACGAAACCTCGTGAAACTGAAAAGCTTCTGTAAGGCATGAACACCATCAATCAGACATACCAATAGCACATAGAATGGGGAAAGACTTTTACCAACTTCACATCTTATAAAGAAGTAGATCCAAAATATATAAAGAACTTAAGAAACTAGATATCAAAAACCAAATAATATAATTTAAAAATGAAGTACAGATCTAAAGAGTTTTCAGTAGAGGAATTTCAAATGACTGAGAAATGCTTAAAGAAATGCTCAGCATTCTCAGCCATCAGGCAAATGTAAATCAAAACTATTTTAAGATTCCATCGTACACATGTCACAATGGATAAGATCAATAACATGAGTGGCAGCTCATGCTGACGAGGATGTGAAGCAAGGGGAACATCCTTCCATTGCTGGTGGGTGTGCAAACTTGTGCAACCACTATAGAAATGAATATGGCAGTTTCTCAGAAAATTGGGAATCAATCTTCCTCAAGACCCATCTATATCAGATACTCAAAAAAAAAATCCATCCTACCACAAGGACACTTGTTTAATTATTCTCATAGCAGCTTTATTTATAATAGCTAGAAACTGGAAACATTCTAATGTTCTTCAAGCAAAGAATGGATAAAGAAAATATGGTACATTTACTCAGGTTTTTTTTAAAAAAATGACATGATTAAATTTGTAAGTAAATGGATGGAACTAGAAAAATCATTCTGAGTGAGGTAACTCAGACAAATGCAGTATGTATTCACTTATAAGTGGATATGAGCCATTAACATTAAATAAATAACTAAGCCAAGAATGTAAAAACAGAGAGGTTAGGTAAAGAAAGGGGGGCTAAGGGTGAGGGCACAGATATCTCCCGGGAAAGGGAAATAAAATATATTTTATGGGAGCACTGGAGCAGGTGGGGCCAGGAATAGGAAGGTTCAAGTTGGAGAGGAGATAGAGTAGAGGGAGAAAATATGGGGAGATATGGCTGGAATTGAGGGGAATTTGGGGAGTGGTGTGGAAACCTATTACAGTGGAAAGTTCCTGTAATCTACAAAGGTGAACTTAGTGTGGATTCCTAGTAACAAGAGCCACAGAGTCTCAGCTGGCCATCTCCTGTAGCCTGGCAAAGTTTCCAGTCGAGTAACTGACTTGCATTGAGTTGAGTTGTTGGCCAAAGGGATCCCATGGCAATCCCAAACAACCCATGCTGATGCTAAGACAAAGGTTACTTACTAAATACTGATGGTGGTGATGGTGGGGCATTGCTGAGGACATCATTCACACAACTCACTGAACATGGAGAAGTCAAGCTGGTCATGGAGCCTTTACCCCCCTACATTCTAGTCTCTTTGGTTCAGGAAGGTATTCTGCAGGCTACTGAAAGAGAAATGTAAACACAAACTCAACCACAAAACCTTTATCTGCAAGGTTTGATCTGTCCAGCCTGCAAAATATGCTAGGGCAATGTGGGTACATAGCTTGTGGGAGTACCTTGATGTGGGACTCACTTCTGTATGCTATGAATATCTTTTATTAGCATTGGTTAAAAAAGAAGCTGCTTCAGCCTATAGCAGAATATAGCCAAGTTGGAAGAGAGAAAGAGAGAGAGAGAGACAGAGACAGAGCGAAGCCATGAGTCAGAGTCAGCCGGAAGAGAAAGATGCCTAGAACCTTTACCAGTGATGATACACAGATTAATAGAAATGGGTTAGTTTAAGATATAAGAGGTAACTAGATAGCTAGAATATACTTGAGCTACTGGCCAAGCAGTGTTGTAATTAATGTAGTCTTTGTGTGATTATTCAGGTCTGGGCAGCCAGAATGAATGAGCAGCCTTCACTTACAGTACCTAACTGATGTCTAATCTAACTTAAAGCCCACTCCATGAGCTGGAACCTATACATGACACTGCTTAGGTAACCAGGAACCAGAGACAAGATATCCTAGAGACTTGAGGTAAAACCAAACACAATTGGTCTAAAAAAGTGAACAAAATTATTCGGTATCCAGTCATCAACAGAGAGGCTTCCAGGAGAAGGTAGGAACAGATACAAAAACCAACAGCCAGACATTGTGAAGAGATAGAGTCTAAATTGGAGGTCTCCATCAAGTCCCTCCCCTCAGAGCTCAGTGAATCCCATGGGTGAGGAGGCAAAAAAAAAAAAAAAAAAAAAAAAAAAAAAAAAAAAAAAAAAGAACTGGAGGGGATGGAAGCCACCAGGATAACAAGACCCTCTAAATCAACTAAGCAAGATGCATATGAGCTCACTGAGACTGAAACAGCAAGCGCAGAGCCTACATGGGTCTAAGCCAGGGCCTCTACATAACTACATCTATTAGCTTAGTTTTTATGGGAATGTGACTATAAGAACAAGTGGATCTCTGAATCTGTTGTTTGCTTTAGGGACTCTCCTGTTGGGGTGCCATGTCCAACTTCAATAAGAAAGTTTTAGCTTCATCTTATTATATTATTTTGTCATGTTTGGATATCTCTTTGAATCATGTTTGTCATGTTTGGATATCTCTTTCCTAATGAAAGAGAGAAAAGAAGTGGATCAAGAGAGGAGGGAAGGGTTATAGGATATTTTTTAAAGATGTGTTACATTTGTTCATGCTGTAGAGCATTTGTTTGATGATGCAAAGATATATTGTATTCTTTTCTGTTGCATTTGTTCAACTCTGTGAATCTGTGTTAGACAACCAAAGTAAGGATGGAAAGAAAGGATAGACAGGTCTGGCAGACAAGAATAAATAGAAGGATAAAAGAAAGATCTAGGAGGAAGAAAAGAAGAAGGACTCCAGGGGCCAGACAGCTAGCTACAGAGTAAGTCACAGAGTAAGAAGTAAAGAAAGGCATATAGTATAAAGATAAAATCTCAGAGGCCAGAGGTAGATGGGATCATTTAAGCTTTAAAAAGCTGGCTAGAAATAAGCCAAGCTAAGGCAGGAAATTCATAAGAAAGAATAAGCTTTCATATGTACTTATTTGGGAACTGAGTGATGGGCTCCCTAAAAGAGCCAAAGCGTAAAGAGTAAAACCACATCAACAGGGTAGGAACTTGGAAGAGTAGAGGGAGGGAAAACTATAATCAGGTTATGAAGAGAATCTATTTTCAATGAAAATAAGTAAAAATAAAACGCTAAAAGTTAGGAGCTCATAAAAAGGTGAGAAATATCACATACAGTTATCAGCTGCAAAAAGAGAGACTATGGTTTGTTCTACTGTTCCCTAGAAATTACATCTAGTCCTCATGTTTACCCATTAAACAAATTTGACTTTTTTTGATTTAAATAAAAGAGGGCTAAATTCCATAAATGTTAAAATGCTTCGTGAAGGGATAAAGGAAGGCAGCAATCAAAGTGGTACAGGCAGATTTCCTAGGAAAATTACCATGAAAATACACCTTTCAGCCCTAGTTACACTAACTGATACCCAACTTGACACTTAATGAATTTCTGAATCATAAAATTTGAATAAAATAAAATGATTCCCTCTGCTAAATTTTGGGAGTAGTTTGTTATTTATTAATAGATAACTGAAGTATAGAGATATATAACTACCTTAGTTAATTAAGCAAAAAATTTAAATAGCCTTCAAAGGCCTACTAACTAAAGTTTTAGTTGCCAGTCTATGGTGCTACTGGGAGCTTGTGGGGTCACTTGAAAGTGTGCTCTAGATGGCAATATTGGGTTTTCTGCAGCCCAATTCCCTATTCCATGTCTTTCTTTCCTTTGGGGGGGGCAGTGAATTGATTAGCATCCTCCACCAGAAGCTCTCATTGTCATGATGTACTACACTACTGAAGGCCCAAAGCAATAAACAGTGAGTGTAAACAGACAATACTGCCCTCAGAGTTGTTTGTCCCAGGCTATCTGTTGCAACGATAGAAAGCTAACTAATGCACGTGGTAAATACAGGTTAGGTATACTTATTGAAACTTGATTCATAATGTCTGCCTTCAAGTACTGACATTATCATACAAAACTTCTGTGATAATAAGAATTCCATGTGTCATTTTTGTACATAAAATAGAATAATAAAATAATAATAAACAATAAAATACCTCTCAGGGTTGTTGTAATAATTTGCATAATTAAAACCTAAGGACCAAAATATTTTAGTAATTTAGTATGTCTTGTAGCTGGTCATCGGTACAGTGCTCTTCAGGTGAGCATAGTTGGAGTAAAATTTTAGAGTCACACATACATGAAATTAGATCTTCTATCAACCATGTATGTAGAATCCTTGAGTCTTTATTGACTTCATTGTTCTCATCTAAAGTATAGGACAGTAATACCTAATTCACAAAATTCATTTATGCTCTACATGAACTAACCAAGTAAAGTATTGGATTCAGCTTGGCAAATGGTAGGCATTCAGTAATTTGTTGAGTCCTATGGCATTCAGCCTCAATGTTTCCACACAAGGTGTGACTGTTTCAGAAGAAAGAGGCCAAATTTAATATCAAAAATTCTAAATACTAAGTGCTCTAAAATGTCTAAATGAAGTCCTAGTTCAGTTGCCCCATTTTCTGGAAGAATATTGTCTTAATCTGATTTTTGTTGGTCTAACAATGATGTGGGATTCCCCTCTGTATGCTGTGAATACCATTGGTTAATTAAGAAGCTACTTTTGGCCTATGGCAAGGAAGAATAAAGCCAGGTGGGAAATCCAATCAGAGATATAGAGAGTAAGCAAAGTCAGAGAGACACCTTGTAGCTATTGAAGAAGAACATACACTGGACCATTACCCGGTAAGCCACAGCCTCGTTGTAATACACAAAATAATAGAAATGGGTTATTTTAAGATGTAAGAGCTAATCAATAAGAAGTCTGTGCTAATAGGCTAAGAAGTATTGTAATTAATATAGTATGGGTGTGATTATTTGGGTCTAAGCAGTTGGGAAACGAATGAGCAGTCTTCGATTACATAACAACATCACTGTATGAGTAATTTATAAAGAATAAAGGTCTACTCAGCCCATGTTTCAGAAGCCTAGGAAGTTGTATGACACATCTGGTCAAGTCCTCCTTGCTGATGGGGACTTTCTAGAGTCTCAGAATGATGCAGAATGTCACACAGCAAGACAGGAGGGACATCTTAGCATTGTTCTAGGTCTTCTAAAAAAAGTCACAGTGCAATTGAAGCCTTCAGCCCTATGGCCCCATTCAACTGTAATTACTACCAGCTATGCGCTGAGCCTGGAATATCCACCAGTCCCATGATTTAAATAGCCTCTAGTGCTATTTAAGGCTATATAGACTGAAAGTCCTTGGAGGATATACTTACCTCTCTTCTAGAATGATCACTCTGCTTCTTCCATCCATCATGAAGTGAAATGTCTCCACTATACAGACTCACAATCTTGGTGTCCTCCTTAACTTAATAGACTGAAATTCCTCTAAAACTGTGAGTCTAAAGAACGTTTGTTCCTTAGGCTGTTCCTATCAGGTAATTTGATCACACTAACATGAAAGGAACTCTCAAAAATCTACCTTCAGGCAACTTACTTGGTTAATTCACATCCTCTCAGGACCTCAGAACTGAGATTAAAATTCAGCCTGAGTCATGGTGAAAACATTGAAAACCACAGCAAGTCTTCGTTTGTAACAGGAACTGGCTGAAACCTAGTTTCCTTTTAACAAGCTACTGCTTTTATCATAAGCAACTGTATTGTTTAGGTACTGGTAACTAGCAGAAGTTAAGAATAATCTATTATCTCTTAAGCCCTCAAACTATCAACTAAAACACAGGTTATTCCTTGTGTCCTAGGTAACTAAGGGTATCAAAGGAAGCAGAGGCCAAAAGAACTTCCGTACTTGACTGCTAAGCAACAAAGTTCCGAAGAAGATGCAACACAATAGGGGCTGTTGATTCTGCCCCACCCACTCTACGACATAAGATGTAGGGGAAAAAATGAGGGTAATGTAGGGAGCACAGTGAAAAATCCCAAGACTGAAGCAGAAGTCAAATCAGCAGAGAATGTAAGCATTTGCTCTGCTATAAAGAATAGTGAAAACCTCATTAAAACATACTAAAAAAAAGCATTTGCCAGTGACTCTTAGAGGCTTGACCCTGGGCAATTGGCTTAAGAAAACTTGGAGTGATGTCTGCTCATGAGAAAGTAATGGGAAAGTCAGAATATATAGAGAAGTGAATCAGAACAAATGACCTTTTAAGTGAGCATGGTCAGGTACAAGGATGGCCAAAATTCCCAGTACTTGTTTTATATCAGCAAGGGAAACTAGCTCATTTTCCCTGCCATTGTATATAAATCACTCCCCATGCTTTCTGGAGTCAAATTCCTTGTCTAGTGCATCATATTTACCTGAAAAAGGGTCACCATAAAATGATATTGGTGGGTTTTTCAAAGGAATGTGTCAAAAATGTAAGTGCTGGCTCCCAAAAGATGTCATGTGTGAATTCTTGCTATAATGAGAAAATAAAAGTAAGTATAATACCATAGTATAGGGAAGTCACACTCATGGCAAAAGAAGCACAAATTTCAGATTCCTAAATGTTGACCTTCTTCCTACTTGATGATCTCAGAAAATTCAAAGCAATGAAGCTCATGCTTGCAATCCCAGCACTTGAGGCAGGAGGATTTCTATAAACTCATTTTTAGCCTGAGCTAATATAGTGAATTCAAGGCAAGTCTGTGATAACTTGTCTTGAAAAATAAAGAAACAAATCTCAACAAATCGTACGATAACATGAAATTTGCTGAGTACCTACTATGTGACTGACTTACAGCTTCTCTTTTGAATTATGTGCTATCTTTTCATCCCTATAGTAGCCCAATGATAGACACACCATTTCAATTCCGAGCATTTAGATTTATTGATTGAGATAGAAAAAATGAACTTATTATCAAAGTCACACAGCAACTAGCAATTGAATCAGGATTTAAGTTTCAAGCTCCTTGATTTGTCAATAATGACTGTCAGGCTCTATGTTGCTACCTCTATACATTCTACCATGTACTCATGGGAAACCTTTCAATATAAATACCTAGACTAAGGCATTTGATATATGCAGATAACTGTTACAGTCCTTATGAAATAACTATTGTCAAGAATTTAGTAAATAAATATAGTTCTCCTGTAAAAACAGCATGAGAGAACACATACTTTGAAAATTAAAAACATTCTGTACTCTTTGAAACTCTTGGCTGTCTTCTAAACAGAGAAGATATACCGAAAATATTGTTCATTGTCAAGCAAACTACTAACACCCTATTAGAAGGCCCACAATGGTTTCTGCCTCCTAATATTCATTAGCTTCTATACTCGTCTCCCTGGGAATATGGGCTAGACATGGTGATATGTTTTTTCTTGCAGGTGCTACTTCACTTATGATGAATTTCCATGCTGATGAATCAAGCCACTATAGGTTAAAAATATTATGTATGAAAATGCCTCAAATACATGCAGCTTATGCCCCATCTCATTTTAGTAATAGCATACCCTGTAGATTCTAAAGTGTTGTTTCTGTTGTTTTCCCTCATGTTCTCAAGGCTAACATGGAGCTGCAGTTCCTGCTGAGACCCAGCATCACTAGGGAAGATTGAATCATATCACTGGGCCAGGAAGAAAAAAAAGATCCAAATTCAAAACATGTTCTTTATGAGTTGCAGCCATAGCATTTTGACACAAATACAATGCCCAACCCCAAATTAATTTGAGCTATTGTGGGTCAGGAAACATTTAGTCGGACATGTAACTCATGGGGGATTCCTTTAGAGATTAGGAACAAAATATCCTCTCTGTTTCTGTCTCCCTTTGTCTCTGTCTCTCTGTGTCTCTCTCTGTCCATCCCTCCCTCCTTCCTTATTCAAAGAGTAGAAAAACTTGTCTGTGGATGTGTTGTGTCAACAGTTGAGGCAATAAGGCCATTTTGAAGCAATCTCAGTCCAGTAGTCCCCTACGACCAAACTGAATTCCGCCAAGTGTGGAACAAGTGTGCTTGGAAACTGATCCTTCCCCAAGATCTTTCCTCTGTGGGCCAGCTGACATATGATATCCCATCTTGATTGCAGCCTTTTGAAAAACCTAACTCAAAATCCAGGCAAATAGGTCCTAGATTACTAAACCACAGAAGTAGTTGGGAGATGATAAATGTTTATTGTTTGTAACTATTACAATTTAAAATAATTTATTATGTAGCCATTGAAAATAAATATCATAATCTTTTGTCTTTGTGACAACAAAGAGTGGCAGAGGAGGGGGAAAAAGACTCAAAAGAAATCTTGTCTCTATGGCAACAAGTTCCTGTTTCCTATTGCCCAGTATAAACACTAGATAATAATTCCAACGGTTTCAACACACAGCTTTTCTCACTTTAAAGAGGAATTCAGTGTCACAGAAGGCAGAGACAGTAGGACTCTCAAAATGGCCCTTGCTCCAGGAATCAGGCCTATTGTGGCCCCCATGCATTCCAGAGTTTGCTTGAGGAAGGGGAATGACCAGTAGGTGAATTACAGGAAGAAAAAGCCAGCTAAGTCCTCCTCCTACTTGCCAAATAGGTAGGCCATTACTTGCTTTCAGATACTCTCTGAAGAAGAAATGATAATGGAGGAATAAGATGACTGCTTTGACCTTGATAAGTACCTCTATTCTTTTCAAGCCACTATCATGACTACTTTGCGGGCACCTCACAATGACCTAATCAGACAGGCAGGAAAAGGCATAGCTTTATATTTGAGATAAGAAAAGTCTATTTATGTGATTTCTGCCTTGCATTAAGGAAAGTACAGCAATCAGAGAAATGACCCTTTTGATACTGCAAAACCAGTGGACAGGAGAAATAGAGGGAGATGCGAGTGATGATTTCTTAAATTTGAGGCCATTTTCCTACTGCTCCTTTCTGCTGACCAAACCAGCCCCTCCCCAGTCTGGATGCAGCACTTCTACTTCAGAGGTATTAACTGGGACACACTATAAAGCTTTTTCAGTTTGGTGTCTATAACTGTGGGGGTCTATATCTGTAGATTCAACCAATCAGGGATTGAAATTATTTGTGGAAAAAATACATACAATTCTTTTTTAAAAAAAAATTTCAGTATCCCTAGAACAATTAAGAATAACAACTATTTATAAACATTTATATTCTGACAATTCTAGAAACAAATGCAGAATGAGGATATATCTGGGTTCTGTACAATTACTATGCCATTGTTTTTATGTATTTATTTATGTTATGGCATGTGCGTGTGTGTGTGTGTGTGTGTGAGAGAGAGAGAGAGAGAGAGAGAGAGAGAGAGAGAGAGGCAGAGGCAGAGGCAGAGACAGAGATACCATGGACATGAATGTATACAAGTGTGGAGATCAGGAGACAACTTTCAAGAATTTCAGAAATCAGTTCTCTCCTTCTACCATGTAGAGTCTAGCAAACAAACTCAGTTCTTCAATCTTATTGGAAAGAACCTTTACCTATTGAGCCATCTTTCCAGACTGACTATGTGATTTTATGTAAGGGACTTTAGCACCCTCAGGTTTGGGCATCCATGGAGGCTCTGTATACCAATGTGTAGATTGCCTTGGGTGGGTTACTTAGTCTAGGGTCTGTAACCCACCTGGCAGTTCAGTTATTCCAGGGTCCCGGAGAGGCACTATCTGGGAGATATGGGGGGAAAGAGGAAGAAGGCTAGGCAGATTTGTCAAAGCCTCCGTTTATTAGAATCAGGGTTACAGCTTATATAGGATAAGGAATGGGGGGGGGCACAGGGGCCTGGACTCTTGTTGCATGGTTCACATTGGTCACGTGGTTCACCTTGGTCACATAGGCCAGGAGGTTACGTTCAGTCAGGTCATGTAGGCCAGGAAGTCACAACTAGGAGTTGACACACCTAGTTCTCTAGATAGTTTGGAATGTGGTGCGGGTACTGCTAACAGATAGCTCTCCATTAACAGCCAATTTGGGTGTGGAGTAGGCTCTGTCAATAGAACGATTCCTAACACAATTAGGGGTGTGGGATTCTCTGCAGACTCCCCAGGGCGATGGTTCCTGTAATATCCTAGGAGGAAACGGCTCCTGACACCAATGTATTAACATATGTCTTTTGGAGGAATGTGAGAAGCTATCTGTATTTCTATGGGCCCTAGGATTCCATTTGTTCCAAGCAATTTCATGTGATTCTAGCAAAAGCATTACATTACTAACTTTGATGCTTACTGCCCTACTCACCAATACTGTGGTAATAACTCCTAAAAGCCATGCATGAGACACATTTATGAACACATACAGAGAGGAACATGCTGCTATACATAGAAAAGTGCTTCTAAAATGGTTGTATGCAAATCATATTTTACCTATGGGTTCACACATGAAATATGCTACATTCACATGTTCTTTCTCCTCAGGTGAGGGACTTCATCTTCAAGGTTGCTTGACCCTTAGCACATTGCCTGATGTTTAACATTGACTGTGCCAATGTTGGTTCATTGAGTGACTACTGAGTGGCTTTGCTCAAAGTAGTTCTCAGTATAGCCTGATAACCACAGACCTCTTGATCTTAATAGCATTCATTTCTCTCTCTACTTAAAACTGTACCCACTCTTCTCACTGTAGGATTCAGAAAACTAACACCCAGATAATACAGACATTTGTACTTTACCTCCCTGAAAACTAAAAGCCCTTAGGCAAACAGTTACTCTAATATCAGGGTCCTTGTTTCCTCTTTAACCTCAAAAGTTAAAGGCTCTATCTTGCTAGGAGACTTTGTTTTATCAAATCTGGGGCCTCAGGACAAGGAGAAGGGATATTATAAATGAACCAATATAAGGTGTCCAACTCCCCTACACAGGTGTAGGCCAAGGATCCATGTGTTTACCAGAACAAAAGTGGTTAAGAGTCTTGCTGATCCAGATTAGGAGATGAAAACACAGCAAAAGGAAAGTTTGGTGTGATTTTAGAGCTTTTTTCCCCCAGAGCTGTTAAATAGAGGTTTTCAGATTTATTGATGTGACAACTTGACTGTTAATAACAAAATATTGATTCTTCTGGCTCAACAGCATGGGACATAAAACATTTCATCACTAAATTCATAAATTGATACTCAAATACTGAACTTTCACAAGTTGTCTTGTGAAACTACTTGACTTCAAACATTTGATTGTACAAGGTGGTAGTATTTTTCCAGATTCTGAAGCTGAAGGCCAAACTTTCTTGTCTTCTTTGGTTTGACTTATTAGATAAACCTTTTAAAAATGGAACTATGACTTAAGTGTGTTTTATTTTAATTCCAGTGGAATATGCACCTGAGTAGTAAATATTTAAACAGCTGTGTTATATATGTTGAATAAATAATGAATCTAATAATGCTCTCAGATATTATCCTAGAACAGCAAGAAGGTAATTGGTGTTAAGAAAGAGACCAGGAAATGGGGACGGAGAATGATGAGTATGTGTCATATCCTTCTGATTGGTGCCAAACATGGCTGTCAAGGATGAAAAATGACCATATACTCTGTGAGCATTGTGGATAGGCTCTCCATCCTCCAAGAAAAATTCTGTTGAGTTGTTGTTCAGGAATTTTATCAATGCTTAATAAAAATGATCAGAAATAAGCATAGTTATTAACATTAGTTCACATTGTATGCTGCCTCCCCCTAAGTCCTTGAGCATATAATTTCTCATTTCATTATTTTAATCATCTTTTCATGTAAGCTATAATTATTCTGGTCTGATTCCCTTTTCCCTAATTATCCATAGCTTCTTTTGAGGTATAATTGGCATATCACAAGCTGCACATGTTGCAAGCATACACTTTGATAATTTTTGAGATGCATGTACTTACAAAATCATGATACATCACTTCCCAAAGTTTACTCATGCCCACCTCCCAAAAATCTCTGTCATAGTATATAT
>NW_026068001.1:5068600-5115642 GCF_014885135.2 Alexandromys fortis
ATTAGAAAAATTTGAATGCCCTAGAGTTTTATATAAATAGAAATATGCATACTGTAGAAGTTGGTGGGAGAGGTGGTCTGGATTCTTTCACTCAGTGTAACTGAGTTTTATCTGCATCTTTTCATGTGACATTTATCATTCTTCTCATGGCTAGGTAGTTCTCTATTGTATGCATATACCATTGTAGTAGTTTGATTGAGAATGCCCCCACAGGTTCAGACATTTGAACACTTGGTCCCCTGTTGAAGACATTGTTTGAGGAAGTTTAGCATGTGTGGAGAAATTGTTACTAAGGGTGGACTTGGAGTGTTTGAAATCACTGCATACTTCCTGTATGATTTTTCTGCTTCATTCTTGCACTTAAAGATGTGAGTTCACAACTTCCTACTCCTGATTTTCCCTCACTGCCATGATGGGGTGTTCTTTCTCTGGAACTGGAAACTGTAATAACTACTTCCTTGAGTTACTTTTGGTTATAGTGTTTTATCACTGATGGGGGAGAGTCTTCTGTTTTGTGTTAATTTCATTGGTTAAATAAAGAGACTGCCTTGGCCCTTTAATAGGACATAAAATTAGGTAGGCAGAGTAAACAGAACAGAATGCTGGGAGAAAGAAGCTGAGTGAGGCAGTCGCCATGGTTCTCCCACTCCAGACACAGGTTAAGATCTTTCCTGGTAAGCGCACCTCGTGGTGCTACATAGATTATTAGAAATGGGTTAAGATGCTGAAACTAATGGGCCAGGCAGTGTTTAAAAGAATACAGTTTCTGTGTAATTATTTTGGGTAAAGCTAGCAGTGCGGGCGGCCGGGAAAGTAGCCCGCCACGCCTAACACAACATATCACAGCAATAGAAAAGGAACTAATTAGATCATTTGTTGGCACATTCACCTATGATGGACACTTGGGTTGCTTCTAGTTCAGAGCTACTGAAAATAAAAATAGTTGCTGTGGATATTGAAGTTCATTTCTTTTGTGAAATACCTGGATCATATGTAGGCTATAGAAGTAAAAAAAAAAACTACAAATGCGTTTTCCCCAGTGGTTTTATTGTTCTGTGTTCTCAGGAACACTACATAATAAGCCTGTAGAATTTCAAGTTCATGTTATTAAATGTATAGTGTATCTCATTGTGTAACTTATATTTCCTTAGTGACAAGTTATGCTAATCACCTTCTTGTGTACTCATTGGGCACTAGTGTACAATGTCATAGTGAGGTTTTCTATTTCTTTGAAGAGACATCATGATCAGGACAACTCTTTTAAAATAAAATATTTAATTGGGGTGGTTCACTTACAGTTAGGAGGTTTAGTTCTTTATTGGCATGATGAGAAGACATGGTACTTTAGAGGTAGCTGAGAGTTCTACATCTGGATCCCTAGGCAGCAGGATGAGACTGCCATACTGGGCCTGGCAAGAGCATCTGAGGCCTCAAAAAGTCCAGCCCCTGGTGACACACCTCCTTCAACTAAAGCCACATCTATTCCAACAAGGATTTATAGGCAGTGGTAGCTAGGGAGAAGGGTATATAAGGCCCCACTCCTCCCTGAGCACTAACACAGTTAACATTAGTTAGGTGGGAAGAGTGCTCTAGGTTCCACACCTTCCTATGGATCTAGAAACTGTTAATAGCTGACAGGGGAGAGAGAAAGACATTTTCTTCAGTGTTCAGTGGTGTATGGACTAGTCATTTACAGGCCATGGTCCTGTAAGTAACACAAATTAAACTCACTGGCTCACCACACACACATACAGAGAGAGAGAGAGAGAGAGAGAGAGAGAGAGAGAGAGAGAGAGAAGAGAGAGAGAGGAGAGAGAGAGTTTTATTTTTTCTCTATACAAAATGCTTTTCAAAATTTTTTCACTGCTAACTCCCAGCTGGAAGCCCATATTAAATGGATATGATAAAAGAGAACAAAACCTTCTATTGTTCCTGGACTTAGGTTGAGAAATCATACAGGTTTTCACCTCTAAGCAGAACCTTAGCACTACATGTTTTATGAAGGCCAATATTCATTTCCTATTGCTGCATAGCAAATTACTTTGAAGTTTAGCAACTAAAGCAATAAGCATTTATTATTTCTTAACTTCTGCATGTCAAGAAGCCAAACATGGCTTAGCTGGATGTCTCTGTCCCAAGGTCGCTCACAAGGCCTTAAAGCAAAGCATTAGCTGTAGCTGTTGTTTCAGCTGAAGTCTAGGCTTGTTACTGTGAACTTGTTACAGTTTCCTTTTATGGGTCGTTAGTCCCATTGATAAAAGAATTTGAAAATAAAGCCAGTTGGAAGCTGAAGGATAATTTTCTCTGAATTGCATAGGAAATAACATGGCAGACTAACTGGCAATCTTGGCAGCTGCTAGAAGGAGGGAGCTGGAGAAGATGAAGAAAGCCATGCCTTTATGCCTTTTGGATTAATGTCTACTGCAGGGTCAGTCATGGATGACTGACCGACCAGTTTGGGGATAGAGGGGTTAGGGCATTAGAGAATCAGAATACTCAAGTAAGTGAGGTAAAAACATGTTTAGGATTTTTAGCAAGTGTCCATAAAGAAGATAGAAAAAGAGAAAAGGGAAATTTATAATTTTTAACTTCTAAAAATCAATAAAGATCTGTGAGCAACTGGATCAAGGGATTATTTTGTTAAGGAATGATCTACTCTAACCTGCCCAGAAGTGGAAATTCTAATTCTAATTGTTAGTTAGAAATAATATACTCACTTACATGCTATCTCCTTTTTAAAATCACACTCTTAAAAAATACCTACACAACTGGGAAAACTGCAGTACACCCAACACAAAGTACTTTTCAATTGCTCATTTGATCTTGATATTTAACTCTTTTGTATTCTCCTAAGGAACAGAGGTGACCTACTATCTGGGGCTCCTTATCTACTCTATCGCTTTAGTATATTACACTCAAGTCTTCCATCTCTGAAAATAAGGTGGAGCTTTTTTCCACTCTTTTGGCCTTAGTAAAATACTCAACTTCTACTATTAAATCTTGGTCTCTCTTCCAGGTAATGAATGAATGCCCTTTTCTAGTTCACGTCCTTTGCTTGTTTATCCTCTGAAAGAACACTACTCTCTAGTTCTCCTTCATCAAAGTTCAGATATTGTTTCAATCTTAAACCACAGTCTGTTTCTACAAGGAAGTTTTATACATCTGATGTGGGAGTGTCATATCAATCTGTTGATTTCATTGGCTGAGCAATAAAGAAACTGCTTGGCCCTGATAGGTTAAAGCATAGGTAGGAGGAGAAGACAGAATAGAATTCTGGGCGGAAGAGGAAGTGAGGTCAGACTCTGCTTTAATCCTACTCATATTGCTCAGTAATTTAAAGACTCATGTGGTCAGAAAAAGAGAGATATACAGTAAAGAGAGATTCAAAGATAAAGAAAATGTTTAAATGATTTACAGTGTTAAAAATGTATTCAGACTAAAAGTTAAAATTCTTAAAGTAAAAAAAATAAAGTAAGAAAAAGAGAAGTTGTGTGTGCTAGTAAACGCCTTTAATCCCAACGCTCGGGAGGCAGAGGGAGATTGACCTCTGTGACTTCAAGGTGTGGTAGAACACACCTTTAATCCCAGTGCCTAGAAGGCAGAGACAAACAGATCTCTGTGAGTTCAAGGTGTAGTAACAGACACCTTTAATCCCAATGCCTGTGAGGCAGAGACAGGCAGATCTCTGAGAGTTCAAGTAGAGCCTGGTCTACAGAGTTATTCCAGGTCAAAGAGATACAGAGAATATAAAATAAAAGTAAAAATAAATGAAATAGAGGTTAAAATAAAGCGTACAAAGATGGAAAATACACAGAGAATCTTGATACTGTATACTATTATGCTCTCTTTGAATTGTTTGAATGCTGAGGAAGGAGCAACAGATGCTAAAAGATATTTGTTTATAAATGCTGCTGAACTAATCCATCGTAGAGATTTTGATGCCTTGACTTTGAAATTTGGATCTAAGGACATGATACTTTGGAAAGGAGTTTCTTTTTTTGTTTTCACAGAGGATGAGACCCTGTTCATTTCTTCTATTCCGATATGGTATGATGGACCACGCCCTCCTGAACGGTTGCTGTGAATACCTTCAGAAAATTGCTTCGCTCAACTGCCAACTGAGATGAAACTAGCACACAGGTTATACCATGAAAGACCTAATTAACGACGCCCCCATTCAGCAGGAAGCAGTTTGGAGAGAAAAAACTGCGCCCATGTTCCCAAATATTGTTTATAAATGTTCTTTTACATTTAAAGGGGGAGATGATATAGGTATGAATAATTTACATTGATATGGATTTTGCTTTAGTGATTTAAATTTAAGGTTAATTTTGTAATGTATATAGGTTGTTAATGAATAATCATTAATAATAGTTAAGTTTGTAGTCATGTTAGTTAAGATTTTCTAGATGTGCATAGATATATTTTAGATAGGCATTCTTCATATTTTTCAAAGATTATAGAATATGGCATTTTAAATGTTTTAATAACTTAGGACTTTTCATGACAATGAGACACTCTGCTCCTGGCAGCACCAATCTACTTCAAGAGGAAGATGGGCATCGAAGAGGATCCTTATGGAGTTTGATAGCCATTTGGGCAAGAAACTGCTCTTGCCTGGACTATTGCATAAACTGGACACAGAGAACCCGCAGAGAGAGGACTGCTGAACTTGCCTAAAGGTGAGATGATCTTTCGGGGTTCCTGATTCATGAAAGAGTCTGCAAGACATTCTTCAGGACAAGCAGATAGTGACTGCCTTTGAAATTTCCTGCTTTGTGGAAATGTCTGCTGGAAACTATGGGCCTGTAGGCCGAAGATGGATGCCCCAACGGTACAGAGGAACTTTGGGTGACTGTCCAGGCAGCGAGATGTCTCTGTCATTTCTAGAGCTTTGGATTTCTTGTTTGCTTGGGTAATATTGTATCTTTCTGGAATCTTTGAAGGAGTTGAAGAATAGTTAGTTATAGTTATAGTTTTCCTTAGTTATGATATAGATTATTGTAATTTTTACTTGATAACTGTTTTGTTATATGTAATTTTGCTATGTTAAGTTAAAGCCTTCCTTTTTTGTTTAAACAGAAAAAGAGGAAGTGATGTGGGAGTGTCATATCAATGTGTTGATTTCATTGGCTGAGCAATAAAGAAATTGCTTGGCCTCATAGGTTAAAGCATAGGTAGGAGGAGAAGACAGAATAGAATTCTGGGCGGAAGAGGAAGTGAGGTCAGACTCTGCTCTGCTTCCAGAGGGACCGGACAGCTTTGCTCTCTGGAACAGAGACACCAGGATGGACGGAGGCTAGACTCTTCCCGGTAAGTGCACCTTGTGGTGCTTACACACATCATTAGAAATGGGCTAGTCCAGGTGCGAGAATTAGCCTGTAAGGGTTAGAGGGCATGGGCCAAGCAGTTCTTAAATGAATACAGTTTGTGTGTTGTTATTTCAGGCATGAGCTAGCCAAGCGGCCGGGGTGTTGGGGACGCAGCCCCGCCGCTCATATTTCAACATACATCCACTGAACTTAAGTTTCCATCTGTATAAAATCATGGCAGCTTTGTGTGAGCAAGAAGCTCTCAACATCCCTCTGATCCTTGATGCAAGTTTTCTGGATGCTAAGCTTAGTCACTTCTTTCCCTAAATTAATAATTTAGCAGGAGTTGACCCTTCTTCGTAATCTCTTATACTTTTTTCGTTGTTATATTTAAGATGTTTATATCACAACATGTATTAGTATGACAATTCTCTATTTATATGTTATCCACTTTGCTTATATTCACATTCCTTAATGACCTCCTCTTGTCCCATCTCACTGCTTCCACCAATCCCTTTTTTTCTCCTGCCAAATCACTACATTTCTTTCATATATTTCTTTAGGATTATACTTTATCTACTCTTCTTTCACATATTACGTCCCGCCCATAGCCTTGCCTCTCTCCACTCCTTCCAGTCTCCCTACTTCCACTTTCCTGCAGATCCACTGCTTCTCCATTTTCCTATATAAAAGAGCAGAGTCCCCGGTGATATCAGTTAACACAGCATCAAAAGATATAGTAAGACTAGGCACAAACCCTCATACTAAGGCTGGACAAGGCAACCCAATAGGAAGAAAAGAGTCCCATGAGCAACAAGAAAGTCAGAGACACCCCTCAATCCCATTGTTAGGTGTCCAAACAACACTCCGAGCTAAACAACCTCATCATGTATGCAGAGGGCCCAGTACAGACCCAATGAAGGAAGGCTCTGTGGTTGCTGCTTAAGTTTCAGTGAGCCCCTATGAGCCCTGCCTAATTGATTCTGTGGGTCATGTTTTCCTGTTGTTCTCAACCACTCTGCCTCCTACAATCCTTCTTCCCCTTCTTCCATTGGGATTCCCTAATGTTTGACTGTGGGTCTCTGCATCTGTTCCCATCAGCTTCTCAAGGAAGCCTCTCTGATGATCACTGGACTAGGCACCAAGCTATGAGTATGGCAGACTATTGTTAGCAATCATTTTATTTAATTTTTGTTATTGTTGTTGCCTGTTGTGTTTGGTTCGACCCTTAGTCTCTGGGTCATTCAGCTTCCATTTCTTGATCATCTTGGCAGTGTCTTGCATTGGGCTCCCTTGCATGGAATAGGCCTCAAGTTAGACCTGTCATTGGTTGATCATTCCTACAAGCCAGCATTGTCCCAGCATGTCTTGCAAGTGGAGACAGGTCGAAGGTTTTGTGTCGCTGAGTTGGTGTCCCAGTCCCATCACTGGAAGCCTTACCTGGTTACAGAAGATGGCCCATTCGGGCTTACTTTAATTATAGTCTAAAATGGGGATATGTATCTCCTCCACTTAGTCTAGCAAGCTGTCTGACACCAATAAAGCTAATAAACCTTGATGAAAGATAAATAATATTTAAAAAATCATTCAACACATAGTTTTCCCCCTTTTAACCTGAAAACAGATTTATTAGAGTGGGGCAAATGTCTTCTGCTTGCTCAATATTGAATACATGAAAGAATTGGGTCTGCAAAGAAGAAAAAGCTACCGGCATTTTGATATTCTGAAATGATGATACCAGGCTCAGCTGATAATACATGCTCCCACTTCAATAACTGGATATGGAATGAACACTGAGATGACTATGGAATAGTTTCGTGAGCCATCCATGCTTATACAGAGAAACAAAAACAGATAGTGCAGGCCTACTTAAAATATATTGTTTGCTTTATACATCTACTGCTTTGAGGTTTACATTTAATATGGGTCTGTTAAATGATTTACAGGTTTACTTATACCACGATGAAGGGTTTTATTGTATATCTTTCTCCCTGGGCTATAAAATACTGTGTATTTCTCAATGCTGTAAACAAAAATAGAAAAGTGTTTGGTCTGTGACAAGGACAAGTGTCAGTTGGAAAAGCTCTTAGAGATGTTAGTTTTGAATTTAAGTTCTTATTTTTATAAGGCTCTGATTCAAGAATCAAGCATAAAATGTTTTACATTGCCAAATTCTATTTCATAAATCTTTTGTAATAAGGAGAAAGTAGAAGTTTCACTATAAATGTAATAAATATAGTTAAATAAAAAGGAGAAAATAAAATTCATTCCTGTCCCTAAATGGAGATAATCACTAATACATTAGCCATATTTTCCTCCGTCTTTTCACATTCATATTTAATTCAAAGGTATAATTATACTAAAAGTATTATTTTGTTACATGTCTTTTCATTTACTGACATGGAAACTATTTAGCATAATTTATAAAAATTCTATGCCTCATCCTTTCACACTGCTTCCTATCATTTCAATATGCACAGCAACGGTAATTTATAATCCTAACCCTTCATTTGGGGCACTTTGGTTGTTTCCAGTATTTCCCTGTCATTAAATCAGAGTATTACATGAAAGTGTCCTTGCTGGCACAACTGCAGGTACATTCCTAGTGTACCTAGAGAATTGTGTTGCACATAATACTTTAGGTAGAATCTCTTGTATCTTGTTAAGAATTCTAAATTTAATACCTGTCTCTGGTGTGTAGGTCCAGGATTAAAAACTCAAACATGCTATTTTTAAACTCTTTCAGTCCTGACAGAAGAATATCACCGTCTATGGACATTTGTATTTGTTATATTTTACTATATAACTAATGGGAGAAATTTAGGAATGGCTGCTTAACCCTGATTTACTTAAACTCTAATTTTAACAAGTTATTTTTCTTTGTTGAATATTTTACAGTAAATTATCTCATTCAACTGACATGTGTTAGTGAACTAAAGAGAGGTAAAATAGGCTGGGAATCATCAGCAAGCAAGGTTAGAAGCTGTTTCACAGGACAGGATGAGGGCAATTATGCATTCATTCTGAGGGACTAGCATAGTGTCTGGTCCATGGTATGAACTCAAGAAATACTTTGTTGCGACATATATGTGTGTGCATATAAAATTAAGTAGTATAAATTTAAATAATATTGAATAAAACCAGCAATAAAAGGACTGGAGTGGGAGGGGGTGACATAGATTTCATCACAAAGCCATTGTGGGATCAATAGTCTACAATAATGTGGGCACAAGAATATGTCAGTGAAAGAAGACATTCAGTGATTTGTGAGTGCATTAAGCTCATGAAAAATAATGAACCCACAATGTTACATACTATCCATTTTCTGAATCAATAACTATGGAATTCAATAAGTGAACATAGGCTGCTTTAAAAGTCCATGATAATAAGAATGATGAAAGTGTGAAAAGCTTCTTATCATATAAAAATATAAAAATGTTTAATATAAAACAAATTCAGAAATGTTTCCCCATAATAATTCTATTAGTCAGTGCATTAATAGATACCATGGTTAATTGTAATGTCTGGAAGCACAGATCTCCCTCAAGCAGATCTATTATAAAGTGGGAAATTTTTACATGCTGAGTGCATTTAGTCACTTCCGCTGGCTCTTATCTTAAGAGGAGAAAGTGTTTTGCAAGCAGCCCAGACACTATGTAATCCCATCATACTACAGGAAGCTTAACTAGTATGAGGTGAAGATAAAAGATCACAAAAATCTACGGCAACAAAAACAAAAAACAAACAAACAAACAAAAAAAGTCGATGAAATCTATCTCTTAACCATTCTACCTCCATCTTGTCTCTATTAAGCAAGCAAAGTAATATTGAAAGGGGATTCATTAAGACTGTCATGATAGTCTCCTCCTGAAATATGCTTTACTCTGAACAGTTTCTCATATTTCCTATGCTAACTACTTTATATGCTCTTCTGTGGTTTGAGTCATATATGTGTCCCAAAGATGAATGTGATAAAGGCTTTAGAACCAGGCTATGGCACTATTAGACATTGTTGGGAGCTTTACCAGGTGGGACCCTACTGAAAGTTAAGATAGATGACTGGAAGAAAGTTAGGTCATTGTAGGAGATTTGCAGAAAATCTAGGACTCTGTCTCTGTTTCTCTTTCTCCCTTTGTCTCTCTTTGTATCTCTCCCTATCTTTCTGTCTCTCTCTGCCTCTCTCACTCTGTCTCTCCCTGGCTGGATGACTCCTGTTTATGGACCAAATGTAGGTTTTCAGCTATTTCTCCAGCCTCATGCCTGACTGCCTGATACCATGCTCTCCTCTATGGTGTTCATGGGTTCACCCTCTGAAACTGTAAGCAAGCCACCAGTCCCAAAATAAATGCCTTCTTCCATAATTTGCCTTGGTCACTGTGTCTCTTCACAACAACAGAACAGTAACTAACACAGAGCATATACCCAGAACCTGGGGGTTGCTTAAGGAAGAGGAACTTGACTTGGGTTTTGAAGGGAAAAAGCCTCAGAAATGTTTAAACTTTAGAAAAAGTCTTTGTGAAAACATGATGTGGAAAATGCATTCACAGCAGGAGAGGGAATACAGGAATAACTGCAGAAACATTACCTTTATAAGATAGCATGACATGGCATCTGTGTGGTTTATTGTCAACGGCAGACTTATTACTTTTAATGCTGCAATTTTCACAGGGTCACTGTTCTGCTTTCCCTGTTTTATCTGTTACATAAAACTGTACCTTTGTCTTCCTATTAGATAAAGCAAAAGTTCCAGAAACAAAACTGCTTTTGGATGACACCATATTTCCATTAAGATAAAGCCATTTCACACACACCTCACTTTTCCTGTCTTATGGCTATTGCCTCATGTCTGTCCTGTCTTTCCTTCTCCCCTTATCTCCAACTGTCTTGCTTGGTGTTTCAGTCAGGATTAAGGTGACATGTCCTGAGGTTCTTGTGAAAGTTATTAGGACTCCAAGTATAGATAGATAATCTAACTACCATTTACCAATGGACACTTCAGCCAAAATAAATCTATCTTCACCCAAAATCATAAGATGGAAAGCCAGGTTGCTTTTTGTGCACATTCCTGAATCATGGACTTTCAAGATTCAGATTAATCATATTCTAAATCTGGAATCCTAAAAAAAATGAATCTAATCCAGTGGCTGGGAAAATGAGTCTGAGATGGGGTAGGAAGATGACTCATGGAAACAGGAGGTAACTAGAATGGTGAGTAAAAACTGAGTCTCCCTGACAAAGCCACTAGTTTTTGTTCAGCCTGCTTAGCAACAAATAGACCACGTGAGCTAGGAGATGGCAAGTGGGCACTGTGGGCATTGGAGGTGCCCACTAGCAGGAAATGGAAACGAAGCAATCTGCCACACTTTTGATGGCACACCCTGGCTGCAAAAGCCAGCTTGCTTTGCCAGTACCAGGTATGAAGCTTCACACCCTCCTCTCTGGCAGGGCCAAGGCTTGGCCCCCATTCAAGCAGCATGAGAAGGTTTCTATAATTATCACCCCAGCCTTGGCATTAGCACACAGCTGTTCCATCAAGCTCAGATCTGCCTAGTCTTGGAGAATGAGTCCCAAAATAAGAAAGATACTGCTCTTGATGATATCTCTCTACCTTCAGATATCCTATTCCCCACCATAAGCAAAGCTGTTATCAGGCTTGTGGGGCAGATGCTGGCTAAGACATTTCCTGGTTTCCTTACAGGCTTTCCTGGGTCAAGTTGGCACACATGATGAGAGGAACATAAACACTGAATTTTGTGTCTTCCTGGAGGAGGCACAGGTCATGGATATTGCTTGTAGAACCAAGGGGAGAGAGAGGGAGAAAGAAAACTGAGAGCATTTCGCTGCCAGTTTGGTAGTCAGTGTAAGGATTTTGTGAATTCTGTCATTTATATTTTAACAAACCATGAGAGCACAGGTTAAGTTCAGAAGTCCATTAAATTTTTCCAAATTGGAAAGGGCTGTACATGCCCCTACTTTAGCCTCCCATTCAGTACAGTTACACCTAAAAATATCCTGGCACTGTGATCCATGTTTTCCTTGGATGTTTCTAGCACTTGCTGTTTCTCTTCCTGAAATATTTCTGTCCAGGTTACCTTCTCTTTTCTCTGTGATCTCTATCTGATGGAAAGAATATCTTATTCTGGGAGGCCTCCCCAACTTCTAACTTACTTAAGTGTTCTAGTACAGGTTTAAGATGATAATTCCCTTGTTTATTGAAGGTATTTCAATTGTTTTACTATTGGGTTTATAATCAATTAAATTCCCTAGGCTTCCTCACACAAACGACTGTGAAATCAAACTTCTTCCTAAATTGTACTCGCCCCATAGATTTCTGTTTAAACTATGCTGAGGGATTTTACATTTACCCCATGAGATTTTTATCTTATTTATATCTATTTTTCCAAATTATTAAATACTACTATTTTGTTATCTAGTACAATAATTTCTCTTTCATACTTTGAATAGCTAGCTAATTTGAATCCCCCACACTGTGTATGTGTGTGTAGGTTTATTTTTACTGATAATTATTCCTGGAGAGCTAGGCATTGATTATGCCCTCTTGTTGAGAGATTTGCTAGTATAATACAGTGTATTAGTTACAGTTTCTATTGCCATAACTTAATGCCACTTGGGGGGGGACCTCAAAGCTCACCCCCATTGACACATTTCTTCCAACAAAGCCATCCATTCCAATCCTCCCCAAGAGCAAAAGCTCGAGACAAAGCTTTCAAATGCCTGAGACCATGGAGGACATCTCATTCAAACCACCATAGACTCTTGTGTGTGTGTGTGTGTGTGTGTGTGTGTGTGTGTGTGTGTGTGTGTGCGTGCGTGCTTATGGAGAGGAAGAGAGGGGGAGAACAGGACACATAACACATATGCAGGTACTATGTCATCTGATAATCCTTCAGAGAATACACCCCGGGAAATGCTGGCTTTAATTACTATCAGACGTGAATTTCAATCTATGATCTACAATTTAGCACCTAGAATAATTTATTTAATCTCACTATCCCTCAGTTTTCTTGTCTATTAAAGAAACACACTCAATCTTCCCTGGACCATTTACGGTAAGAATTAACATGCACTCAGGCGCACTCCCTCGGGCAATTCTACTATGGGTATGTTGCTTCCCATTTTGTAGTCACAGGTTATAGATGTACTGCTACACTTTACCATTTTGTTAATATGCTACTAGATCTCTCAATTAAGATTAAGGTAATGCATAAATGAACTAGTGCTTCCTATCATGTTAATGTGCTAAATATTCAACAGGGGTCAGTTATCTCTAAAAATATGTTTGCAATCATTTTCATCATTAGTATAATTCTGGTATTAGTCTAGTAATTAGGCTTGCTATGTCAAATATAGTAAACATAATATTCTTCTTTTAGTAAGCCAAAAGATAAATATCAAATTGAAAATATGACTTACATGCTGATAAATGATGAATATCTTCAATATTGTCTTAAATTCCAGGAATCCATTAAAAATTATCTATTAACACTAAGTAGTCAAAGATATGAGCTAATAATCCACAAAATAAAAAAAGTGGTCAGTAACACAGCATGACTTACATAAAATTAGAAATATTTTTATTGTTAATTATTTTATGAGAATTTGCTTATGGTGTATGTGAAAATATATGTACCAAAGCTTGCATAGGGAGGTTAGAGGACAGATTTTTAGGAGTCATTCCTCTTCTTCTACAGCGCGGGTTGTGAAGAATGAACTCTGCTTGCCAGACTTTGGGGGAATTGCCCTGGCTTCCTAAGATTATCACCAGCTCCTAAGAAATCTTTGCTTCAGTGTTGAGAAATAGGCACTGTTAGTTCCAATCCCAAATAACAACGATACAAATTAAAAGCTAACAGGCATTCAGTGTTTTGTGTATAATCAGACACACCTATCAGAATAAGTATTTTACTCATTTATTTCTCATAACATTTTTGGGTAAATATTTTAATTATTACTTTGCAGATGATAAAACTAATTACAGAAGTTACATATACCTTTCCTGGAACAACGTTAATGAACTATAACTTGACAGCATCTATCAAGAGCATTAAAATATACTTATCACCTGGCCAGGTATCACAGGATTGTAATCTCAGATGCTCAGCAGGCTGAGGCTGAGGGACCTACCTGTGAGACAGAATAAGTTCAAGCAGCATAGCAAGACCATGAATCAAAATAAAAAAAAAAAAATCAAAGAGGGCTAGAGTTTTAGTTCAGCGGTACAGTGCTTATCTAGCACATGAAAAGCCCTAGACTAAATCACCAGTAAGCAAACAAAGAATCTATTTTCTTTGACATGATGGAGGGGAAGCTGATGTATATTACTCAGATGCCCTTAAGGACTTATTCTTCCAGTTGCTACTAGATAGAAATTCTTAGCTCTCTACTCTCCTTATATACTATCCTTAGCTGCTTTGAGAGCAAAATCATTTCATATCGAAGGAGGAAATGTAAACATTTCTTCTCAATGCACAAGAGACATTTCTTCAGTGACATTTCTGTCCTAGAGCTTTTCATGGCATAACTTGATTCATTATTAAGAGTCTGTGACAAAGAGGCAGAAAGGATAATGGGGGAATTTGGGAGAGGGAAAAACATGATCAAAATATAGTGTATAAAATAATTTTTAAAATAAGCACATGAAAATAAATAAAGTAGAAAGACACATGTCTATGACAGGCACAGCTTTATCTGTATCTTCTTATCTTCTCTTTCCAGAGGTTTTGATTAAAAACAAACAAGATTCTTGAAAGCCTGGAGACATGGCTCAATCAGTAGAAAAAGTGTCTACCACACAAGCATATTGACCTCAGTTTGGAACTCTAGCATCCACACAAAAAGGCAGGCATGGTGCCCCACGACTGTAATCCTCGTAGAGGGGAAGTAGAAGCCAGAGGATCTCTGGGACAACCTGACCATCTAGTCTTGCCCAGTCAGTGAATTTCAAGCTCAATAAGAGACCATGTCTCAAAAAGTAATCTGAATAGTGATTGAAGAAGATACCTTATGTCAGCCTCTGACCTACATGTACTGATGACCCTACACATATGCCATATATCCACAAATACATACACATGCATATAACACAGATACGCAAAAAGCATGGCTAAGTTAATGTGTTAACAAGAAAACCTTCTGGGTCTAGGGAGGAAACTCAGTTTCTAGAATACCTGTATAGTATGCATGAAGCTCTGCCTTAAACCCCAGGTGGTAGCACACACGTCATTCCACCACACCAAAGGATCAGGAGTTCAAAGTCATTTGACTACAAAGTGAATTAAAGCCCAACCTGGAATACATGAGACCCTCACAAGAACTAAACAAACAAACCTTGCATGCTAATTTCCATATGGGAGTCTGTTTCCTGAAGAGAACACATTGTGGTACACAATAAATTAATACCAAAGACTTAAATCTTAGTTACTTTTCTATTGCTGCCAAGAGACACCACAACCAAGGCAATAAAAAAAAATATTTACTTGGAGCTTGCTTACAGTTTCAGAAGATTAGTCCATTATCTTCATGTCAGGAATGGCAGTAGGCAGGCAGTCATGACACTAGGGCAGTAGCAGAAAGCTTATATGTCTGATGTGAAGGTTGGAAGAAGAGAAACTTGAAAGCCTCAAAGCCCACACCTAGTGGCACACCTCCTCTAATAAGGTCACAATTTCCCAAAACAGTCCCACCAACTAGGGACAAAGCATTCAAGTATATGAACCTATGGGGGCCATTCTCACTCAAACCACAGCAACTTCTCACAAATCAGTGGTTCCCAGCCTGTGGGTCACACATCAGATATCCTGCATATCAGATATTTTCATTACCACTCATAACAGTAGCAAGATGACAGTTATGAAGTAGCAATGAAAATAAATTTTTATGGTTGGTGGTCACCACAGCACAAGTAACTGTAGAAAAAGGTCACAGCATTAAGAAGGTTGAGAACCACTGTCCTAAATGAAAGACATATGTGCATCAAGAATTATATAGAAGCCCTGGTAGACACAAAAGGAAGAAATCTAGGTCTCTGAGTCAATGCATAAAACATTTATTCTACTAAGTTGAGCTTGGGGATATAGAAAGTTGGGAAAACATTGCTTCCATCTTTTCAACAGCAATAAGAGAAAGGGGAAAAAAAAACCTTGAAATTAGTGACCTTTTTTGAAGGCACAAGAACACTAACCTGGAACCCAGAGAAAGAAAGACTTGCTCACAGAAAGAAACATTTGTTTACCAGGCACGGGAGCTACTAAAGGTCTTGAAAGCTGGAGAGGGAATTGAGTCCGAACTTTGAAAAGTCACACTGTGAAAGGCTGAATGTGCACAACTCTAAGAGTATAAAGTCCTGGGACAAGCAGGCATTACAAAGTTCGCACCTTGCTGTTCTTTTTTTTTTTTTTTTTCAGGATCCCAGTGCATGCTCAGAGAAGAGAAGGTGTCCACATGTAGGCCTGACTGGCTGGCAGGCAGGAAATAGCTCCTATGTGCTGTTGCTTTTGCTGTTGCTGTTTTTTTTTTAATTTTTTTTTATTTATTAAAGATTTCTGACTCTTCCCTGCCACCACCTCCCATTTCCCCCCCTCCCCTAATCAAGTCCCCCTCTCTCATTAGCCCAAAGAGCAATAAAGTTTCCCTGCCCTGTGGGAAGTCCAAGGACCACCTACCTCCATCCAGGTCTAGTAAGGTGAGCATCCAAACTGCCTAGGCTCCCACAAAGCTGTTGCTGTTTTATTTGATTTGCTCACCTTGACACAAGTGAGAAACCTAGAGAAAACCTCAACTGAACTGAGAAAATGCCTCCTTCAGATTGGTCTGTGGACAAGTTAACGGGGGCATTTTTCTCATGAATGATTGCTGTGAGAGGTCCCAGGCCACTATGGGAGATACCACCCGTAGGCAGGGGTTCCTGGGAAGTATAGTAAAGGGATCTGAACATGAGCCTTGGAGGAAGCTAGTAAGCAACATCCCTCCATGGTCTCTGCTTCACTCCCTCCCTCTAGGCTTTTAACATGACTTCCCTCAGCAATGAGATGTGATGTGGAAGTGTAAGCCAAAATAAACCCTTTCTTCCCCAAGTTGCTTTTGCTCGTAGTGCTTACCACGAATTAGACAGAAACTAGGCCATGCTACCTCCCACCACAAACAAAAGCCTTTTTCTCTTTAGTATACAAAACTGCAGCCTGGTGGTAGAAAACAGAACTCAATGAGAGAAAGGAACTGAAACCGATCTGTCCCTGGGATTGTGTCAAGATGGACTGAAGTATTTCTAAAGGCCGAGTCCTCTAGCCTGGCCTCATAAGGTCTGCTGGGTGTTGCTAGAGTACTGTAACATTCTCATTTCCATATCTCTGCCATCACCACACTAACAGTTGCCACCGAAAACTCAGACATTGATAGAACTGAGGCAACTAAGAAAGAGACCATAAAAATATGGCTAAGAAGAGAGCCAAACTCAGTGGAAAAGAAGCTTCAGTCTGAGAAGCCCATCTCATTATTATGTTTCTGTGAGCTCTCAGGCTGTAGGCAAAGCAGAAGGAAAGGCATGCTCACCTTCAAGCATAAGATAATTTTGTCTTCATATCTACTATTAGATTGCGTTAATATATCTCATTTTCAATCATTCAGAGGCATTTCAAAAGACAAAACAACAACGAAATCAGATGCAGTTTCAATTATGAACAAATTACGAAGTAACAGGGAAAATATGGTGATCAGTTGACTAGAAAGGGCCCGAGGAGTAGCTCAATGATAGTGTTTGCCTAGCATATGTTGAGGCATTAGATTCTGCTGTCAGCACCCCCAAAGCAAAAGCATATGACAGACACACTTAAAGAATACAACTTACTTTGATATCTTTACATATATGTAAATATATAATAAGATATTTGTATAAACATATAAATAGAAAACATTATATATATATATGTGTGTGTATTTTTTTTTCACTATGAAGCTCAGGCTATTCTTGAACTCATGATCCTCCTGCCTCACCCTCCCAAGTCCTGGGCTGACAGGAGAAAGCCTCAATAGTCTCATAGTTGACTTTAGTAGAAAAAAATAATGTAAATGGTAGGTGGAAAAACTACGTAATACTAGCAGTGAATATGGCCACAGGCTCATCCTACCCCAGTGCTTTCCCTCTTATAATGAATGGACTATATTGCTTTGCATATGCGTGAGGAGACACCCTTCCTCTCTTAGATCGTTTAAACCATGTATTATGTCACAACAAAGAGAAAAGTGATTCAGAAAATGGAAATTGGATCAATATTCCAGAATGAGTAGATGGAGAGAAAGTTCAAAAGCCCCACCTCTGAGTATCTTTTAGCAGTTGGTGGCTGTTGGGTGAGAGAGAGTCATGTTTCTTTGGGATTTGGCAGTGGGTAGATTAACCATACTCTAGCGGATTTCCCCACACCTGTGAGTATATGGGTAACTAAATTGGAGTTGGTGGGCTATAAAAATATTGGAAGAGGACAAGAATTGGAGGGTGATATGCGGGTGGTCTGGGATGAGGTGAGGGGGGATGTATGATAAATAAGAATAAAAAAAACCCCTGCAACTGAAGTGTGAGATCACTGCTATGATAAACCTGACCATGTGATATGTAAGTCTTCAGGACTGGCTTGTGAGAGAAAGTGAGTGAGGTTGTGTAGCTGCAGGGCACCCTTAGAATGCTGTGAGCAGGGCTTACCGGGCCATGCTGGTGGAACCAGCGGAAGGTTTCTGAAACAGAACAGTAAAGACTGTTATACAGCTACCATTCATAGTATATCCTGGCAAGGAATCTGCTTATGTTCTGCTTGTGTCCTGAATGTCCAAGTGGTGTCCAATTTGTAAATGGTCAGCTACGTTGTTTGGTGGAGAACACTTCAGGATAGCAGAGCAATCAGACTTGGCACTGTTAATCAGATTTTTAGTAACACAGAGTAGGGGCTGAATCAAAAAGACGTGAAAACTGTGGCATTTGATGAGGAACAGAGCCATGAATCATTGCAAAAGATGAGGACAGAGTGAGTGCAGACAAAGGGCTGTAATTATTTGATTGGTGCCGTCAAAGAGAAACTAGGCAATTTGCTCCAAAGCTAAAAATGTACCTAGAGGTAAGTAAGGCTTTACCCAGTGAAGACTCTAGGTTATGAAAATGTAGATGAATTTGAAAAGTTTCATTTATACAGAGGGAAACTGAGAAGGGAGAACCTTCAGAGCGCTCTTCTCATACAGAACTGTCCAGGAAAATGTTTCCTCCAGCTCCCCCAGGCAGATAGCACTCACAGTCCCCTGCAGCTGTGCTGAAGGGAGCCAGGGTACACTTCAAGTTGGCTGGAGAGCTTTGTATACTCTATGTGGTGCTGGCTTTGTGGGCATGGAGAATGGAAAGGCTAGAGTCACAGAGGCATGTGCAGTTTTAAGGAAGTATCTCAGGTCAGATAATATCTGGCAGGCTCAGAAGACTGACCTTCAAGATGCTGCTTTATGAAGGTGTGCAGGTGATGCCTAAGTTGCAGTGAAGACCCCAAGATATTGGAGGCACTAGAAATATAGAGCCTCTGCCAAAGAAAGCTGTAGGAACAGAATGAAGTCAACCTATTGTAGGTTTCAAGGCAATGTGAATAGAGCTACTCAAGCCACTGAAGGTCAGATGTTTCTTCCACTAGCTCCAGGTGCCTGCCAGACATAGAGCTGCATGGTTTGGCATCTGTCATGCTGGGTTTTGGTCTTTTTCTGGACTAATTTTTTCTCTTGTTATGCCCCAAATCTTCCTTTTTAGATTAGAATGTCCCCCCCTGAATATTGGAAGTATAGAATTTTATTTTTATTTACCCAGGACTCACAGTTAAGAAATTACCTCGAAAAAAAAAATAAAATAAAAAGAAATTACCTAGAGTCCCAGGAAAAGATGCTAGACTTTTAAACGGTATTGAAACTAAATATATAGGGACATTTGGAGAGCTGGCTGTCTTGTGAGGCAGTCATGAGGCTGTTGGAGACAGAGGGTAAATGTTATGATTTGAATGTGAAGTCTCCACCACAAGCTTATGTGTTGGAAACTTGCTTTTCAAAAGATGGATTTTTTTTTTCAAGGGTAATAGGCTGTAGAACCTTTTGAGCATGGGGTCTGGCTGGCGGGCCCAGAGATTTCTGTACAGGCCTGAAGTAAAGTAAGTAAGGTCCACTTCTGCTCCAACTCTCTGCTTCTTGTCTGCTGTCCCAATACAAGCAGCTGCATGACACTCATGGCTGTCACAGCTGGGAAGCTACCCCCACCTCCATGCCTTCCCTTCCATAATGGATTCTTTCTCCTGTAAGTTGCTTTTGTTGGGTATTCTTATTTATTAATGGGAAAATAAAGTGTTAATAGTTGGATTAATTGTATTAATCCAATACTCATTTTATCTTTACAATGCTTATAAAAAAGAATTACTTCTCATGAGATAAAAGTGAATAAAGGCCAATGAGATACCTCAGTGGGCAAAGGTGCTTGTGGTACAGTCAACCTGAATTTGAGCTCCAGCATCCTTGTAAAGGTACAAAAAGAACACTGACTCCACAAAGTGGTACTCTGACCTCTACACACATTCCATGCCATGTGCAGTCCCCTAAACCCATGCATCATGCACACACTGGCAATATAAAAGCATTTTAAAAGAGCAAATAAAAAACACAGTAACTGGGATAAAGATTGCCTTTGAAGTGCTTACTAATTATACCCAAAGCAGGCAAAGATAAATTAGTGATCTTGATAATATGTTTTAACCAAAACATAAAAAAATCTGAAAAAGATAACAAGCAAAAAGGCAAAAATGACAGCAATAAATGGTTAATAAATGTGTAATGAAATTCCACAAGGAAAAGAAAGAAAACTCAGAGAAATGTTTAAAGATATTGTAAAATAATGGCTGAGATTTCTTAAAATTAATAACATATGTTAAACTACAAATCTGAGAGATGCAGAGAAAAAATAGATGTTATTTCTACCCCATGTCTATTGTAATAAATGATCACAAACCTGGCAGGTTAAAATAGAACATGCAAATAGTCTTTCACCACCCTGGAATGCAGTAGTCTGAAATTAGTGTCAAGCCACAATAAAAGCAGTGCCGTGTTCCCTCTCAAAGTTGTAGAACAGTATCTTGTATTTGCAACTTTCAGGTTCCAGGGACTGTCCAGTTATTCCTTGGACCTGAATGAATTCGTCATTTAACACCAACACCTTCAAATATCTCTGTTCTGCCTTTATGTTGCCTTGTCCTTTGCATGTGTGTCAAAACCCACAAGAAACAGAATGACAGACTGGAATTATAGTACTCTGCACCATTGTAGTAGTACACAATGCACTTCACAGTTTAATTGGCCTTTAAAATTAAGTTCAAATTGTCTTGGTTTCTTTTCTATTGCTGATATAAAATACCCTGTTATAAAATACCCAGGAATCTACAAAGAAGATCCAAGTTTAAATTCCTAGCAATAGCAGATGTGTAGCCTGTACTGTTTCCTGTGACCAGACTGGTACCCAGCCCAGTTGTCATCCGAATTGGCCACATCCAGCAACTGATGAAAACTGATGTAGACCCAAAGCCAAATGTTAGGCAGGGCTCGAGGAATCGTGCAGAAGAGAGTGAGAAAGGATTATAAGAACTAGGGGGATCAATGACATCACAGAAAGCCCTCAAAACCAACTAACCAGGGCCCATAGGGGCTCACAGAGACTGAACCAACAATCAGGGACCTGTATAGGTCTGACCTGCATCCTCTGCATATATGTTATGGTTCTCTAGCTTGGGTTCCTGTGGTAGTACTGACAGTGGGAGAAGGGCCTGTCTCTGACTCTTTTATCTGATTTTGGGACCCTTTTCCTCCTACTGGGTTACCTTATACAGCCTTAATTTGAGTGGATGTGCCTAGCCTTATAACCTGGTATGCCATATTTGGTTTATAGCCCAGGGAGGCCTGCCATTTCCTAAACAGAAGTGGAGGAGGAATGGATTGTGGGTTTGAAACAGGGGGTAGCTTAGGTAGGCAGAGAAGACCTACCTAAAATTCCCAGTGTCTGTCTCTGGTGGCTCCATGGTGTCTCTCTGTCTCTCTCTGTCTCTCTCTGTCTCTGTCTCTCTGTCTCTCTCTCTGCCTTCTTCCTCCCAGCATCCAGCCTAGTCTTCTCTGCCTACCTAAGCTCTACCCCATCAGTCCAAGGCAGTTTCTCTGTTCATTAATGGTAATGAACACAGCACACAGAGGGTACTCCCACATCACCTTCCCTTTTCTGTTTAAATAAAAAGGAAAGCTTTAACTTTAACATAGTAAAATTACATATGACAAAACAGGTATCAATTAAGAATTACAGTACAGTACTTATATCTACTTTATTTTTTATCATAACTAAGGAAAACTATAACTATAAATTGTTCAACTCTATCAAAATCTTCAGAAGTATATAATATTACTTAAGTTAACAGGAAATATTCTAAGCAACTTCCAAAATTCTAGAATTGACAGAGACATCTCACTGTCCATACAGTCACCCAAAGTTCTTTGTATCATTGAGCCATCCAATCTTCAGCCCACAGGCCCATAGTATCTGGCAGATTTTTTCACTAAGCAGGAAATTTCAAAGACAGTTCCACCTCTACTGGCAGTTTGTCACATTTTTTTCTGTGTCCTGCAGAATGGCTAGCAGACTCTTTCATGAAGCAGGAACCCTGAAGGATCATCTCACCTTTATCGAAGTTCAGTAGTCCTCTCTGCAGGTTCTTCATGTCCAGTTTATACAACAGTCCATGCAAGAGCAGTTTCTTGCCCAAATGGCTAAGGAGCCTCTTTGATGCCCATCTTCCTCTCAAAGAAATTGTTGCTGCCAGGATCAGACATATTTCATTGTCATGAAAAGTCCTAAGTTACTAAAAATTTTAAATGCCATATTCTGAAGGTATTTGAAAAATTTGAAGAATACCTATCTAACTGAAATATATCTCTATATATCTAGAAAATCTAACTAACATGACACAAGCTTGACTATTATGGATCACTATCTATTAACATATTTCTTAATTATACATTATATTTTTAAATGATCTACACAAACAATACCTTAATCAAGGGTAGAAATATACATATACAGTATAACAAAATTTACCTTAAATTTGTATCAATAAACCAAGATCCACACCAATGTAAATCTCTATAGCATATCCCCCTTTAAAGGTAAACACACATTTATAGGCAATATTTGGTAATATGGGTGAAGTTATCTTAAAACTGCTTCCTGCTGTTTATTGTGTGAAATAATTTTTGAGGGTATTTTTGGGGTGTTCACAGCAACCTGTCAGGGGACCTTGGTCCATGAAACCACATTGGTCTGGATGCAATCCACAGCTTCTCATCTTCTATAGAAACAAAAGAAGAACCTCTTTTCCAAAGTAACATATGCATAGACTCAAATTTTGGAATCATGATGCCTTTATAATATACATGCTGGTTTAGTTTAGCACCCCATACAATGAAATGTGTCTTTGTACCCAGGTCATTCACAGTCAAAATATTCAAATAAAACACATTAATACAATAATCCAGACTCTCTGTGAATTTTCCATTTTTGTGGCTTATTTTTATTTCTTCATTTTAATCTATAACTGTCTGTACGCTGTCTGTACAAAGTTTTTTTTTTTTTACTTCTTTCTCAACTCTCTATATTCGTTTACTTCTCTGTACCAAGCCTACATACATCTATCCAACACTATGACTCATCTGGATCTGTCTCCATTGCATATCTGTAATTATTCTCTGTCCAGGAGCACTTTTGAAAATCCTAAGTACTTCTTTTTAAAACTCAAGCTGCACCATTATTAGAGGAAACATGGTACCACCTGCTTGCTCTGCATAGTTCAGCATGGCGGAGCTGCTTGCCACCTCTTAGAGACATGCACAGTGCTCCATCTCTAGGCACATAGCAGGTCCATACCACCATCAAGCAAGCTGCAGCAGACTGCTCACAAACCTCACTCAAATGTTCTACCTACCAAAAGAGCCAGAGGTTGTGCTGGCAGCATAGCCCAGAAAGCTGGCATTTAAAAATGGATGAGGCTTTTATCCTGCTATGGCTGAATCAGGAAAATTTCTCTCAAAAGAGCTGCAGCAAGCTGACAGCAAACAGCAAGAAGCTGTGTTCAAATTTGTATTTTTTTTTTTGTCTAGAATTCCTTTTCAAGCCCTCTCGGGTTTTAAGTGGATTTAGCTGGCCATGTGGGTTCCAATTCTTGCAAGGAACTGCTTGTTCATCCCAGCTTCCAGAACCTGAAATAATCACACAGAAGCTATATTAATTGAATCACTGCTTGGCCCATCAGCTCCAATTTCTCATTGCCTAACTCCTACACTAATTTAACCCATCTCCATTAATTTGTGTATCATCATGTGGCAGAGGCCTACTGAGTAAAATTCCTATCATATGTCTCCAGTGGCTCCGTGGCATCTCTTTTTCTCTGCCTTCTTCCTCCCAGCATCCAGCCTAGTCTCCCTGCCTACCTAAGCTCTGCCCCCATCAGGCCAAGGCAGTTTCTCCATTCATTAATGGTAATCACAGCACATAGAGGGGACTCCCAGATCAGTAGGTTGTCAAGTTTTCACCATATAGCAACTAGTGGTAGGGGAGAGTGATATGGTACATTTAATTTTAGCTTTTTGAAAGTTCTCCATACTTATAACTCACCTCTAAAGAAGATAAAAATTTGGTGTAACTGAACTTAAAAGGCAACAAAGACTACACATCATTGAAAGATATGTGGGTACTACATAACCCTAGTTACTAGGGCCTAGTATTATGTGATGCAAAAGCACTTTACTTCTGTAATATTCTTCCCAAACTCCATAACCCTACTAACCACAAGAAGTCATTAGACAAAACTAAATTGTAAGACAGTCTACAAAACACCCATACACTACTCCTTAAAGGGGTAGAAATTATGAAAACAAGTAAAACTGGAAGATCATTTAAATTAGAGAAAATAAAGCAATATGACAATGTCACATTTTATAAGAAGACATTAATGAAAAGGTGGTTAAAATTAGATTGAAGAATGTAGTTTATAGTGCTGTACAAATGTTTATAAATTTTGTGTGTTTGTATGATCTGAGTATACACATGTGCATTTATGTTTTTGTGAGTAATCACATAAAATGGCAAACATGAGGAGGTCATAGGACAACTTTGGGTGTCAGTCCTCACCATCCACCTTGTTCAAGGCAGAATCTCCCTCGCTTCTGTTGCTGTTGCATGAACCAGGCTGGTACAGGGATTCTCCTGTACTGGTATGACAGATATGTGCTACTGGTGCACTCTGCACAGTTCCAGGGATTTACCTAACTGTGGTAACAAGGGAATGCAGGAATGTCAGACACGTGGGCAGAAAAATTGGGATTAGATGAATTGGGCTTTCTGAGGACAAGCTTCAGGACACTGGAAGCAAAACGTGTTTATTGCATATAGTAAAACTGAGAGATGGGGTTATTGCATGCAGAAAAAACAAGAAGGCAGGGTTATTATATACATCCAAATAAGGATGCAGGTTTAACTAATTTTAGTAAGAACAGTCTCTGTAGGGAAGAAGTCTTTAGGTTCTAAACATCCAGGGAAAGAAAGCTACAGTGTATTATTTCTGCACACACCCTCAACATATTCACATGGACCACAGAAAGGCTTTGCCATCCCTCTGAGCCTCACTTTGTGAGGGCTTTGCCATTCCTATGAATCTGAATGAGTGGGGTTCTTGACAAGTCTGTGCCTATGTCAAAAAAAAATACTCATTTACTCAGGAATTTACTTGTTTCTTACATGCCATCATAGCCTCTTTCACATGGGTTCTGGGGATACAAATTTAGGTCCTTATACTTTCGTGACAGATGCTTTACTCACTAACACATATCCCCAGCTCATAAATTTTGATTTCACAGTTTTAATAACTATACTATGTATAGAATTTTAACACGAAGGGAAGCCAACCAGAGTATGAGGACACTGTATAGTGCCTTTGTTTTTCTTATACAAACCTAAAATCATTTTTAAAGTTTTGAAAAGATGTTCTTATATTAAATATACCCATGATGCATTTATACATAGAAAATTATGTTCTGTTTTATTAAGCTTTTGAAAATTTTCAGGGTTTGTTTTAATGAAATCAGTGTTATCCTAATACACTACTGATTTTGATTATTAAGCAGAGTCTCTTCAAATTAATCCTATTTTATGGTGGCATTTTGACCGCTCAATCAAGAAGATATTGTATACTTGCTATTAGTTTCAGAAGAGTTCTAGGCGTAATGATTGGCTATACTCTTTTTGCAAGCAGTTCTCCAAACAGAGATCTAGGATATTATCTGTTTGTTCTATTTTCATTTTGCTTATCTTTAAAATGTTTGAAATACAGCAGATTATTGAAATGGGAGCAAATAGAGCCCTCAAGAAGCTAGACTTCAGCAGAACACTAAATGATGATAGATCTATAGTCATACACTTAAATACCTTTGGGACCCAGAAAAGTAATATAAACATTGGAAAGAACTAAAGGGTGGCAACATCTACAAGAATTTGAAAAATGTGTTTTTCCCTTCAAATAGTTCCTTCCTTCTTTCCAACCTTACTTTATTTCTCATTCATTTTTATGATGTTTGAAACCAACTGAAGGTCCCATACTAGCTAGGTAAGAGCTCTACTAACAAGCCACACTATTCTGTCTTCAGTGCTTTTCTTATTATTGTGGTATCTAATGAAAGAACTTTGCCATGTAGAATGATCTAAAAATCATATACTATGTCTACCTATGTAAATTCAGCGTGTAAGAGAAAGGAAAACACCTTTCAAATTTGTAGAAGACCATGGTGAAAAAGAGTTAATAGAAAATTATTGGAGTATAACAAGGTATTTAAGGAAATAAGACAGCAGGCATTAGACTTAGAAAACATGTGGCAATTATGTAGTTGAGTCACATGTATGGTGGGACTCTATATTTCTATTGCTTGTGAAATCCTCCAAAGTCCTAGGAAGAGGACCTCTGGAACATTACAGTCCTACCCATTTCGTTTGACAACTATACAGTTTTCCCTGTGATTATTTATTTGAATAACTAGTTTTATGGTAAAAAAATTATAAAAACACTGATCTTGGACTACCTTAGCCCTTTCATCAGTTATAAAGACACACAAGAAGTTGAATAGATTTGTTCAATGTCCTGAAGCTATATAAATTACCTCTGATTTGACTTGTAAGCATGGTTTTAAACCAAATAATCTTTGCACTATCCTGTCTCAATGTAGATTTCTGGGTAGTCTGGAACAAAGTTACTTCTTAAGAGGATTCTACATTTCTGCTGTCTCTTACCTTTCAAGATCCATGCTAAGTGTTGATATGGATACAAGAATTTGGGATGACAGGGGCCTCAGTGGTGCATACCTGTAGTCTCTAGCCTCTCTAAAGGATAAGACATGAGGGATAATTGACACCAAGACTTCCTGACCAGCCTAGGCAGCATAGCCAGATTCTGTGTCATAAAAATTATAATAATGTTGCAAGAAAGCTCAAAGAGCAAAAGGATAAAGAGAAATAATTTAGGACTGCAAAACTTTGAATTGTTTTCATCTGTACCTAAAGAAAGATTGTAATAATAAAGATTAGGAACATGTATGGAGGAAAGTCCATGAGGGCTCAATCTTACACAAAGAACTACAGGCAAATAATGAAGGCTGAGAACATGGAAAATAGTCTTTCCCAGGGAAGAGTACATCAATTGATTATCCAATACCAAATGGTCAACCCTGAAAACACACATACAATGAACATTATAGAGACAGAGTAAGGTATCTTTACATATTTAGGAATATACATATGCATATATACATATATATTGTTGTAATAAAAATTAATGAAAAAAGAGTCCATGGATTTGAATGAAAGCAAGGAGAGAAATATGGAAGGATTTGAAGTGAAGTGAGAAATGATGTAATTACATTATAATCTCAAAAAATAGAAGAAAAATTTTTAAAAAGAATAAAGAGCAATGGGTGGCTAAGGAGCAGGGGGTGATAACACTGAACCACAATAACTTACGTTTGTGTGTCTGAAACTGTTGCAATCACTTTACAATTATTTTCTCAATTAGTTCATACAATAACTCTCTCTATTCAGCAACAAGGAATGTACCAAGTAATTAGAGAGATAAAGTTATCTGTTGAAGGTAATGGAGTGAGTAAATGAATAGGCAAAGTCAGTGTATAAAATGTGGCCTGGTAAACTGCTGAATCACACTACATTCTGCTACAGCACAGGGAAAGCGATCAAGACTTGTATGCAAGAGGTTCAGTGCCATGAACAAACTTCCCTTTTCTGTTTTGTGCAAGGAGTTATGGAAAGGGAAATGGCCTTTTGTTGACAGGAATTTTTGTTCTGTAACACTTTTTCTCCTTTCAGTTAGATTTGGAAGAATCTACTTTTCCTGACTGCAGGAGAAGCAGGTTAGTCTATGTAGGTGAACATACTCTGTGGTGTTAGCATCTGGTTGTCAAGAGAGAGGACCACAGTAACACTAATAATGGGGGGGGGACAGTTATAATTTGCTTTCATCAGATGACTGAGATAGCTTTCAGATGTGGTAGGTGGGATGAAACTCAAAGAGTGCTGGACTTCAAACATTTCCCCCTCTGTTTAATACATCCTGTGTTCCAGCAGAAATGCAATCCCTTATGATACTGTGATTCAACACAGTGGTTGCTTTTAAGTATATTTGAAATCCCAGAGACCCCTTGGGCAAATCCTTTTAAGTAAGAAGGATATATTTTACTGAGTTAGATAACTCAATTTTTAGTTCCAAGAAGCTTGGATGTGATTTGAAACTCACAGCCAGTCAAGTAGGAGTCAGTACAAGAGGTGGAAAAGTGTGCCTAGCTTTTGCATGTCAGCCACTGGGGACCAATATTGTTCTTCCTCTGCCCATAATTTTAGAGACAAAAACATATGGCAAGAAATAATGTGTCACTAAATTAGGACAGGAGGCTTGAGCCTATCCCTTTCCTCTCCTCTTGATGGAGGAAGGTCATTGGTAATAAACAAACTGCCTTGGCCCATTTTGATAGGCCATCCCTTAGGTGGGTGGAGTAGCAGAACAGAATGCTGGGAGGAAGAGGAAGTGAGCTCAGAGGCCATGCTCCCCTCTCCCGGGCAGACGCACGCGATGAAGCAAGCCACCAGGTCAGACATGCTGAATCTTTCCCGGTAAGACTGATGCGACACAGTTTATTAGAGATGGGTTGATCAGGATATCTGAATTAGCCTGTAAGGGCTAGAGTTAATGGGCCAAGCAGTGTTTAAAAGAATACAGTTTGTGTGTTATTATTTTGGGTAAAGCTAGCCAGTGGCAGGAGCTGGGTGGCAGAATGCAGCCCGCAGCTCCCACAACATTCTCTAGTGGAGAAGGAGTCAGAGGGTCAGGATGCCCTGTTTACAACTTGATGGTGTCAGTCCTACAGTTTCCTTTGGTACCCTCTTACTGACTGGTGTTTGAGCTTAAATCTAGTCACTGTCACATTTGGGCTATTTTACTTTTGGTGTCATTTTACTTCTCAGGGCTTCAGTTTTCGAATAGGGATAAATTATAGTGTACTGTCAATCTCATCAGGTTATTGAAATAATTCAATAAGTTAATTATGTAAAATGTCTAGTAGACCCATGCCTAGTACAGTTACAGAACCCCAGTAAATGCTAATTATAGTATAGTTGCCTTGATCTGTTCCAAAGGTTTTCTAGTGACCAGAAAAAATGTTAAGGTTCAAGAGTTCAGGAACATGTCTTGAGAGACAGCTTTCCAAATTATGGAAGCTGCTTTTCTGTTTGACTCTTCTGGGGGAAATTCAAGAGTGTTATCAATAGCTGGAAAGATAGATAAGTGGTTAAATAAGTTTTGCTGCTCAATCTTGAAGATCAGAGTTTGGATTCTGGCACATAGGTAACAAGCTGGACATCCTATAAATGTCTGTAAGCCCATCTTCTGGGGGTTCAAAGACAATAGGATTGTTGCCTTCTAATCTAGCCAGAAAATAAGAACCATGGGTTCAGGGAAATACTTTGTTTCAAAGGAATAACATGGAGTGTTAGAGCACAGCAAATGCCCTCTTTAAGCTTCCATACATGTGCAGAGGCACAGTACTCTCATACATGCATGCATATTCTCTTTCCCTGTTTCCATGTCTTTATAACTGTTTCCCTGTTCATCTGTGTGTGTGTGTTTCTGTGTGTCTCTGTATCTCTTCACTTTCACACACATGTAAATATAATGTCATTATAAAGCATGATACAAGCTAGTGTGACTGTAAACATGGTTTCAATGCTTGTTCTTCTATGATTATCATAAGGTCCTTTGGGACTGCTTCAGACCTTGAATAGGGATAATATGGGAAGAAACAATATAGAACAATGTGTCACAGTAATTCAGAATACATGGTAAATGGGGATAAAATAACAGCTGGTGGTTAAGCAAGACTGTGACAACTCAGAAGGTATAGTGGAAATTGCATTTGAGGAAGGATTTAGATAGGTAATGTGAATTGGCAACCATGATGCTAACTATAGTGCTATAGACAGTAGGAGTCTTGCATTGGTTTTGTGATCAATAAAGAAGAACAGCACAATATTTGAGGGACGTTCTTGAGTTACAAATGCATCCCAGCATACTTCTCATATTTCTTTGACTTCTGTGTTAGGATCAAAATGAGAAAAAAGGACAAAAGTAGACAGAACAGTTTGGAAGTTATTACAAGCAATGAAATAAGAAACAGTTGCTTATTGGAATTGTCGATAACTGAGATTGATGGGGTAGTGGAGTTTCCAAGAGAAAGAGATTTGTAATAAAGATCAAGAGCCTATTTTTCAATGTGTTAATGTTGAAATGCCTATTATCAGTCTAACAGAGATGTCAGGGGCTGAGAGTATGGCTCAGAAGTAGATAATTTAATTTATGTAACTGAGGCCTTGACTTGGACACACACAGAGATTTCAGTCAGATCCTTGGATTCATACATCTAAGAAAGGTCTTAGTCTAAGATTGGCATTTAATTTATATACTCATCAACATATGTGCAATAAACAAAACCATGACCCTGTGTGAGAACATCGATGTGGTGAGTTTGTCCACAACAAAAAAGTTTGAAGACTATGCCCCATACTCTCATTTGGAGGTTAGTAGAGTGGAGGAGAGAACCATATCAGGATAAAAACAACTAGCAAGGGAAGAAGCAGGGAAGCAAAGGAAAAGAGTGATGACTTCTAAGTCAAAAGAAGAACATCTCAACAGAGGAAGTGAATAATGATAAAAATACTGCTCACTTACCAAGGAAAAATTAGTCAACCACTGGGTTTAGCAATGTGAAGACCATTCAAGTTGTATATTCTTTGGAAGCAATTAGTAATGGTGATCTGAGAGATGACATGATGAGGAAGAAGTGGTTACACCGTAACCACTCTCAATGATCTCAGGGATCTGATAGAGGAAACACCCACCGCTGTGGGAAAGTTACAAAGAAAGCACGGTCCTCTGAGATGAGTTAGGTTTCTTTTTGAATAACATCACCATCACCAACAAAACTAATAGGCAAATACATGTGAGAGAATGTTAATGAATTTGACATGCTTGGCAGAAAGTTTAACTTCTTTCAACAGTTAAGACAGGAGGGGAAATGGTGACAGAAAAAGAAATGTTTATATCTGTGAGAGAGGACAGGAAATTATGAGGATGTAGAACCCTAAAATTTTTCCAATGACAGATATGAATATGAACACATGACAAGGTCTTTCAAAGCACTAGTTAGAAAAAAATGTTAGATTATTTGAAGGGAACAATAAGAATTACAGACCTTGAGGCTTACCAGTTGACACCCACTATAGAAAAGTGGGTATGCATAAAGATATTTTTGCTTCTAGTTTGTAAGTTCATCTTAAGTTTTCTGGTGGAATACTGGGGGCTGAGTAGGCTACTGTTACACTGAGCTCACAGAACTCTTAACAAGACTCTCCATCAGTATCAAGTCATGCATGCAAAGACCCAGATAATATACTTACTGAAAGACACAAGAAAAAGATTGTATTTAGAACATTTGAAATACTTTCTTTGGATTATTTTTAAATATACAACACATTCTTTTTTACTATAGTCATCTCAGTGTGTAATAGAACACCAGATCTTGGAATGTTCTTACCATGAAGAAACAATAAATGTTTGAGGAAATACATATACAAATCACACTTATTTGATCATTATACAGTATATGTATGTATGTATATGTATATATACATATATATATATATATAAACAGCACATTGTACTTGGAAAACACATAAAATTATCTGTCAGTTTAAAAATAAGTAGCTACTTTCAAGGTATAATAAACCCTGAAACAAAGGTTTTGAAGGAAATACATTCCGCATACTGTATGGAAAGTCCTTGTGAAACACAATATTGTGTGTAATGAGGATATGTGATGAAAATAATAATAATGTTTTAAAACTGAATTTCAGGCTTTGAGTATACAAGCTTTTATTCTCTAAATGCTCCAAAAAATTTACAAGCAAGACATGGTGATATACACATGTACTCCCCTGCTCTAAAGTAAATTGTGTTGGTAAGTCCTCTGGTTATGTTGATACTTGTTGAATGTCAGAGACCAGCCTCTATGTGGTTTACACATTCCAGGGTAGGGGATTAGAAATTTTAAGCAGAAGGAACAGAGATACAAAAGAAAAGGACAGTGTCACAGAGTAGAATTAGAAGGGAAATCCAGTGAATATTGGATCTGTCCATGTTTACTTCTTATGTTCTTTAAATGTCCCAATCCAAAAGAGGGGAAGAAAGCAAAAGACCTTTTTACCATGATACAAGGAACAAACAAAGTAATTACAATAATAACCAAAACACCAAGTAACCATACCCTAGGTCAAGATATCCTTTTAGTAGCCACACTTTAAGTCAAACCTCCTGCCAATAGCCTTGAAGGAGAAAAAATAGTCCCAAACTCTTTGTCCTTTAGTCACTATAGAACACTATAAGAGACTCACTTCTGTGGACTCCCACATATTCCTTTCTTTTTAATTTGTTTAATAAAGCCTTGCTTCTGCTACATGACAGATGACTGTGTCATCTTCTTCCACTTTCCAGACTTACCTATCATTGGGACATCCATTCTGTCATGCACATTCTATCTTAGATTGCCTGGAGGGAGAGAAAAGAATCTTACTCTTCATTGACTATCAGCCTCTGTTAATAAAGATTAAGGGAGGGTGCTCAGCTAGGCACTGCACATCTATCTCTGAGACATCTTTTCATTGAGAGAGTTCACAAGTAACAAGATAATGATAAGTAAGAAGAAAAGGCTTTGCCATACACATATTCCTATGGCCACAATGTCTCCTAATAAAGGAGTTGAGGATGACCAAGTTGGAATGGTCTTTTTAAATTGACTTAAGATGTCCTTAGAAGATTTTAGATGCATCGAAATCCAAACTAGTCTTATTAAATGTACCAAATCAAAGGACTTATGGGCATTATGCCAACTGTTTCTCAAGATAAGTTCTAACCTTTGTCTAACCAGAAACATCACAAAGAAGTTATAAACATTAACAGGTCAATACCACAATTCTACTATGAAAATTAACAACAAACACACAATTTATCAAATCACAATTCTCTTAAATACATTCTAATCAAAAGAAAAGAAAAGGTTTCTGTGACAGGTGGTCTGTAAGTCCTATTGCTCTCCTATAGTTCAATCGCATTGCTGCTTATAACTTTCAAAGATAAGTTTGAATTGTCCCAGTCTTTTAAGTAGCAGCAAGAATATTTAGGCCATTCCTCCTCATTTTTGAAGAGGAGCTTCAGTCATGTGCTACCTCTATAATAGTGTTCCATTGCTTTAACAAGTCTCTTTCCTCCAGAGGGGAATTTTCTGAGGTCCCAGTTCTCAGGTCTTCTATTTAAACAGCAGACTGAACATCATACTTCCCAGTTAGAAGTATGTGCCCCAAGTTATGGTTTAGATACATAGCCAGACACTCAGTCAGTGTTCTTGGGCTGGCTCCAAAGTAAATAGGATTCACTTAGGTCTGAAAATTTGTGCAGTAGGTCTATTAGAAAGCTGGGTATTACCAACCATTACCATGATCTTCCTTCCCTTCTCAGACTGCAGCATGATGACATAGGATCAGGAGCACACAGGTTCAACAGTCCACTTCAATTCTTCTGGGAAGACTTCAGCAGCTACTGTAACATCAGAGCTGGTATTCTTCTGCACACACTGGACCAGATGTTCAAAAAGACATTGAGTCTCATTTTCCTCCTGTGGGGGAAAAAAACACAGAGATGCCCTCAATCCCATATTAAAACAGGTTTGGGTACTTTCCATAATCCAGTGCAAGGGTCTTTCCATTTGACATGAAGAGCCAAGAGTGAAGTTGGCTCTTCATGTCAAAATTTATCCACAAAAGATTGCTGACATGTATCTTCATTCAAGAAATTTAGAGCAAAAAGGAGCATGATTTAAAGCATTATATCATTACTGAGGTTATGATTCCCCCATTTTTATCTTTTGAAGTTGTATTTTCAAGGAGCTATGGGCACACTCCACAATTCCTTGTCCTTGAGGATTATAAGAAATGCCTGTTTTATGTTCCATATTCCATCAGAAACAAAATAGCTGAAATGTTTTGCTAATATACCTACCCCATTATCCATTTTTATAGTTTTAAGAATTCCCATATATGAAAAACATTTTAAGCAAGAGTTATCACATGCTTAATGCCTTCTCCATTTGGTGAAGTAGCCATAAAGAACTCAGAATATGTATCAATTGCTTCATGCATATATCCTAATTTGCCAAATTATACAACATGAGTAACATCCATAAATAATTAGTAAGTAAGCCTTGAGGATTTACCCCTAAGGTAGACACTGGTAAATACTGTGGGCATATATAATACTATTTAACAATCTGATGAGCAATTTCTCTTATTAATCCAAGTTTTTTTCTTAAACTTTTACTATTTTGATAATATAAAGCATGTGATCGCTGAGCAAGCTCAACCTGAGATAAAGCAATCAATTGAGTAAATTTATCAGCTTAAGCATTACCTTTAGCCAATGGACCATAAATCTTCGAATGTGCTCTAATATGACCTACAAAGCATGGCAATTTTCTTTGAAGAATGGCATCTTGAATTTGCTCAACAGTATTTTAACTTGACTATTACTAGTTCCAAAGCAGGGATCTGTTTCTATTACTTGAAGAACTTTAAAACTGTAATGACTATCAATATATGAATTAAATGCCTTATTTGCAAAAAAACTGGAATGTTACAGTAAAAGCTTATAGTTTAACTATTTGAGCTGAGGCCGGGTCTGTTTGTACTATATATCCTTTACCATCAACAACATATGCTGTTCTTCCATTGGAGGAACCATCTGTAAAAATCAACATAGCATCCTATAGGGGATCTTTCATGTTAGGAAAAATAAAGGAATATAATTGTGCAAACTGCATCAATTAATCAGTGGAGAAAGGTTATCAATTTGGCCTACAAACTGAGCAAGCCCAAGAATCATTATTTTGAAATAATCAATCAACATGTTGCTTAGTATAAGGATCACATTAGGTTCCCTACTCCACTTGTACCAATAGCCACACATCCAGGCACCATCTGGAACCTTAGAGTTGAGAACTGACTCCAAAAGCAAGAGTCAGCTCATATTCTTATCTCAGACTCAAGCATGGCTATCTGAAGGGTCCTATGATACCCTTGCCTGGGGTAGGTCATCCCCTGTCTCTGTAACAAAGAGAAAAGCAAATAGCTAAGGGTGTTAAAAACAGAGCATCCTTTGGAACAGCTAGAAAGCAAAACCATTTTCAGTAGAGATTACAGTTGTTGATCCAACTGTATAAAAATGTCTGTGGTTAGAACAAGAAGCCAGAAGCTTCCATGGAGAGAATGTTCTGCTTCGCCCAAGGCTCAGTCAGGAACTCCAACATGATTTATTCCGCAGGGCTCTCCTGGTTAATTTCTGCTAGATGTTATAAGGCCCTGATTTGATGCTCTCCTTATTTACTGTCTTAACCAGACTATTCTAGCTATCTCTACTGGATGGTTTAAGCACCTAATTAGATAATGTTTTGCTATCTGCTGCTTCTATCTCTTGGCTACTTGTTATTTTCCTTTGAATATGCCTAATAAAGTCACTCATTTTAAAACCTACACTAAAACAGCTATTGAAAATCAGGAAGCTGAAGGAGAATGCTGATGTCAAGGTGAGCCTGGGCTACACAGTGATATCCTGTCTCAATACTAACTAAAACACACAACGAAACAAAAAAGAAAAATGGGGTGGTCTTAGATTTCTAAAAGTTGTTGGGAAGGAATCATGCTTCTGAATAAATGTAGGAAACAAAAGAAAATGACTTTAAATCTATGTGTTGAGATTATTACAGCCTCTTTAAAAAGCATGGGGAGTGTTTTGATTCCTCCCTGTGACACACATTAAGAGTTGAAATACTCTCTTTTATGACCACGAAAATACCTCACAAACTATTGCATTTCTTTCTTCCATTCTTATTTCAGAGTAAATGGAGAAATCCTTATTTCCCATTACCTGTATTTGTGATTGTTTTCTACATAATACTTGATGACATTATCTTGGAGTCAATTTCGAGATTGAGGGTTACTTAATTAAATAGATCTCTACAAATTTAAGTTTCATTGTTTCTTTTTCTGCTTAAACAAATGGCTACGAATGCATTACTGCAAAATTGTGTTTTGCTCCAGCATTTAGCCATACTTGTAGCATATTATTACTAAATGACACAATGTTTCAGCAGCAGGCTACATTTCAAAAGCCATTTCATATGCAGAGGGCCTCTGAGGGTTTAGCTCTTCTCTCTCCTTATTTTCTCTTTGTGTTGCAGTAAAGTTCCAGGCCTAGACAGAACAAGCTCTCTGTGTCCCAGGGCTGGAAGGAAATAATTCAGCAGAGGGTGGCACAGAAAATGCTTCCCTCTGTTTCATTTTTATAACTTGTACCTATGTGAATTCTTGAATTCATGAGATTATACTGAGGATGGAGAGTAGGCCAGACGCCCTGCCTGATATGCAAACCTGGGTGAGGGCTAAGTAGAAAAAGAGTATATCAGACAACTGGATGTTCTGAAACTCTCTGGAAACTAATAGCACTTTAGACTCTTGTTTTTTAGTAGTTAAAGTGATTAGGAGTCTTTTGCAACCAGGTCAGTAATAAACTGAAATAAATATTGTACAATATGTGATCATTTCTATCTGGCAGCTGGCTTTTTTTCTCTCCTTTATGTGAACTTTGAAATTTGAACAGACAGCTAAGAGTCATATGTGTATGTTATTAGTTAATTACTAATATGTTAGCGACACTGGTACTCTGATTATTGTCTCCCCTACCCCCAGATCCTTAAAAGTATATCAAGATTCACCTCCTATGTTTTACTACAAATGATGTTAATTATGCAGCAGTGCTGTGACCTTTAACATAACGCAGCTGCCTTGAGTTTGTATGTGATCAAACAGATCTGTGTGGCCGTGGAAGTCTGGGCACAATATCAAGTGGGTAAAGACCATTGTACCACTGAGCACAGTCCTGCAAATAGCTATGTAGTGTGTGTTGTTGATGATCCACTCATATTCAGTCCATTGCATTCAAAATGATTTTTGGTTGACAATTGTCAATATCTAGGTCTGGCGGCTATTTTAGAACATGTCACTGTGCTGGTACATATAACAGGCTGGACAAATCAGAAATTAATACCTCCTGTGAGCAAGCCTGATAAATCGTACTCAGGAGATGATATAGAAATCCTCCTTGCCCCTCAAGTGGGATTATTCATAGAAGTGAATCTTCTATTAGTTGCCGGAATTTGCCCATGGACTTACGTGTCATTCACTCAGTGTAGTAGATGGACTGGTACCATTCTCTTTCCAGGTTTCTCTAATTCATTTATTTCCCTACTGGTGTTCCTTGCACCTCCCCCAATACACTACTTATCCTCAAATCTATGTCTCTGGATCTACATTTCAAGAAATCAAACCAAAATCAAGCCAGTCATATCCTATTTAAAACCTGAAAAAGACTTCATGTTCAACATTGGTAGAGAAAGACAATTTCTTTAAAGAACCCAAATATCCTAAGAATGGAAAATGACACCCCTGCTCATACATTTCCTATTTACCTGCTGCAAGGTAGATTATAAGGAGAAACTGTTCTAAGTTCTGCCATCATCCTTTAACTCAGTGATTCTCAACCTGTGGCGCATAACCCCCAAAGACCATTGGAAAACACAGATAATTACATTACAATTAATAACCGTAGCAAAAATTGTGGTTGTGAAGTAGCAAAAAAAAATTGTGGTTGGGGTCACTGCAACATGAGCAGATGTATTAAAGGGCCACAGCATTAGGAGGGCTGAGAAGAACTGCTCTGAATGATGTCGATCACTCCGGCTTCTCCTTCTAGTCTACTCTGGACAATGCTGCCACCTCTCCTTCTACCCCATCTCTATGTGTCACTCTTTACACAGAAACCTGTGGGCCTTCCTAATCAGACTTCAGCAGGACAAAATGCAACTGTTTCATTTTAAGCCTCCCTTAAAACTTAGGGAAAATATTGACTTACTCATTAACTTGATCACCTTCTGTCTAGGTCGTGGGTTGCTAGTTGTCCCCTTGACCTACTAAATGGCATACCTCTTTTGGGTTTTGATATGGTTTGGGTGTGATTTATCTATCAGAGTTTCCTGTAGTGGAAGCTTAATCTCAGTGTGGAGATGTTCTGAGTCTGGGCCATTAAAGAAATGAGGCCTAATGGGAGTTCCATAGGTAACTAGTCAACATACCCTTGAAAAGAATTAACACAGTTGTCACAAAATTCCAGTTAAAGCCCTGGTCACACTTTGGTGTTTTATATTGTGATATAATCTCTCCCTTTTACTTTTGTTCCCATTACTGCGACATCATCTATCACAAAGTCCTCACCAGAGTCAAGTCCATACGGGATCTCCTCAAATATAAACTAAGTAAAGTTCTCTTTTCTTTCTAAGTTCTTTAGCTCCAGACAACTTACGGTGACAGAAAGCAAACCAATACAAGTATCCTTGAATAACACTGGTATACCTACATTTCTCTCATTTCTTTTTCCAGGGTCAATTAACTATTCTTCTCCCCTTCCCTCGCTTTGCATGTGTGTGTGTGTGTGTGTGTGTGTGTGTGTGTGTGTGGTCACCTATGCTGTGGAATACCTATGGAAGTCAGAGGAAAATTTGTGGGTTTGGTTCTTTTCTGTCTCCATGTGGGTTCCAGGGATAGAAATAGAAACTCTGGTTGTCTTAATTGACAGCAAGTACTTTTATCTACTGAGCTATCTCAGCAGCAAGGTCACTACTTCCTCTTGCTCCTTTAGGATAGTTGCTAGCCTGGACTACTTCACAATCACCCATGGGTTTCTTTGGCTGAGCAATCTTTGCTTTTCCTCTTCACTATGCCGTCTGTTTATTTTCTGGGCCCTGGAAAATACAAGCTCTAAGCTAGAAATCAGGAATCCTAAATTCAAAACTGAACTCTGCCACTCTTTTCCTTGTGCAAGTTTGGAGATTGCTTCTTGTGTATTTTGTCAGATTTTGTTTATTTTTGAGATAGAGTGTCTTCGTTACAGCATGAGCAAACCAACTTATAAAGGAAGACATTTACTTGGGGACTTGCATAAAAGTTCAGAGTTTGAGTCTATTATCAGCATGACAGGGAGTGTGGAAGCAGACAGGAATGGTGCTGCTGTAATAGCTGGAAACTTACATCTGATCTACAAGCATAGGGCAGAGTGAGTGAGTGAGTGAGTGAGTGAGTGAGTGAGTGAGAGAGAGCATCTGATCTACAAGCAAAGGGCAAAGTGAGTGAGTGTGTATGTGTGTGTGTGTGTGTGTGTGTGTGTGAGAGAGAGAGAGAGAGAGAGAGAGAGAGAGAGAGAAAATTAGGAATCATGTGGTCTTTTCAAACCCCAAAGTCCACCCTGATGATGCACCATCTCCAAAAAGACCACACCCCCTAATGATACCCAAACAGTTCTACCAACCAGGGATAAGCATTCAAATATATGAGCCTGTGAGAGTCATTCTCATCCAAACCACCACACTGGCTCTCTTATTGTATAGCCCTGGCTACCATTATGTAGTAGCTCATTATGTAGACCAGGCTGGCCTTGAACTCATAGATCTGCACACCTGTGCCTCTGAGTTCTGGGATTAAAGGCATGCAGTGCCATGCCTGGGCAAGTTACTTCTAACTTTGAACCTACAATTCAATATCTGTGCTTGAGAATATCTCCCAGAATTGTTATGCAAATAAAATGTAACTTTGTGCCAGAAGAGGTATGGTCTGTTTTGTAAATCTAAAGAATGATATAGCATAAGGTTCTGCTATTGTCATTTTATAAAGAAGAATTTAAGGAAGGCTCTAAAAGGCATTATCAAAAAATGAAGGCAGCAGAAATCAGGTCAGCAAAGGAAACACAACTTGAGGAAAGTGCTGGTGCCTTTCCAGGTCACTAATGCCAGTGATTCATCTGCTGCCATCTTTACACAGGCCCGCAGGCACGGGGCAATACCGCATGTGAGTTACCATGGCAACTGCCAGCCAGAACCTGAAAATTCCAGCAGCTAACAATATCAATCATCATGTGAAAACGGTCAGAGAAAACTTCAAGAAAAAAAAAAATTGTACCTCCCAGAGGCCAGAGGAGCAAGCAGAGTGAGGCTCTCTGAAGCAGATGTTTTGAAAGTGCTGCGGCCACAGTAGTGGTCACAACATCATGGATCTGCTTAAACCTACAGCCTGGGGGAGGGGGCCATTCCCCAGACCTGAAGCATCACACACTTCAGGATTGGAGCTTAATAAAAAGCTAACTTTTGACAGAAAGTTCAAGGTGATTCCATGGATGCAAGCATTTAAGAATCACTGTTTGTTTCAGCCTCCACTGTCCAGATAAACAATGTGGAGATATTAAAGAAACTGAAATAAACATTTTGAATGGAAGGAAAATATGTTCTCATAATTTACCTGTGGTTCAACTGAATAGGGATGATAAAATATAAATGATGAAAAGTTTGTTAGTTTTCTATTTATGCACAGTAATCATCAATTTGGTAACAGAAGAAACAGCACATATTCTTTATCTCACAACTCCATATCTAAGCCAATAACCAACCATGCCACCCCAGCCTAGAACCTCATTTAAGAGAGATTTAGGCCATGAGACTCTGGGAAACTTAGTATACGCATAAGAAAGACATGAAGCAGGGTCCAGCAGGAAGACTGCGGCAGACAAACTTTAACACACCTGCCACTATCTCCACCTCCATGTGCTTTTAGATCAACTCACCTCCTTTGATGCACATCAAATCTGAGGATTGCTTTCGAGCATAGAAAGCTGGATAGGCAATATATTGACAGTTTCAAGATTGTGCTACATTACCTAAGACACCTTTTGTTTTTGGGTTGGAAGGTTCTGGGTTTCCATACAGCTTTTTCATAAACTCTTCACTTTGTCTCTGAAGAACCTCCATATCTTGCGCCCTTGGCACTGTGCGAAATCATCTTCTTTTTTCATGAAAGAAAGTGTGGTTAGTATCTGATTATCTCCCTCAGCCTCCTTCCTGCCGGTAGCAATTTGGGAATTCAACAGCCTTCCTTCCTTCGTTTTGTCCTCTTTGTCTCTTTCAATTCAAGCTGCCTGTGCGTCATAGGAAGTAACTTTCTCAAAAACTTTGCAAGTACTTCATGCTTCTTATATTTATATGTTATAAATTTTCTGTCTATGCACCGCCTGTGTGCCTCACTTCTGCAGAGCTCAGAAGACGGCATCAAATCACCTGGAACTGGATTTACAGATAGTTGAAAGCTGGTAAGTGGGTCTTAGGAACTGAACCCAGGTCCTTAACTTTTTTTCTTCTGGACTAAGACATCATTATTTTCAAAATAATAAATCCATGTTAATGTTTGTCCCTGCCTTTATTTCTTCCTCACTTCCTGCATTTTACTATAAAGAAATCAGGCCATTGCCCTCACCGTTTCACCCACAAATCCCTTAGCTAGGTAACCAAGCTCCCCACATTTGCACAGCTTCAGGAGACATCATTTTAGGAACTTTCTGGCCCTGTTTGGCAAGGGTTCCCATTCCTCTAGCTTCTAGTAATAAGATTTTGACTTTGAGCCCTCATTCTCTAATTTCAGAGTTCTAAGAGTTTGCCAAAGGAACTGGAACGGTTTTGGTCATCTTTCTCTGTTCTTCCAGTGGCCACCCATGTTTGTTACAGCAATAGCCTCATTCTAGTATCAGAATATTTAGTTTTCTATTGCTCTGTAACAAATCACCACAGCTCAATATTGACACATAGCATTGCCACTTACAGAGTCGGTGCTCAAGAATTATGAAATATTTTTCTGAAATTATAAAGCTGAAGTGACCTCACGATTTTGTACCAGGCCACATTCATAGCTCTGTTTTGCTACATCTGGCCTGTAGGCCACAGTTTAGGCACGCTTAGCGGAAGAGTAAGCATTTGTTTGTTTCCATTTTTATAGGTCAGTGGTAAGAGCACTGCTGAACTTAATCTTCTACTTAGGGTCCCCCAGGTATGGCATCAAAGTATCACCCAGGATTAGATTCTAATCAGAATCTCCAGTGAAGAACACTTTCTTTCTATATTCCTGCAGTCCTTGTCAGAATTTACTTCATTCTTGGCCAGAAGGTTCATGCAAACTTGCTTCTCCAAAGGTAGCAGTGGAACATGAGATGCTGACCTCATTTATTCCTGCCCAACTTTCCCCCTTCCGTGTTAACATGTCCAGTGATCCTGCCCTTGTTTCAGTCTTGTTTATGCAGTCATTTATAGAATTCTGGCTCTCATAATCTTCCTGCCTTCTCGTCCTCAATGCCTGAGCCATAAATGTATGAGCTCTGATATAGATGTAGGAACTGGGGCTGGGCTCCCCATTATCTGGTGAGATCTATATTGTGTTCCATTGTGATTTCCTATGTTTTCTTCATTTGCAGTAAAGACAGGCTTCTTTGATGAAAGTAAGAGCTACACTTATCTGTGGGTATAAAACTAAGATTTGAAATGTAGTAAGGAATTATTCTGGCTTAACAAAGTGGTAGTCTAAGTAGATCTTCTTCCTCCTCCTCCCCCATGTGTGTGTGTGTGTGTGTGTGTGTGTGTGTGTGTGTGAGAGAGAGAGAGAGAGAGAGAGAGAGAGAGAGAGAGAGAGAGAGAGAGAGAACAACTACAGAGGTCAGAAATAAGACCTTGGACATCTTAGAGCTGGAGTTAGTTGTATTTGTAAACTGCCTGATGTGGTTGCTTTAATCAGAACTCCCCAATCCTCTGATAAAGTCAAAAGATCTCTGGATGCTGACCCAGCTGGATAGCCTCAAGAAGAGGGGACTTTATAAAGGCACAAATATAAGAAGACATAAATTATTGGTGTTACCTTAAAATTGATATACAGGACTAAAGAGGTGGCTCATTAGTCAGAGCATTTGTTGCTCTTGTAGAAGACTCAGGTTCAATTTCCAGCACCCACATGATGGCTAACTCTACTTCAATGGTATACAACACCCTCTTTTTGTGTCTGAGGGCACCAAATACATAAATGGTGTATAGACATGTGTTCAGACAAAAATGTCATACCCATAAAAAATAAAATAAAAATTCTAAAAAAGAAAAAAAACAATCTGTTTGCTACATTGAGTTTACTAAACATTAAACCAAGCTAATGGAGTTTTCTGACATTCTCTTTTGTTAAGGGCACATGCAGATCCACACCTACCTGTGACAGGTCAGGGTGGTGGAAAGTTTTTCCCATCTTGATTCTTGCCGAGGTCATTCCATATTTAAGTAGAATTTGGTCTCCTTGATAGAGAATCCTATAGAAAATTACACAATGCTGTTCTAGAAACCAAATATCAGGATGCACTAGCTAACTTACTTTAGCTTCTGCTGAAACTGCTTGCTTCAAACTATTTAGTTCTGTGAACCTCGCCCCCTCCCCAACAACACACACATACACACAACTGCCAAGTGAGATGCCAGCAGGATGTGGCTTCACTTCTGACTTTAAAAACCCCATGTTGAAGTAGGACCTGGCCTACAGACTACCGAAACTTCCTCAGATTCTGACCAGACTTCCCCCAACAGCCCCCTCTCATTCTTACCATATCTGAACCCACAATTCCGGTAGAAGTCCTCTGCTCTAACAGAGGCCGAGCCAGCACCCAGAACTCCAGAGGTCACACAGGCTGCCACAACCCCAGTGAAGGCATTTTGCTGGACCAGATGACATGCTGGCCACCAGAACATCAGGCCACTCAAGTCAGAAGAGAGGAAACAGAAACCAAGGGAAAAGATACCCATCAAACAAAGACAAACTCAGAATTCAGCACCTAAACCTGTAATTACTCCATCCCAGATGCCTAGAGGCCAGTGTAAAAACACAATAACAGCCATGGGAATATGTCACCCCCAGAACCCAGACATCTTATTACAGCAAGCCTTGAATTTTCCAACACAGCTGAACCACAATAAAACAATTTTAAAATCAACTTTATGAAGATGATAGAGGTCATTAAAGAAGGAAATGAACAAATACCTTAAAGGAATCCAGGAAGCCACACAAAATGGGGGAAAATGAATCACTTGCTTCAAGTAGTCAAACAAGAAACCAACAAGCAGTTGAAGGAAATGAGTAAAGTTGTTCAAGACCTGAAAATGGAAATAGAAACAAAAAAGGAAAGACATACTGAGGGATCCCTGGAGATGGCAAATCTAGGCAAGTATCAGCAACAGAATATAAGTGATGAAAGAGAGAGACTCAGGCACGGAAGATACAATAAAAGAAATAGATATATTGGTCAAAGAAAATGCTACATCTAAAAAATTCCTGAAAAAATCCTCATCACAATATCCCAACTCATACCTCTGGTAGAAGCCTTTTCCACCATCCGAGGCTAGGCCAGCTCCTTGATAATCAGGCAGCCAGGCCAGCATCCTGAACCTGAAAGACAAGATCAGCATTCTGAACTCCAGGACCAGTCCAACTTCCTGAAAACAAGACAGAAGCCTGTTACCTAACCAGAAGCCAGATCGGGATCCTGAACACCAGAGGCCCCCTTGACCAGTTCAGAGACCATGTACCTAGTCAGAGCTCCAGTCCCCAGTGTGGACAGCGACCCTCTGCTGGACCAGAGGCAGAAGTCCTCTTTTCAGGCCACAATGACACAAACTACAAGCTTGCAAAATGGGAAGAGATCTTCACCCACCATACATCTGGCATAGGACTAATATCTAAAATATATAAAGAACTCAAGAAACTAGACATCAACAAACCAAATAATTAATTTAAAATATGGACTACAGATCTGAACAAAGATTTTTCACCAGAGGAATCTCAAATGGCTGAAAAATACTTAAAATAAACGTTTAACATTCTTAACCATCAGGAAAATGTAAATCAAAACTTCTTTGAGATTTCATATTATTCCTGTTAGAATTGCTAATATAAAAAACACAAGTGACAGCTCATGTTGTCCAGGATGTGAAGAAAGGGAGGAATACTTCTCCATTGCTGGTGGGAGTACAAACTAGTAAAGTCACTATGGAAATCAATTTTTTCAGAAAATTAGGAATAACTGTACCTCAAGACCTGGCTATATTATTCACTTCATCCTACTACAAGGGCACTTGCTCAACCATGTTCATTGTAGTCTTATTCATATTAGAAACTGGAAACAATCAGATGTCCCTCAACTGAAGAATACATAAGGAAAATGTAGTACATTTAAACAATGGAGTATTACTCAGCTTTAAACAATGGAGTATTACTCAGCTCTTAAAAACAATGACATCATGAAATTTGCAGCCAAATGGATGGAACTAGAAAAGATGATCCTGAGTTAGGTAACCCAGACCCAGAAAGATAAATATAAGAAAATGTTATGTACTCACTTATAAGCAGACATTAGCTGTTAAATAAAGGATAATCATGTTACAATCCCAGGGATGTTACAAGACCAGAGAAGTTACATAACAAGGAATGGCTTAAGGAGGCACTCTTGTATCCCCCTGGGAAAGGGAAATAGAATAAATTTTGCAGGTGGACTCAGGCCAGGGGACATGGCAATATGAGGGATCAGGGATGTAAGCGATGGAGGGAAAGAGTACAGGGAAAGAAAACTGGAATTGGAGGCATGGGCGTGATGTAGAAACCCAGTACAGAGGAAACTGGCATCTATGAGACTGACCCTAGCAAAATCCTTTATTAGTGGTGACTACAGAGCCTGAATTGTCCATCTTCTCTATCCAGTCAAGGCTTCCATTGAACCCCCATAAAACCTTTGATCTACAGTCTGTTCTGCCTGCAAGATGTGGCCATCCAACGGCTATCCCAACTTGATGGCCATGCCTCAAGAGGGAGCACATAACACTGTGTCAGGAACCAGAGGAATCAGAGGCTGGGCAAAGATGACTGGCAAAAAAAAAAAAAAAAAAAAAAAAAAAAAACCCTCAATGAAATGATTCCTAATGGTATTCTACTCATAGATCGGTGCCTAGCCCAATTGTCATTAGAACAGTGTCATCCAGCAACTGATGGGAGCAGATATAGAAACTCATAGTCAAACACTACGTGGAACCTGGAGTCATTCAGAAGAGGGGGGATGAAGGATTATAGGAGAGTGAGGGGTGGAGGACACTAGTAGAACAGGCTCCATAATATCTATTATGAAGGGCTTATAGGAGCTCACAGACTGAAGTGACAATCAGAGACCCTGTATGGGTCTGAGCTAGGTCCTCTGCATATACCTTATGGTTGTTTAGCTTGGTGTTCTTGTTGAACTCCCCACAATGTGTGTGGGGATTGTCTCTGACTCTTTTACCTCCTACTGGATTGACTCATCCAGCCTTCATATAGGGGTTTTGTCCAGTCTTATAATCCCTTGTTAGGTCATGTTTGGCGAATGTCTTGGGAGGCTTGCTCATTTGTTTTATATGAAAGAAAATGAAGGAAGAGTTATCTGGGGGAGAAAGAGGTGAAGGGAAGGACCAGGAGGAGTGGAGGGAGGAGAAACTTCAGGTGGAATGTAATATATGGAGAGAAGAATAAAAGTTAAACAAAACAAAACACCATGTTCTTGACACTCAGAGCCACACCTAGGTCCTGAGCATTTGAGTGTGGTTCGCGATGGCTGGAATAAAGACTTTCAATTGGATATAAACTGTGTCTGAGTGGTCATCGCTAGTGGGCTACCCATAACAACACTATGTCCCAAACCTAATGATTGGCAAATCAAAACATCACATTATCATGTTTTCCTGTGAGCCAGGAGTCCAGGCCTAAATGAATATGGATCTCCCCCCAAATTTTTTTTAAGCTGCCATGAAAGTATCAGCTAGGATTGCAATCTTCTTAAAGAACTGAAGGGGTAATGTTCACTCAAATTGCTGGTAAAATCTTTTTCCTCGAGGCTGTAGGATTTGTGGCAGCTGAGAGAGAGAGACAGAGAGAGAGAGACAGAGACAAAGAGAGAGAGAGAGAGAGAGAGAGAGAGAGAGAGAGAGAGAGAGAGAGAG
>NW_026068001.1:5117233-5118089 GCF_014885135.2 Alexandromys fortis
GAACCAAAGCACCATGTGGAAGACGTCTCAAAAACATTCCAAAAACAATTGGTAAAATGTCATAATATGTGAAGAAGACATTTTGCAAAGAGACAACAAAGGGCATATAAAGCTAGCATGTGAGTGATGCAAAATTAGACAGGGGCAAATAGAACAGGAGATTTCAAACCACAGGTTTGTTGAATTAGGATTGGTGCACAATCAGTAGCAAGTATTGAAAATATGGTACTTGATAATTTTGTCATATGAACGAATCTATAAACAACCAAGATAATAAACATATCCATCACTGTTTAATATTCCTTTGCATCCTTTTGATTCTTCATTCTTTTCCCACTTCCAATTCTCCTTATAGGGAAAACCATTGATTTATTATCTGTCACTATAGATTAAATTTTCTATATGATTTTATATAAATAAAATCATGAAATATATGCTAATATGCATTCTTCTGTCTAGCATTTACTGCTCAGAATAATAATTATGAGATTCACTTACATTTTCTGTGTATCAATAGTCCACCACAATAGTTATATGACAACTAAAATTGCTATTTGTATCTCAATAACTAATATGTTGAGTATTTCACATCTCAACACAATTGTTACTTATGCTTTGGTATTTAACCATGTTTTCCCAGACCCAAAAAGATGAACATGGGATGTACTCACTCATAATTGGTTTCTAGCCATTAATAAAGGTCACGGAGTGTATACCTGGTGAACCTAAAGAAGCTAAATAAGAAGGTGAACCCAAGAAAAAACATATAGTTATCCTCTTGGCTAAGGGAAGTAGATAAAATTGCTGGGGAGAAAATTGGGATCTTGGGGGTGGAGTGGGTTGGGGATAAGGGGGG
>NW_026068001.1:5118674-5122170 GCF_014885135.2 Alexandromys fortis
AAGAGTGGGGGAGGGGGAGAAGAGTGGGGGGAGGGGGAGGGAAATGGGAGGCTGGGAGGAGGCGGAAACTTTTTTTTTTCTTATTCTCAATAAAAAAATTGTTTAAAAAGTAAAAAAATAATAAAAATAATCATTGATCAATAAAAAAAAGAAATTGGTTATATGGTTTCATTTTGCATTTAGTCCATATATAATCACATTAAAATGGTCTTATCTGAATGTCTAATAAAAAGTTTATAGCATTGTTTATCTTATTCTGCCATTTTTATGTAATGTATTTTTTTCTGGACTAATATTGATATTAATAGGGAAATATCTATAGGTAGCCTAGACTTATTTCTCTGAAATGAAATAAGTTTTAGGAGCAGTCTGTCCAGAGTTGTCACAGCAACTGTGTGAAGTCCTCCAAAACAGACCACTTAGTTCCACACACTTCTGATCTGTAAGTTGACTGGCTACTAGAACATCTGTCATCTAATCCATATTCCATCTGTCCTAGCTATGGTGACCCTGTTTTAATCACCTTCTTGTGGGCCCATATAGTACTTTCTTCTTACTACAGCAGGAATGCTAGTTCATATCTTCACAGAAATCTTGAAACTATAGTCTTTTCTCTAGGCACCTTGGTCACCTGTGTGTTTCTATGTGTGTGGATGCACATGTATGGAGATGCAAGCAAAAGCCTGACACTGATATTGGGTCTCTTCCTCAGTCTCTCTTCACTTTATTGAGGCCAAGCCTCTTGGTAAACCTGTTGCTAGTAAAGTCTGCCTAGTCTAACTGTCAACATGTCTGTGTCTGCCTTCTGAGTACTAGGATTACAGGTGACTGCCATGTCTGCCAGCTTTTGCGTGTATTCTAGAGATCACAACTCTGATCCTCATGCTGTTGGAGCAAGTATTTTATCCCCTGAGCCAACTATCCAAGCCAACTTTTATTTTACTAAAGGTTAAAAGGAAGGACCTGGCTAGATGACTCAACTGATCAAGTGCTTACCATGAAAGTATAAGGACCCAAGTATGCATCTCCAGAAGCCACATAAAAAACTGGGTATACACCCTGCACAAAACTCAAGTCCAAGTGCATCAAAGACCTCAACATAAATCCAGTCACACTGAACCTCATAGAAGAGAAAATGAGAAGTAGTCATGAACATATTGGCACATGATACCACTTCCTGAATATAAGACCAGTAGCACAGACACTGAGATTGATAATTAATAAATTGGACCTCTTGAAACTAAAAAGTTTCTGTTTGGGGCCCAATAGTTTTGTATGCATTCCATCTTGACTAAAGGTCATAAAGTTCAAATCTATTCTTGCTCCTCAAGGATGAACTAGGTGTTTTGAGATGTAAGGACGTAATTATGTTTGCTTGTTCTTTGTATCATGACTTTTTGATTGGAGTATTTAAGGACTGTGAGTAATAAACTTGGGGCTTTTTTTTTTACAATATTCACTGGAAGCCCTCCCAATTCTATCTTCTGTTTCTTTTCTATTTCTTTCCTCAATCCACACTCCTCAGGAATGCATAAACAAACCAGTCATGACACTTCTGTAAGGCAAAGGACACTGTCAATAAGACAAATGGCAGGCTACAGAGTGGGAAAAGAGGTTCAACAACTCCATAGCTGACAGAAGACTGATATTCAAAATATATAAAGAACTCAAGAAACTATATATCAAAATACCAAGTAATCCCATTAAAAATGTGGTTTAGATTTAAACAGAGAATTCTCAATAGAAGAATATCGAATGACCAAGATATATTTAAAGAATTGTTCAACATTCTTAGTTGTCAGGAATTACAAATCAAAATAACTCTGAGGTACCATCTTATTCCTGTCAGAAAGCTTAAAAAATGCTAATGTCAGCCTGTGTTGGTGAGGATGTGGAGTAAAGGTAACACACCTCTACTGCTAGTGGGAGTGAAAACTTGTATATCCACTTTGGAAATCAGTATGGCAGTTTCTGAAAATTGGGACTCAATCAACCTCAAGACTCCGAGATACAACTCTTGGGCATATGAAGATGCTCAATCAAACCATAAGGATACTTGCTCAACTATGTTTATAACAGTATTATTTGTAATAGCCAGAAGCTGGAAACAACCTAGATACCCCTTGACTAAAGAATGGATAAAGAAAATGTGGTACATCTGCATACTGGAATATTACTCAGCAGAAAAAAGCAATGACATCATGAAATTTGCAGGCAAATGGATGAAACGTGGAAAAAAATCATCCTAAGTGAGATAACCCAGAATTAGAAGGACAAACATGGTGTATGCTCACGGTATATATTTGTAAAGCAAAAGATAACCAGACTACAATCCTCAGCCTCAGAGAATCTAGGTGGTGTGGGATACAGAGGGGTCTGTATGCCATGAATATGTTTTAATACCATTGGTTAATAAAGAAGCTTCTTCATCCTATGGCAGGTCAGAATAAAGACTGGTGGGAAATATGAACAGAGATATATAGAGTAGGTGCAGTCAAGAAGATGCCATGTAGCTGCAAAAGGAGATAGACGCCAGCGCCAGCCAGAACCTTACCAGTAGGCCACAGCCTCTTGGTGATTCATAGATTAATAGAAATTGACTAATTTGAGATGTAAGAAATAGCTAGAAATATGCATAAGTTATTGGCCAAGCAGTATTGTAATTAATATAGTTTCTGTGTCATTATTTGGGTCTGGGTGGCTGGGAAAAGAAGGAGCAATCTCCAACTATAGCTAGGTAACAAGGAGCACCCTAAGAGGCATACATGAATCTCCCTGGGAAGAGGAAATAAATGACACAACTGGGAGTGAAGGTAGAGGGGAAGGGTATGGGGGCATGGAAACATGATGTATTATGATGGTCAAGGTGGGGTGCAGCACGCCGCTCCCGCCAGCAGAAGAGACGACTGCAACAGGATTCTTCTCAGAACACACTTTATTGGAGCACTTACACTTGAGGTTGTAAAGAGGCAAAAGACCCCGTCCCCCTGACACAGAAGAATATATACGGTGCCAGACAAAGCCCTGACGTGTCATCAACCCAATGGCTCAGGCCAGAATGGAGTGATCGTGCTTAAATTATGATTGGCCAGATCGGATGGCCAGATCGTGTAGGGATAAGCCCTCCCCTTGGGGGCGGGCTGCCCTCGGGCTTATGTTTACTGATATATTGGGCGGGCAGAGGCTGCGCGCCCCTTCCCTTCCTCTCCTGTCTCCGCCGGCTACTCCGCTGGAACCTTGGTTTCGTGAGTCTGGTTTTGTTATTAAACTTGTTCAAATACCTATTATCTTTGGTGATTATTAATCCGACCGCTGCATTTGGCGCCCAACGTGGGGCACAGCACCCGCTCTTTAGACCCGCTGTGTCCACAGCAGATCCTGGGCGGAGGCGGTCAGCCACTCAAGGCTGCCGACTCCCCCGCCGGCAGCCGCGCTCCCCCGCCAGCAGCCGCGCGGCCCCGAACGCGATCGCCACAGCGCCTGCTTGCGCAATCGC
>NW_026068001.1:5123677-5142895 GCF_014885135.2 Alexandromys fortis
GTTAAGTAATATTTATTCCCTTCTCGGATCTTTGACGGAGTTGAAGATTATATAATTGTAATTACTCTCTACATTATTTAGACTCCTTGAGATAGAATGTCCGGCAAAACTTTCATTCTCAATATTGTTTGTTATATCTATTATTTATTATTATTGTTTATAGTTGTATTTAGGTTAGTTCTGTCTTATTTAGACAAAAGGAGGGAGATGTAGGGATAAGCCCTCCCCTTGGGGGCGGGCTGCCCTCGGGCGTATGTTTACTGATATATTGGGCGGGCAGAGGCTGAGCACCCCTTCCCTTCCTCTCCTGTCTCCGCCGGCTACTCCGCTGGAACCTTGGTTTCGTGAGTCTGGTTTTGTTATTAAACTTGTTCAAATACCTATTATCTTTGGTGATTATTAATCCGACCGCTGCAAGATCGAAATACTCCCCGCGTTGGGGGGAGGGGGAGCTCGCACGTGCATGCGCTGTGTGCGCGCATGCGCACAAGTTGTCTGTCAAGTTGCGCACAAGCTGTCAAGTTTGACATGGAACAGCAAATGGCGCCCAGGCTCCGTGGCCCTGACTGACAGCGCCATGGTGCGCGCTACAGTGGGGGTAGCATGGAGGTGGAGAGTAATGAAAAAAAGATATCTTCATAGAGGAGGCCATTATGAGGCTAAGCTTGCAAAGATGAGGAAATACTTTGAGAAACCAGCCCTGTAATTCTTTGAGCCTATCTGATGATACACCTTAAATATATTTTATATTTTCTATAGCAAAAATATAATTAGAAAGCCTGATGCAATAAAGAAGTAAAGAATATGGGACAAATAGGCTAGAACAACATTATCGTTCAATTACCTCTCTCTCTCTCTCTCTCTCTCTCTCTTCCTGTGTGTGTGGGGGGGGGTGTGGTGTGTGCATGTGTGTGCTGGTGTGTTTCTCTATGTGGTTACATGTGGGAAAACAGATGCTGTAATGAGGATGGCTTTCACAGTGGTTTCTAATTTTTTTGTTTTCTTTTTTGAGATGCATTCTCTTTCTGAACCAAGAGTTTCCTGATTGAACTAGAGAGATAAGTAGTATAATGGAAAGATGAAGTAGATGAAGCATGCTTATTCCAAGGACAGATTAATTTGTACACCCAGTTCCTTAACCAGTCAGCTTATATACTGAAATGTCAGGCAATTTAAGGGAATAAATGGCTGGTAATAGAATGGAAAACTATTGACTCAGAATTTCCTAATAAAGACTGATTTGCTTTATCAATGTGTTTTTTTAAAGTCTAACTTTTCTTTTTCCATTTTAAAAACACTGTCATAAGTAGCATACAAAGTAGTGGGTTTCATTATGGTATTTTAATATTTGCTTTTATTCATCCCTATTCCCCACTATTTTTCACTGCCACTCCATTTATCTTCCTCTTCACTATTCTCCATTTGCATAATACTCCTTTTTTAAATTCTTCTTACCTTCACAACTCTCTTCACGTATTGTCTTCATTTCTCATGATTCCCTTCTTAGTTTCATAACAATCTTCCATATAAAAACATGTTTTATTTGTTTTTCTAAGTCTAGCTTTTTTTCTTAACACAACAATTTCCAGATCTGTCCACTTCCTTACATGTTTATGCCTGAATTAAATACCACTGTGTATATTTTCTTTAACCATCTATGTTTCTTTTTTTACTTTGCATTTTTTATTGATTTTATTGAGCTATATATTTTTCTCTGCTTCCCTTCCTTCCTTCCCCCTCCACTTCTTTCTTCTCCCATGATCCCCATGCTCCCAATTTACTCAGGAGATCTTGCCTTTTTCTACTTCTCATGTAGATTAGATCCATGTATGTGTCTCTTTGGGTCCTCACTGTTCTCTAGGTTTTCTGGGTTCATGAATTGTGGGCTGTTATTTTTTTATGTCTGAAAGTCATTTATGAATTAGTATATATTAATCATCTGCCTTTCAATGGACACCTACACTAGTTCCATTTCTTACCTATTGTGAATAGTGTAGCAATAGATAAGGATATCCAAGTATATCTGCAGTAAGCCTTAGAATCCTTTGGGCATGTACCCAAAAATTGTATATCTCAGTTATATGATAGTTCTATTTTAAGTTATTGAGAAACCTTAATACCAGTCTCCATAGTGGCTGCACCAGTTCACATTCCCACAAGCATTTGTTGTCATTTTTTCCTTGATGTTAGGCATTCTGATTGAGTTAATATGGACTCTCACAGTAATTTTTTAATTTTACTGTGAGAATGACTAAATATTTTTACAAATATTTATTGGGCCTCTGTATTTCTTCTTTTGAGAAAGAGCCAGCTCATTAAGCCCATTTATTAATTGGAAAGATTTTGTTTTTATGTTTAATTTTTGCAGTTCTGTATATATTCTAGATACTAACACCCTATGTTACACTTGGTAAAGATAGCCTTCCATTCTGTGGGCTGCATCTTAACTCTTGTTTCTTTTGTATGATTATCTGCCAGGATAGAAACTGAATGGCCTGCATTTCTGTTATCTATAGTTTCCTTGTTCCTTTTGAAACCTCATGAACTGTGCTTCTCCGGTCCAATTTTTCTAAGCATTCTTGTCTTCTGGGACCCTTCCACAATGGTTAGTTAAGATAAGCTTACAGAACTCAAGGGCTTTCATGGACCAACATTCCAAACTGCTCCACTTTCATTCTCCACAACAGTTTCAAAGACCTAAGTGTACCCTGGTCAAGTTTATCACAGCAATGACCACCTTTGGGCACCAATTTTCTCTATTAGTTACTTATCTCATTGCTTAGATGAAATACCTGACAAAAGCATTTTAAGGAAGCAGGTTATGGATCATCAGATAGGGAAGGAGGAATGACAAGAAGCAGATGACATTTCTCGTCACACTGTATTTATTCAAAGTAAGGAAACCGAGAGTGATAAATGTTGGTGCTTGGCTAGTTTTATCAGTTTTATACAGTCTAGAAACTCAGTCCATAGAATGTTATTATGCACATTTAGGGTGGGTCTTTCCAATTTAATCCAATTTTGGTAATTCCTTACAGATATATTCAGGGGCTTATTTTTTCAGGGGGAGGTGAATCTAAATCATATAAAGTCAATATTAACCCCCACAACTAGGAATTTTATTTATAAGTTATTACAAATAGAATGTTTTTTCTTCATTTCTTTCTTGAAAAGTTTATTGTTATATAAAAATCCTGCTGTAATCTGGAGAAAGGGCCCTGCACCTTGCCTGGGAAGAACATTAGAGCTGGCCCTGAGTGTAGGTGACCCAGATCTGAGGACCCAAGTGCAGGAGAACTGGTCCCCCTCTTTATTGTAGGTTGTATTGGGTGAGGTAATTGAGGCAGGGCTAGAGAGCTCATCTAGGTGGTGACAACTGGGGAAAGCTAGCAAGCTGACAACTACCATCCAGTGTCTGAACCAGGGCTATGAATTAGCCCACTCCAGCATTTTCCTCATTTAATAACTATTGGAATATTGAAGGCGATGGACCCACAGATCCAAATCAGCAGGATCCCCATGACATAGGACAAGAGGATATCCAAGAGAAAACCCAGTGAAAGTCAATTACAGGTTGTGTAGCAGAGACTAAAGGGGCACACTACAGTTTCCCCTCAAAAAGATTCTTTTTTTCCTTGTTTTTGTTTGTTTCTTTTTTTTTTTGATTTTTGGTTTTTCTTTTAAACTTGGTTGTGTTTTGATGGGGATGTTGCAAGGGCAGAGGGTGGCTGCGAGGAAACAGGGAGATGGGTGGGATCAGAATGCATGATGTGAAATCCAGAAAGAATCAATAACTGGGTGGTGGTGGCACACATTTTTAATCCCTGCACTTGGGAGGCAGAGGCAGGTGGATCTCTGTGAGTTTGAGGCCAGCCTGGTCTACAAGAGCTAGTTCCAGGACAGGCTCCAAAGCTACAGAGAAACCCTGTCTCAAAAACCAAAAAAAAAAAAAAAATCAATAAATGTGTTGAAATAGGAGCGGTGGCGGGGCTGCATCCCCAACACCCCAGCCGCTTGGCTAGCTCATGCCCGAAATAACAACACACAAACTGTATTCATTTAAAGAACTGCTTGGCCCATGAACTATAGCCCTTACAGGCTAATTCTTGCACCTGGACTAGCCCATTTCTAATGATGTGTGTAAGCACCCCAAGGTGCGCTTACCAGGAAGATTCTAGCCTCCGTCCATATTGGATCTGAGCTTCATGCGTCTGCCTCAGAGTGCAGAGCTATCGCGTCTACCCGGGAGAGCTGAGCATGGCGTCTCTGCTCCAGCAGAGCTGTCCGGTCTCTCCGGAAGCAGAGCAGAGTCTGACCTCACTTCCTCTTCCGCCCAGAATTCTATTCTGTTTACTCCTCCCATCTATGTTCCAGCCATGAGGCCAAGCAGCTGGTTTATTATAACTTAACCAATGAAATCAACAGATTGATATATGACACTCCCACATCATAAATGTAAAAATAGCTTCCAGCCATGATGATAATGGACTAAATCTCTGAATTGTAAGCAAGCCAGTAAGCAACACCCCTCCAGGGCCTCTGCATCAGCTCCTGCTTCCAGAATCCTATCCAGTTTGTGTTCCTGTCCTGACGTTCTTCAGTAATGAATAGCAATATGAAAGTGTAAGTTAAATAAATAGTTTCTTCTCCAATTTGCGTTTTGGTCATAGTATTTCATCTCAGCAGTAAAAATCCTAATGAGGACAAGTGGGAAAATATATTAAAAAATAAATGAATAAAAATAAGAAATAAAATGAAACAAAGTATTATAACCTCAGTCAGTGATCTTTATAGTTGGAATGGATGCATTTTCTTCCACCCCCTCTAAACTCTCTTATGTAACAGTCCCCTGCAAAATAGAAGCATGATTGCTAGTGTCAAGAATGCAAAGAAGAAACTATGCTTTTCATGTTGAGAGAGGTTTCTGTATCAGATTTCTTTTTCTGCTAGGTTCTACAGTCTCAGAGCCCTATTTAGAACTTCATACTATCCATATAGGGCTTGCTATGATTAAGGTTCTGAGTGAGTAGGGAAGGCATTTTCACTCAGCACTTACCTTCCTACCTTAGTAACTGGGTGTTGTCTTACAGACTGCTGGATTTGTTTGTGATCATCAAATAATCTGTTAATTCTACCGTATCTGTTCCTGTGATGTCACTGGCACAGGAAATAATGGATGTGGTTCCTTTTCTAGCTGTCTACTCTATGGTGCTACTAAAGAAACTTCAGGTTCCTGCATAATAACTCAGCCTGCGTCTGTAAAGAATGAACTGCTCTGTACATTTTTCAGCCAGACTCTGATTGCATATCCACAACCTGTGGTTAGTCAGTTTTTAGCTTTCTTCTAAAGAAAGAGTCATGTAGCACCCATGGCTGCAAAGGGAGATCACATCCCTGATAAATACCGTGGAACTCAGTCTTGTATATTTTTCAGCTGGCGATTGGTCCTGGCTTGCTTTTTTACAGAGAAGATATCACTAGGCTTTTATTTCTTTCCACTCCAACAGTTTCTCTCATAGGAATAGGAATTGTTTTCTTCCAGATACTTTTCTTTCATTAGATTGTACAGAGGCAGCTTCTAATATTCTGTCTTACTCATAAATCCGAGTGTCTTAGTTATTTTCTACTGATGTGATAAAACAATATGCCAAGGCAACTTACAAAGGAAGATGTTTGATTTGTGACTTAAGATTTCAAAAACCTTAAGTTTCTGTGACCACCCATGGCAGTAGGCAGGCAGATGTGGGGAGGGAGCAGTTGCTGAGAACTTGATCCACAAGCACAAGGCAGAGAGAGCTAACTGGGAATGGCTTGAGTCTTTTCAAACCCCAAAGTTCACTCCCAGTGACACATCTCATTCAACAAGACCAGAACATGCTTTCTAATCCTTACCAAATAGTTCTATCAACTGGGGAGCAAGTATTCAAACATGAACTCAGGGATAAGCATTCTCATTAGAAACCTCCACAACAAGACCAATTTCTTATTGGCTTGAACAAAAATAGAAGAACGACATTTTCTATTGGGGAACTGTTACTTTATTTTGTGGCAGGACTGTACTGTCAAAATACTAAATGATAGTGATGATGACAACATTGCTGGTGATAATGATGCCCATTTGTGTTTCAGTAGCAGTGCTCTCATAAAACAAATTAAGAAGAAATTCAGTAAAACAGAAAGAAACAGGTTGTGAATTCTGTTAGACTTGGGTTCCCAAGTTTGGTATCTCTAAAATGAGAGCAATGGATATTGTCCTTACTTGTTTATTGTCTTACGTCACGAAATCTCAGACTGGTTTCTTGTATTGAAATGACTTTTGTAGAAATATTTAGCTTCTAGCATTTCAGTCCCATGGTTGATGTCATCCTTTCTGTAACATGGATTTAGAAAGTTATATTAGATTGACATCACTAAATATTCCACAGTCTTGGTTTCCTTTGCTGTGAGTCCATACTCACTTATAAATTTATAACTCATGATTTGTTTTCTTACATCATGTGGCTACGTGTACATATGTGGCATATGTACAAACTCTTGAGTGAAATCTTGTCTTTGCCACTCCACATTTAGTCTCCAACTTTCTCACTGTTCTTTACTTTAGGAAACTAATGCATATACCTTGCCTCAAAGAATAACCTTTCCTTGTGCCCCATTTCCTAACTTTATCACTACAGACATCTATCTGGAAACTGGAGAGGGTCAGGATACTCTTTCTTATAGTTTCTCCATTATACCATTGTTTCGGGGACTGACTGGGATCGCAGCTCCTGCCACTGGTTCTAGTTCCTTCCTCTAGGCCTCTAGGCGAAGAAAGCCTTTTTACTCACCCACTTTTCAGCTATCCAATATTCTCCCTCTACTCTTCCTTATGCTCTTGTAAAGAACCCTATATAAAGTCCTTTCCTGGTTATTCTAATTTCAACATACCATTTGTCTCCTGTGGAGCCCCCAATGAGTACAAATGCTATTTGTCTGATGATAATTTCTCCTTCTCTTATGATTGACCCCTGAGAGATGGCTCCTCACTCACTGAGCTGGTATAATCAGATCTTTAGGGTGATGAGACTGATAGCCAGACCCTAGATCTCAGGAAGTTCATAAAGAAATGAATTCTTCTAAGAGTCAAACAACTGTTCTTTCCTTGTGTCAAGTAGAGAAAAAAAATCCTTATTTTCTGCATTCTACAGTACCTAGTTTTCAGGAGTGTTTTTACGAATAGACTGCATGCAGACTGTTTTGTATGTACCTGGTGCCTTCAATGTGTTAAGCGTTCTGTTTTCTTTACCATCCTTACTCTATAATCTGTTCTTTACTGTTCCAATGATGTGTGGTTTTTTGAAAAGATTTCTTCTTATGGATGCCTTTGCTATTTCGGTGCAGTGAGATTATGGGGATTGGGATGGAGAAAGAGAATGCAGGTGCAGCAGTTATTCACACATAGTGCACATAACTTCTAAAGCCTTATTATAAAAGAGCCACCAAATGGAAAGGATCTGACTTAGCACTTGTCACATAAAACATTTAGTCATTCAAACATGGAGCTACCTTCAAACAGAAATGGCACTCTAAGTAAAACAAATAGTCTTGACAGCTTATCGGAATTAAATATTCATGGTGCATTTGCCTTAATTGTGTTCAGAAATGTTGAAATAATGCAACAAGGACAGGGGTTGATAGATAAGATCCTCTGGGATATGGTATGGTATCAAGACCTAAAATCTTCCTTGTTACCTACTAACAAGTAAGGACAGTTAAGTCAAAATGACGAAACTACCCTCCATATGAGAGAAAGTCAATATCAATGGTGCCAAGTAGAAGTGTACATAAGAAAGCTGGAGTGAAATAACTGTTATTACTTCCCACTCATCCTTAACACTATGAGGTCCTGTCTTTCATCCTTTTCAGGCAGGAAATAGTTTCCTGCTCAACCACACACACACACACACACACACACACACACACACCCTACCAGGTATGGCTAGTCATAATCAATATTTATCATTTTTATGTGCTTCTAGCATCATTTCTCTATGATGTTGTTTGTTTAATACAGATGGCTTCCTCTGAGACTATGGTTTCATTTATTTGTCATTTGACATAAAATGTCACTTCACTGAGGCCCCAAAGCAGTTCAGAAACATACAAATGAGATGCCATCATGAATTGACAGAGTGAGCAAAGACTGTCGAAAAGAACAGTGGTAATTTGCATAGGGTTGCATGCTGAGCTTTGATCTGAATCCTTTCCGTTAATGGCCAGTGGACCAGACATAAAATCAGACAGTAAATCATAAGCTGGAGACCAATGTTTAAGATGGTGTGGGAGCCTGGGGAAGTAAATAAAGTCATGTCTTGTCAAGGTTATAAGACCTTGACAGTCAAGGAGATGTAGAATGGAAAATTGCTTCATAAATCCTATGATAAAATAGAACTACCTAAATTTTAAATCACATAGGTATCAAGTAGAAAAAAAGTATTAAATGATGAACCCAATTTAGGAATGTAATTAAAGATTGGACATGCTGAGGGCTATGACATTTTAGCAATCACGATAATAAAGAAAAAAATCACCAAATTATATCTCTGTTGGAGATAAACTAAAACCACATACATAGTTAACTAGGGACTTTGAAAATTGGGACTACAAAAAATAATGAAACAAAATTTCTATTAGAATTAACAGACTTGAAGCACATATATCGTTCATTCAGAAAAGGACATGATATTGTGTCTTTTGATAATATGAAAATGGGATGATGCAGGCCAGTTAGATAAAGTAACCTTTATTATTAATAGTCTTTCCTAGGTATTTTGGATTACTTTTTCACCTGGGGAGAGCTATTATTATTCCACACTGGAGTTGAGCTTCACAATTAATTAAAACTGTACTTACAAAAACATGGTTCTTCTCATTTTTTGACTACCCCTAGTCCTTCTTTTCTGAATTGTATTAACAGCACAATTGTCCTGCCAAGAGCAGGTCTCCTCTCACTTTCTCATTCACTGCTTCTTAATTCTACCAGGCTCAGCTAGGTCCCCATGGCCTTCAGCTCCCTAAGTGCTGACTCAGGGCAGAGAAACAAGCACACAGCCTAGGGCCTGGGTTCTCTCTGAAGCAGAAAGCATTGCAAATTAGGAAGGCTTTTGCTGTTTTTGTCATGTGTGATTTGACTTATCCTACTCGAAAAAGTAACAGCTGAGAACCAGAGAAGCTTTGTACTCTGAAATAAACAATAATCATAACACAAAACGAAGGGGGGGGATGAGTAAAAGAAAAATTGAGGCTTCTCTCACCTGGAGTTTCCTCTCAGCTAAAGTTTCATCAATAAAACATTTATCCTTTCTCACTAAAATTGGTTGGGACTTGCTAGGAAAAGGCCTGTGCAGAAGTAAACTATAGGTAATAATGTTTTGAACGGAAATGTAATTTATTATGTAATTACCTAATTGATGCATGCGAACCTTCTTTCCTAGATCAAGCAAGCTACCTCACAAGAGACATGTGTGGCCATCTCTGTCTAATTGCCCTTTTTTAAAAACTTGTGTTTTTAAGTTATTTATTTCTTCTCACATAGCTGTAATCTGATTTTTAGTGGCTTCTGTCAATGCATTTAATAGTATATGATATCCAATAATTCATAATAAGTAAATGAGAAAAGTAGGAAAGTTGGAGGGGGTAGTTGGGATAGAGCTGGAGGCCACTATAGTAACTGAAATACATGTTCTAATTCCAAGAGTCTCGCTGGAGACCTAAAATGTAAAAGACAAAACAAGATACATGATAGACAGCATCTATGCAATGCGTTTAAACCTGGTGTTCCTGAGAGCCAGAGTAAAATGTTTCCTTGGAGTCTTCATAAATGAACATGATGGACAATTTCTTCACTAGGACCCTTACAGTAAATACACAAATGAGCCTCAGAATGCATCTTTTTAGACTTTCCTTAGTGCTACCATATCACCACCACCAAGGAAGGGCAATTAGACAGAAATGGCCACACATGTCTCTTGTGAGGTAGCTTGCTTGATATAGGAAAGAAGGTTCACCTGCATCAATAAGGGGCTGGGCACTATACACTCTTCACTCAGTCATGCCTAGTTATTTGCTTTCCCAGCATAGAGTGGGAGAAGCACTGAGTGTAGGCTGATATCCCATACAAGAGGCTGGAAAATGACTGGTCAAACTGGGAATAAGAGTGAAGTCTTGTGACTGTTGAAGAGCTCTGACACTTGGGGCAGCTCCCTTCCCAGTATGGGGTGAATTGACTAGAGCAATCTGCAAAGCAGGCTCGAAGGAAAGGTTCCTCCAGCCCATAATTGTAGAAAATACTGTGCAGCCCAGCAAGTTCAGGAGATGAATACAAAATGTAACTAGTAAGGGTAATCATCATTTTGAAAATGAAAACAAAGTCAATTTAAAGTTTTTGTAAAACTTGGCAGGTATCACAAAAATCTCAAAATGTATATGCCTTGTTTACTCTAGTTTTGTCCATGCCCTTGTGCATTTTTGCATGAGGCAATTTGTTCAATTGCATAAAGGCAATTTGTTCTTTTAGTAGGGATGATAGAAATTTCCAATTTTTCCCCCAAGAACCTAGTAAGTTTCTTTGCACTTCACAACCTATTATAGACAATGACATGTTCATTTTTAGGATTGCCAAATTTAGGAAAATTGTCACTAAGTTACTATCTTAGATAGGATGCTATTTTAGAATAATTTTGTCCAGATCAATTTCTGAGAAATTTGCCTCCGTACTCCTAGTTCTAGTCCCATGTGACAGTGGGCCCTGAACCTTCATGTGGAGACAATTAACAGAGTAGGAGGTGGGATCATTCTGCCGAGGATAGTTATAAACTACTTAATTGTAGAAGGAAATGCCTGCAAGGATATGCAGACATTATCTCATTACACTTGACTTCAAGTGATCCTAGGTTCAATAATGACTACTCAGATACCAAGCCTAATACTTAGAGTCAAAAAGGCTCTTAGAAGTCAGTATAAGTAAGGTTCTTAAAATTAGGAAGATTATCCTAGATTATATTATTAAGCTCTAAATATTGCAAGTGTCTTCTGGGGACATAGGCAGAGAAAGATTATGCATGAAGAAGAGATGTAAAAAGAAGCAAAAGTTAAGACAATGTGTCTGCAAGCTAAGGAGCACCCAGGTGTGCCAGTAGTTACCAGAGGCTGGATGAGACAAGGAACAGATTCTCCCTAGGAAGAAGAAAGCATGCTGATATATAACCTCTAGAATTCTGGATTTAACACCTTCCCATTGCGTGTCATATTCTGCCATGTCTTGGCTATGTAGATAAAAATAATGCATAATGGCTAAAGTGAAAAACTGAAACTTGATAGTTTAGTATTCTTTATCCCCTAATAGAGACTCTTCCCTCCATTTCTCTAGTGAAAACCTATAGACCACAATTTTTCATTTTTCCAATTTAAAAACAGGTGTGTTGACATTAGTCTGCTTTTATATTATCACTAGTTTTTCATATGTAGGAGTATTTTTAAATTTTTAGTCCATAATCCTCTGAATCAAAAACACACCTGTAAATCCAACAATCGGGAGGCAGAGGCAGGAAGATCATGAAATTGAAGTTACTCAGCACTACATAGAGACCTCTCTCTCTCTCTCTCTCTCTCTCTCTCTCACACACACACACACATACACACACACACACACACACACACACTGGGGGGAGTCAGAAACATAGTATGATTGTATTTCTACACACATGATGTTAGGAGCTACTATATATTATATAAGTTTGGGAAGGAAATATGGACAGAGCTATATTATTCTAAGACTAGAGAGGGTTTATTTTATTCTATAAAATGTCACATGGATCTTCACATGGTTACCTGAGATCCCAAGACTGAGAGAAAGTCTCGAGTAGGCAGTAACTCTGAGGTTCAGTGCACACTTTGCAATGTTCCTTTAGAGTGGTGGCTACCTGTTTAGCATTTCAGTCCAAGGGTTGAGGTCATTCTTTCCATAACATGGATTTAGTAGGTAATGTTAGGTTGACATAGATTTGGGTGGAGAGGATATAGGAGGAGGTGGGGAGGGGAAAGGCATGATCATGATCAAGATGCCTTGAATGGAAAGAAAACTTTGAATAAAAAAATTATACCTTTACAGATGTACATAAACCCATAATAATCACGTTAAGAAAGAGTTCTGAACTCAGGTAGTCAATATGAGATTATATTTTCAAGTTTCAGAGAAAGACAAGGAAACTTCCTAAACCATTCGCAGCAAAAGGAAGAGAACAAAACCCAGAATAATGTCTCAGTGGAATATGCTAACACTCATGTCATTGATCACACAAATGACTCAAATTGGAATTCAGATTCATGTGAGAAACTGTAGTGTTCCTCTGTAGGAATTTAATGACAATCTTTGTAATTCTAGGTCATTCTATGAGTGCATAAAAGAAAAAAAATAATGTTCTTTGTCTCTTCCTCAAGAGACATGAGAAATTCAATTCCCTGAATAGCCATATGAAAAATTTCCATTATTTTCTCAGTAAAAGCCCTAAGGTTTAGTAATATCAAGTCACTTGCCCAAGGTCACAGAGCTGCTAACTGATAAAGCTGAATGAGTTGAGATTTCAAGTAAATATCCTTACATGCAGCTGGAATCTACAGCTGGAATCTTCTGTCTCTTATTTTTTTCTGAAACTAATAAAGTTATAAGTGCTTCAATATATATAACTATACTAGTTACTTTTCTGTTGCTGTGATAAGATATTGGGACAAAATCAATTTATGAAAAAAAAGAGTTTATTTTGGATTTATTTGGATCATTGTTTCTGAGTATACTATTGTGGTGGTGGCTGCAAGGAGGTGGCAGCTATTGGAGGCATGATTGTGGGGTCAGGAAGGTGAGAAATCATATCCTCAATGTGGAACACAAAGCAAAGAAATAGAAGTGGGATGAGGCTAAGAACACTCAAAGCCCACCCCCAGTGAATTATTTCCCCCAGCAAGGCTGTACCACCTCCCCAAACAGTACCACTAATTGGGCACCAAATGTACAAATACATGTGCCTATAGAGGGGTATTGCTCGTTCAAACCAATATACACAAGAGCAATAGACAGTAACACTTCTACTTTCAAACATAGGAATATTTAATCTATTATAAATGCTCTCATTTAGCTGCCAGCCAAATAGGTCCTATTCATATCACTTACTTGGGAAATTTTTTAAGATTGACCCCGGGGAAGCACAGTGTTATCATCTCTAAGACCTTGAACCCAAAGGGACAGTGATAGACAGGCTCCTTGTAGCTCCATCCAGAGAAATAGAGCCCCTGCCTGTACTCTCCAACCGATTTGCACTTTGTGACTGTATTCACAAAAATTTTGTTTAATGAAAAATAGGAGAGACTGAATTAGCAGAATTTTAAAACTTGCAATAGAACATTTCTGCACTGAGACTGGAACTTGAAATATAAATATAGGTCTGGTCATGCCCCACCCCTTACCAAAATGCAAATCTACATAAAAGGTTAAGTTATTTAACCCTATGTTTGTTCAGATGGAGTCCTATCACTTGTAAAATGGAGGAAATAATACTTATCTTACAAGATTCCTTCCCTCTTGTTAATTTTTGACTATTTTATACATGATTGCAATGTATTATGATCATATTTGGTAAAAGTTACCCTCTTATTCTATTTCTATTCTAGATGATACCCATTTTCTCAAGTAGTACACCTCCTCCTTACATATGTTTATAAATGCAGGTCTTGTTTAGGCAGTCACAACTTCTGTGTGCTCATAATTTTAAAAGTCATGTCATATCCAGAAGGCAGAATTTCATAAAACTTTCCCCTACCTTCTGGATCTTGCAATTTTTCTGTCCCCTTTTCAGTGCTGTTCCCTGGGATTTCTCACTCAGGGCTGAGCACCCAAAAAATCATTTATTATCTGCATTTTGACAATTTATAAGTCCCAACATTAACTGTCAACCACTGGAAAAAAAGCTTTACTGACCAAGACTGAGAACAATAATAGACTGGCTATCAACATAAATACTCAGAAAGCACTTTGATAACATATGCAATTAGTAAACCATTAGTAATAGGTTTCATCCCTCAGAACTGTGACCTCCCTAACTATAGAATTTTGACCAGTTTTATAATACTAGACATGTATTTTTCTCACATGGAAAAAGCCTCAAAAATAGTGATTACCCCCTCAACAGTCATGACAATATTACATCATTGAATATATTTTGCTTGGCAAGGAGGTATCTCAGTACATAGGGTCCAAAGCTGGGTAACACAATTGATGATTTCTTTTATCCACCCACAAGTCTGCATATCATTTTGTGGAAATTTGAATGCTAGCCAGCTCCACTAGATTCCTCTGTGTCCTGTATCCAAAGTGTGTGCTGTTTATAATAGGTTCTTATCATATAGTTCTAGTGGGCAATCAAGAGCAATAGCAATAGTCTCTATTGTTTTTTGGAGCTTCTGGGGTCCATGTGACCAATAGCTATAGAAATAAGAGCGGCGGGGCTGCGTCCCCAACACCCCGGACGCTTGGCTAGCTTATGCCCGAAATAACAACACACAAACTGTATTCATTTAAGAACTGCTTGGCCCATGAACCCTAGCCCTTACAGGCTAATTCTCGCACCTGGACTAGCCCATTTCTAATGATGTTTGTAAGCACCCCAAGGTGCGCTTACCGGGAAGATTCTAGCCTCCGTCCATCATGGTGTCTCTGCTCCAGCAGAGCTGTCGGGTCTCTCCAGGAACAGAGCAGAGTCTGACCTCACTTCCTCTTCCTCCCAGAATTCTATTCTGTTTACTCCTCCCATCTATATTCTAAGCTATGAGGTCAAGCAGTTGGTTTATTATAATTAACCAATTACCTTCCTCCATCAAATAGCTCCTAGAGTAGTATCTCACATCTGGCACTTAGATTTTTATTTAAAAAGCAATGAGTTCTAGAAGGATACTTATGCTCAAATTCTATTTTAAATTACATCCTCTGATTAATTCATAAAGTAGTAGGTTTCCATATGGATTTTTCATACAGTCATAGGTTTTTTTTTTAAATCACCATCCCCAATTCATCTACTGCTATCAAAATTTATAACTTATCTTCTAAGATTTTTATGAGCATTAATTAGTAGACCTTTGAGCAAATTCTGTTTTAAATACTTAAAGTTTCTTGACCTTTGTCATGGGATTAAGTCATTCTCTTTTAAGAAAATTATAGAAATATAAAATTTTGTTTATTAACTCTTCTTACATTAGTCCCACAGAATTCTGGGTAGTTTATTCTGGTATGTGAAAGCCAGTAAAACTTTCATAAGTTTTTAAAAGGCTGAAACCAGTAAATCATAGGTGTTGTGTTGGTTTGGCTAAGAATGAAACCCAATAGGCTCATATATTTGAATGTTTTGTCATCAGAGTGTAGCACTACTTGAGTGCAATTAAGAGGTATATGGCTTTGTTGAAGTAGGTGTGGATTTCTTGAAGAAAGTGCATCACTTTCAAAAGCCCAAGACAGTCCCAGGATCTCCCTCTCTTCCTGCTTCCACAGTTCTGAATGTGAAATTCTCAGCACCTTCTCCAGCACCACGTCTCCCTGCACACTGCCATGCTTCTTGCCATGATGATAATGTACTATACCTCTGAAACTGTAAGCAAGCCCTTATTAAATGTTTTTTTCTTATAAGAGATGCCATAGTCAGAATGTCTGTTCACCAAAATAGAATACTAACAACGATAGAAGTTTTAAACAGAATCAGGGTAATTCTGTGACAGGCCTGACCATGCTGTTCATTGGCAGAATGTTGACTTTGGGACTTTGGATTAGGAAAACAATTGAGAGCTTTAAATGGGACTTAAGGAGCCATACTAGTAGGAATATGGAAGACAGTGGTACTGAGGGCAATGCGGATTATGTGAGGCCAGCTCAAAAGGTTTCAGAGGAGAAGAATATTAGTAAATGTCCTAAAGATCATTCTTGTGATACTTCAGTAAATAATTTGGTTGTTTTCTGCCCCATCCTAAAAATCTGCCTAATGCTCATTTGAAGAGTTTTGGATTAATGGCATTATCAAAGAAAATTTCACGTCAGCCTAGTGGCCATTAGTAACTAGTCTTATGCAGATTCATAATAAAATGTAGAAAGCAGAGCAAGTAAAAACACAATGTACAGACTGAGGATAAAAGGACATTTAATGAAACTAAGTCCAGTGCTCAAGAAGATAAAAACTTTAAAGAAAAGTATGATACTAAGTGTAATAAAGGGAGTGGTGACCTCAGGGAAAGATCTTACCCAGTTAAACTTCCAACTTGTGGAAAGAAACTAAAGAAAAGTTTAGACAGTGAAGGAAATCATCAAAAACAGAAAATTGGTGGAAATGTATTTGAATGATGGGGCCAAATTCTAGTCTCAGCAACCAGAAGAACCTGACAGCTATTTGGTACTGGCTTTAGAGTCAAGAATACAAGAACAGGGTGGTAGAATCGTCCTCTGTGACTAAGGAAAGCCACTGAGGTTAGGTATATGTCAAGGATGTTTTGCATGGAGGCCCAGAGAAACCACTGCATTAAGCTACGAATGTGAAGCATGTTTTTTTTTTTTTTTTTGAGACCTCAATATGTTGGCGATGCTGGAATCATAGAATACCTGCCAAGGAGAGCTGCAAAGAGAAGCCTGTTGTATTTAACAAAGTTGAATGGAGTTGGAGATCTGCAGAGTACTTTGACATCAGACATGAAGATGCAGAATTTGGAGTTCACACAGCTGGTTTTTAGTCTTCCTTTGATCTACTTTTCCTCATTATGCTCCCTTTCCTTTCTTATGGAATGTTAATGTGTATTCTCTGCCATTGTATTTTTGAAGTATGTGATCTGCTTTTTCATTTTGATTTTGTAGGTGGTTACAATTAGAAGATTTCCTTAAGTCTCAGCAGAGACTTTGAACTTTGAAACAATCTTGAGACTAAAAGATAATATGGACTTTTGAAGTTGGATGTAACGCATTTTTATATAATCTTATACATTGTGATGCAGCTATAAGCCTATGGAAGCCAAGGAGTGGAATGTGGTGGTTCGGATGAGAATGTCCCCCAATAGGCTTATATGTTTGAATGCTTGGCCCTTAGGGAGTGGTACTACTTGAGAAAGGTTAAGAGGTGTGGCCTTGTTGCAGTAGGTAAAGGCCTTAATGGAAGAAGTGTGTCACTCAGAGCGGGCTTTGAACTGTCAAAAGTTAAAGCCTGTCCCAGGTCTCTCTCTCTCTGTCTGTCTCTCTCTCTCTGTCTCTCTGTCTCTCTTTCTGCTGCTTATAGTCTGGATGCAGAACTCTCAGCTACTTCTTCAACATCAAATCTGCCTGCATGTCACCATTCTTCCCGTGGTGAAGAGAATGGACTAAATCTCTGAAGCGGTAAGCAAGACCCAATTAAATGTTTTCCTTTGTAAAAATTGATGTGGTTATGGTGTCTCTTCACAGCCATGGAACACTGATTAAGACAGGTGCCTATAGAATATCATTATTTTGAGTAGATAATAAAAGTCAAGACCTATACCTATTTCTAATTTTTGTTATTCTAACTTTCTGTTTCTGTAATTACATTTCTTTTGTTTAGTTGTGTGAGTTTTTTTCTGGTATTTGGAAGCAGGATCTGTGTATGTAACCCAGACTGGCCTGAAACTCTCCATCATTTAGACTCAGCCTCCAAAGTGTTGTGACCACAGGCATGTACCACTATGCCCAGATTCTTCTTCCTAATTTTCAAAATGATCTCAGACTTCTGAATCATACAAAATATTATAGATCATTTTAGTCCCACTACTTCTGGGAATTATAAAATGACACCTCAAGAAAATATCTGAAAAGTAGTAAGGCGATAGTCTTTTGAACTATTAGGAATGAGTGGAAAAATCAGCAGCACACCACAAAGAGAAGGCAGCCACTCTTAGGGATTCTCTGTTCCTGTCCTAGCAACAGAAGGTAGCCTGGACACATTCATTCCACCCTTTAATTGAATGGAAATTTATTAAATGAGATGCTGTTTGCACAAGAAATCATAGGAAGCTTTGCTGATGATAAAGAAGCATCCAGAAGTGCTCCTTACACAAATTTAACTTTAGAGCTCACATTCAAAAGCTACTGAAGAGGATGGGTAAAAAATGAGCAAAAGGTACCTCCAGTATACCAGTTGGACCCATTCATGGATCTTCTTGGTCTCTCTAGGCCTGAAAATACCCACCCTCCTCCAAGGGCCTACATAGAAACCCATATATGAATGTCAGTAGCAACCTTAATTTTAATGAGCAAAGTCAGCCATCAGTCTAAATATTCTTAGGTATTAGATATTAGATAATCATGAACAGTTAAGCACACTGTTATACATATATACATATAATGCTACATAGTAATGAAAATAGATACAGGCAATAATTACAATGAATCTACTGCACTCATACAGAGTGAAACAAAAAGTATGGTATTTGATTTCTGTTGCAATGGTGAAATGTTTAGAAATGGAAATGAGATTAATAATTGCTGAAGGTTTGGGATGACAAAAGAAATAGATATGTTATAATAAAAAGAACACAAGGCATATAAGTACCGTGTGCTAACCGATTGCGCCACTGGAGCTCCTAAGGTGGCTGGAGAGACAGCCGTGGGTGCTGGGAACCGAACTCTTTATATTTATGGTTATGAGCCTAGCCTTTAACGGCTGAACCATCTCTCCAGCTCAAAAAAAAAAAAATGTGTAGCCCAGGCTGGCCTCGAACTCGTGATCCTCCTGCCTCTGCCTCCTTCAGCAAATCCTACCGGCGTGCGCCACCACTACCGGTTATAATTCGGGTCCTTAGAGAAGCTAAATAAGAAGGAGAACCCAAAGAAAAACATTTAGGCATCCTCCTGAATATTAACCTTCATCAAGCGATGAAAGGAGACAGAGACAGAGACAGAGACAGAGACAGAGACAGAGACAGAGACCCACATTGGAGCACCGGACTGAAATTTCAAGGTCCAATTCAGGAGCAGAAGGAGAGAGAGCACGAGCAAGGAACTCAGGACCCCGAGAGGTGCACCCACATACTGAGACAATGGGGATGTTCTATCGGGAACTCACCACGGCCAGCTGGCCAGGGTCTGAAAAAGCCTGGGTTAAAACGGGACTCACTGAACATAGCGGACAATGAGGACTACTGAGACCTCAA
>NW_026068001.1:5143134-5146555 GCF_014885135.2 Alexandromys fortis
CTGAAAGAAAGAAAGAAAGAAAGAAAGAAAGAAAGAAAGAAAGAAAGAAAGAAAGAAAGAAAGAAAGAAAGAAAGAAAGAAAGAAAGAAAGAACGAACGAACACAAGGCTTGAGCTCTGGTTCCACAGCAATCTAGAACTTCCTAAAAGATAGTTACATACTGAAGACCATAGAGGCAAACATGAGTCAAAATCCCAGGATAAGACTAAGGTTTAATACATGGAAGATCAAGTTTAAAAGTCAAGTCCAAATTGCGAGGGAAGACAAAAATGGGAGTAACAGGAACAAGGGTCAAAAACAGGAACTTAAGTGTGCACCATAGAAAATGGAAAAGAGTGGCTCTAAATTATTTGTTGTTTGCTTTCATTTGTCACTGCATGTTGCTTGGTGAGTATGACTAGGTGACAGTTCCAAGGTCAGCTGTAAAGGTCTGAAACTCATGCTTTATAATAATAAGAAAGAGCCCACCGTACAAAGGAATCACAATGAACCTTTAAATGACCAAAAATAAAATGGAAAAAGTTAGAATTCAATAGACCTTTCAAATAAAACTTTTAAAAATGACCCTGAATGATTGCTCATCACACTAGTATCCAGAAGACACAAAGTTAGCAGGGGTGAAGAGGTCACCAGTCCCACTAACCCAATCTCAATATTCTGCCAGATTGTACTGCTGTGAGAACAAGATGTCAGCGAACATTTCTACAAGGGCTAGCTGGTGAGTATGTCAGGCTGTATAGGACATGTGGTCTCTGTCAGAGTTACTCTAGTCTTAGAGCAAAAATGCAGTCACTGGCTATAGCTAAACACATGTATTTGATCATGTACCGATAGAAATTCTATATGGATATGGAAATTTGAATCCAACATTTTAGGGACACAAAACATGCTTGTTTTGATTTTGATTCAATCATTTAAAAACATAGAAATTGGAGGTTACTTACTCTTGCCAAGTAAGTAAGGAACCTAAGTTCAGATCTCCAGCACCTCCATAAAAACCTGCGCCACCTGCTTACGGGATCTCAGTTCTGGCAAATTAGAAACAGGTGGATCCCTGGAGCTTGCTAGCCAGCCAGTCTAGCTCCATGAGTAATAGCTAGGTTCAAGGAAGAGATCTTCTCTAAATGAGAACATAGAGAGATGCAGAGGGGAATATTCACTGATAACCTCTACCACCAGAGGCAGCACACAAATGTTCATGTGCTTGTGCAAACACATGGTGTAGGATAATTGTCTGTATTCTGTCAATCATGTTTTTAATAAATGCTGATTGACCAGGCAGGAAGTATAGGCAGGTCAACCAGACAGGAAGTAGAGGTGGGGCGATGAGAACAGGAGAATGCTAGGAAGGAGGAAGGCCCATTCCTCTGCAGTCCAGCCCAGATGGCAGAAGAAGCAAGATGTTACCTGCCCCCTGAGAAAGGTACCGAGCCATGTAGCTAACATAGATAAGGATAATGGGTTAATATAAACTACAAGAGCTAATAAGAAGCCTGAGCTAATGGGCCAGCCAGTTTATAATCTTATGGAGACCTCTATGTGATATTCTCTGGGACTAAATGACTGGGGGACTGGGCAGGACAGAAAACCCAACAAGCAGAACCTCATGTTACAAACACATATATCAATATACCCCCCCCACACACACAGTAAAAATTATTCTTGTGATACAGGTCCTGTGGAAGTAGGATGTAATTGGCTAGAATTGTGTTGTGGGCCATAACTCATCAACTCATAACATAGAAAGTGCACAGCTTGATTAACCCTGAAAAGGATGTTCTCCCAGGTAGTTCAATGGCATTTGTTTCTATGATATAAACAAAGGTCTTAAGTTACAAATAGAAATGATATGAGAGTTGATGTGATCTTTATTAGTGGCATTATACAGCTTAAACAATGTTTGTACTTGTAAAAAAGACCTATGTTTTTAATTGACTTTTCTTCTTTTAATTTTTTACAGAAAATCTGGGATCAAGTGGTCTGAGTTTTCTGATGTTGCAGTGCCCTCTCCCAAAGCTCAGCTTCTTTATTATATACAGTTGAATAGAGAGGTGAGCTTTTTGCATATATCTGCCCAAGGGGGTGACTTTTATTCTGATGATAATTATAGAGTTGAATGGTAACTTTAAAGGATAAAGAGCATCACTTCATTCTTTCAGCTCTGTCTTTAGAATGCATCTTGGGCTGATCCATTTCCCATTACTTTTATTAATCCTTCTCAAGTCTGATATCACTGTCACCTGTTGCTTGAATTCCTTCAAGACCTTCCCAACTTTCTGGATTTTATTTTGGTTTGAGTTTTGAGATTATAATATAATTGCAACATTTTTGCCTTCCCTTTCCTCCCTCCAAATTCACCCATATACCCCTCCACACTCTCTTTCAAATTTATGGTCTCTTTTTGCACAAATTGTTATTGCATGCACATATGTACATACATGATGGGGGAAGCATATATATATACATATATATTCATAAATATAACCTGTTCAGTCCATATAATGTTACTTGTATGTATATTTCAGGGCTAGCTGACACTATACAACGAATTGGTGTGACTACCTTTCCTCAGTTACTTATAGTTCTCTGTAGAGCGCTGAGGTCATATGGGCTTTTCCCTGTCTACTTTGGCATGTCCATTGGGATCATCCTTATTCAGATCATGTTTGGGAAATCAAGTTGGTGAGACCTTATTGATGCAGCTTCTGATATTACTAGGAGACCCAATCTCACAGAAAACTCTCTGGTCTTCTGGATTTTACAGTCTTTCCATCATCTCAACTGCAATGTTCTGGGAACCGTAACTGTGGGAGTATCTTTTAGATGTAGCCCCTGGGAATGGAAGCCACCATTCTGTATTGATCTCTGCCTGTTGCTGAGTGGTGAAGACTATAGTTATCTGTGCATATAAGAATATATGCTTGTAAATTACTGCTAAGGATTATGCTGGTCTAGTAAATTAGTAGCTTGCCATGATAACCTCAGGGGTTCAGTAGTGGCACACATACCTTGACAGTAACCAACAGCTTTCTGATTGAACTTAGGACATGCTCAGCAAGAGGGAAACTATGCCTGGTACTGGAAACCTAGATAACTACTCAATGCCAGTGAACTCACAATTATTGGAGGAGAATCTACTTTCAGTATTCTTTTTTTTTAATATAATTTTTTTATTGAAAAAAAAAAGATTTCCGCCTCCTCCCCGCCTCCCATTTCCCTCCCCGTCTCCCTTTTCCCCCCTCCTCCCTCTCCTCTCCCCCTCCCCCCCACCCCTCTCCCCCTCCCTCTCCAGTATGAGGGGCAGTCAGGGTTCCCTGCCCTGTGGAAAGTCCAAAGTCCTCCCCGCTCCATCTTGGTCTAGGAAGGTGGACATCCAAACTGGCTAGGCTCCCACAAAGCCAGAACATGAAGTAGGATCAAA
>NW_026068001.1:5146683-5157271 GCF_014885135.2 Alexandromys fortis
CTCAATATCAGTCTGAACACACTGAACCTGATAGAAGAGAAAGTGGGAAGTACCCTACAACAGATGGGCACAGGTGATCGCTTCCTATGTATAACCCCAGCAGCACAGACATTAAGGGCAACATTGAATAAATGGGACCTACTGAAACTGAGAAGCTTCTGCAAAGCAAAGGACACTGTCAGTAAGACAAAAAGGCAACCCACTGACTGGGAGAATATCTTCACCACCCCCGCAACAGACAAAGGTCTGATCTCCAAAATATATAAAGAACTCAAGAAAATAGACGTTAAAATGCTAATTAACCCAATTAAAAAATGGGGCACTGACCTGAACAGAGAATTCTCAACAGATGAAATTCAAATGGCTAAAAGATACTTTCAGTATTCTTATAACACCCTCTTACCATCTAGGAGCCCAACAATCCCTTTAAAATAGAAATTGGAATATAGCATGCCTCTGCTTGGAACAAAAATCTTATATAACACTCTTAAATATAAAACCAAATTTACTAAAGAAATGTCACCTACTTCTGTTCTGTAAGTTGTGCTGTCTGTGATGGTGTTTAGGGGGCACGGTTTTTGTTTTTTTCCCTTTATTTTTTTTAAAGAGGGTTCACTTGTAACTAACCTCTTGTCCATGGAAGAAAATGGAAAAGAGCGGGCAACAAACTTCAATTCATACTCAATTTTAGTCATGTTTGACCTTCTGCTCTGAAAATAGAACAACTCTTCATAGTTGTCTTGAGTTGGGCCAAGATGTGGCTGGTATAGTCCCTCGTGGGTTAACCATCACATATGTACTGACCATGTCAGAAGTAAGACCTTTCCTGAGAAAACACTCATCAGTTAAGGTATAGCTACTGGTCATCAGCTGGAGTGACATGTCTTTCAGTGAAGAAAGATCTGGGTAGCATGGTACCCAAATACTCTCCTATTGTCTCCTTTAATTCCTATACTGAGCAAAATGGTTTCCTCCATTTTGTCAAATTAAGTATAATCACACCTCAGGAATGTTGTCCTTGTCTTTCACACCCCTGGAGCACCTTTGTTCAGATGTCTGCTTTGATCACTCATTTTATTTGTCTCTTGCCAAATATTGCCACCTCAGGGAAAGAACTTCTATGGCAACCCTTCTGAAAATATCAGCTTCCATCAGGTTATGTTCTATATCCTATTTTACTTTGCTTTATAGGACTTATTACTAGCTGATACATAGGAATATTTTCTGCTTCTTTAATGACTTATTTATCAATCTTATTAGAATATAAATTATTTAGTTCAGGATTTTATCTGTCTCATTTACAGGTCTAGCTCTAGAGTCTCCAGCAATACCTGATAGGATAAGTCTTCAATATATTGTTAAATGAATACACCAAAGAGTGTATTAAAATTTCTTTTAAATTTTTTATTTATGTATCTATACCAGAGTTTATGTGTACCACATGGATGGGTAGAGTCTATGAAGTCAGAAAGGGCATCAGATCCCTTGGAACAGGAGTTGTAAGCTACTTATTGTGTGTGCTGCCGACCTAACAAAGGCCCTCTGCAAGGGCACCAAGTACTCTTAACTGCTTAGCTATCTTTTCAGCCCCAAAGAGTGAACTTTTTAAAATTGATTGATCAAAACACTGACATCTGTAGGATCAGATCCTGATTATTTAAATTCATATCATTTTAATCTGCTTTGATGTAAGTAGTTCTACACAAACACACACACACACAAAAAGAGAGAGAGAGAGAGAGAGAGAGAGAGAGAGAGAGAGAGAGAGAGAGAGAGAGAGAGAGAAACTGGCTACTAAGTGAGCTACATTCCCTTCCTAAAACTAGACCTTCACCTCCAGGCCATGTTCACAATAAGGGCTGCCATTTCAGTCCAGTCTCCTTCACTACATCTGTTGTCAATTCATTCTTTAATTCATTTGACACGCAACACCAAACCAACATTCTCTGACCTTGTTATGTGAATATACTTTGGAGAGCTATAGAAAGGAGGAAAGCATGCATTATTAGTCGAACAATGACATTGCGACAACGACATTGAAATGTATCCATTCATTCTTATTTTATCTAATTTTAACCTATAATCAGTCTTTGTTTTAAGACTGTTTAGTTACAAAAATTGATTTGACTAAACTAAATTCAAAGCAGTTTGAACTGAGTTAAAATCTTTTGTTCCTTTTATGTGGTATTGAATTTTAATTCTAAGTAACTCATGTGTTCTCGGTCTTGATGCAGAAAGAATATTATCTACCTTTCTGTCAGTTGTGCTAATGACTATTATTCTGATATTATCTGGGTGATATTGATCAAAGAAAACTATACTCAACTTGTTCTTTACCAGAAACCCGGTATATTTCTGCACTTATAGAAATAGACTGTATGACGTCTGTTTGTAAGGAAGTGCCTTAAGATGGCATGGTATAGATAAAATTAATATATTAAAACACTTAAACATACAAAAGACTGTAGAATTAAAGTTTTTGAGTGTAACTCAAAAAAAAATAGTACTGGATGAATGAACCATGCATGGACTGTCTATTTTCTGTCTGTTAGGGAGGCTAGGAAAGAAGTTTCTTAGCATAAAAGCAAAAGAATTCTTCTTTGTCGGATTTAAGCAAAAGAGAAATTAATTGATGATATGTTGGAAAGCCGTAGAATCATACTTGGGTAATAAGCAGACAAGATGTTGTAACATGAATCAGAATTGTGAGACATTTGAGAGAGGATTTATGTCAGTTCCATGAATATTGGTTACCACAGCCTTCATTGTTAACTCTGCTACCACTGCCACCTCTTGGATGCGAATACTGCTGCTGCAAATAAGTTCTCTCAGTACTTCTCACTATTGCTGATCTAACAGCTGTGTGCCAGTATCCTAGGTGCAAGGGAAGCTGGGAAACAAGAATTTGTTATTTTGACTTTTGTTTGTTTGTTTTGAGATAAGGTAGGCCTTGAAATCAGAATCCTCTTGACTCCACCTTTGGCATAATAGAATTACTAGCATGTATGTTGTTGGCTTTTTTTTTTTCACTCTTTTTATTCTTTACTCTTTAGGAGGCCCACCACCCAGCTCACAAATAAATCCTCCACATGGAGATATAATTCTTACTTATAAATGTCCAGTCTTAGCTTGGCTTGTTTCTAGCCAGTTTTCCTTAACTTAAAATTTTCTATCTACCTTTTGCCTCCGGGCCTTTTCCTTTAACTACTTTCACTCTTACTCCCTGTGTTTGCTGTGTAGTTGGGTAGCTCTGACGTCCTCCTCCTTTGTTCTTGTTCCTCCCTCCTGCTCCTATTTCTACTTACTCTCTCTGCCTGCCAGCCAGGCCTATCCTTTCTCCTGCCTCATCATTGGCCAGTCAGCTTTTTATTAGAACACCAGGTTTTTGGCCAAGATTCACAGCTTCACAGAGTTAAACAAATGCGACATAAACAAAAGCAACACATCTTTGCATCATTAAACAAATGTTCCACAGCATAAACAAATGTAACACACCTTAAAATAATATTCCACAACACATGTACCACCACATTCAGCATATTTTACTTGGTTTTTGTTTTTTAAACCTGAACTAGAGCATCAGATGTTGGACATTGATTATAAAGACAAAAAATATGAAATTAGCAAATGGCATATACCTGAGAAATAGTAAGTCCTGTCTATATCTCGTAAGAAATTTGCAATTAAGATGATGAAACAGGCTTTACAAATTTACCAGTCAGTCAACATTTTCAACCTTTACTATGCACACTGTGTTAAGGGTTGTTTGTAATCTATTTAATCTTAAATAACTTTCTCTTTCAAGGAGGGAGAAAGGTATCAAGAATAGCAGAACTGAAGAATGGGCTATCTCTAGCTTATGCTCAAATGAGTAATAACTGTGAAGCAGCTGCCATAATTAGAACAAAATTTGATATATTGTTCATGTCCAGTAAATATTTTTAATAATGAGTTTTTGGGAGGGATAACATCCATGGATATGACAACAGATGGTAAAACATTTTTGCACATTTACTTTCTGCCCAAATAACTCTCATTCTTGCCTGTAAGTCATGGAAAATCAAACAGAAAATTAGAGACAGCTAGACAGAGCCTGTGAAATGTCTGGTCTGAAATAGGGATGTTCATTTGTTTTTCTATGATTTTGTTGTGTGTCTTTCCTTTAGTTCTCAAGAGGAATGAAGAGAGAAAAGTCTAGTCTATCTAGGATATGCATTGCATGTCTTGAGTTCAAAGGACAGCTGGGAATAAAGCAACCATCTCATACATACAGTAAACCTTTCTCTCCTTTTTTTTGAGCTAGAGTTTCACTTAATAGCTTAGGTTGACCTAGAATTTCATATCTTCAGGTTGGCCTTTGTCTTGTGGTTATCTTCTTGTTTCAACCTCTCAGGTACTGGGGTATTGGAAGTATAGTCATGAAGTACCACCATTCTTGGCTGTAAATTTATCTGTTTCTTATTAAAGTAATTTCAAGGAACTTGTCACACCAGTAAACTTATATGAGAAAGCAATAGGGGAGGAGGATTCTACTGTAATTATTTCCAATATGTCAAAAAGATAACTAAGGCAAAAAGTGTTTGAATTGTTTACAAGAGGAACCCGTCTCGTTATCCTTATTCATTTCAGGTTTTATAGAAAATATGATTGTTCAAACACCAGATTCCTTGGGTATGAAGTATGAGAAAATTCTTTGTTTTGTGACACAAGCGTGGAGACCATTGGAACTCTATAATACAATGTAAACTTTTTTGTTGTTCTAATCAAGAAGGTGATGAAACTTTCTCAGCAAGTCAGTATGATGAAGATAGATATTTCTCCACACTTGCATAAGTTGTCTATGTGTTTCATGTACAAGTAAGAATATAGGAGCATGAGAATCCATATGTTAGAATGAAACCCCCAAACAAGGTAAGACTAATATATCTTGTGCATGAGGCAACATGTATTATTTCTACAATGAAAAAATGCTTTCTACTATGTCAGTCCTATTATTCCTTTTTCTATTTGACTCACTAGTTTCGAATGTGTGTGTGTGTGTGTGTTTCTACACGCACACATGTGAGAGATAGGAGGGAGGGGAAGGGGGAACTTTTCTTGTTTTGAGACAAGGTCTTCTAATGTAGACCATCGTGAGGGGTGATTTCTTCTTTGTGGTGTCCCAGCACCCCCTTGACCCTTTTTTTCCACAGTTGAGTTTCCCTAAATACACTCTGGGTTACTATTTTTTTGTGGAATTCCTCCACTCTTTCACAATTGTACTCTCCATCTTCTAATTAAAACAACAATATAGAAGATTTATATTTCTTTCACTAATATATGATTGTTCTCTTTTGAAATAAATATTCTGAGACATAATTTCATTATATCATTTTCCTTTTCCTCATTCAAAAGTCTTAAATATACTTTTCCCCACTTAACCTTTCAACTTTAATTTTTTTAATTTTTTGATATTATAATATAATTACATAATTCTTCCTTTCTTTCCTCCCTCCAAGCCCTCTCACAAAACACCCTCTTCTTGATGTGGGAGTGATTTCTCATTAATAAAGAAACTGCCTCGGCCCTCATAGGACAGAAAATTAGGTAGGCGGAGTAGACAGAGGAGAATGCTGGGAAAAAGAAGCTGAGTGAGTGAGTCGCCATGATGCTCCCACTCCAGACAGACGCAGGTTAAGATCCTCTCTGGTAAGCCAGCTCATGGGCTACACAGAATATTAGAAATGAGTTAGAACAATATGTAAGAGCTAGCCAATAAGAAACTGGACCTAGCCGGGCCAGGCAGTGTTTGAAAGAATACAGTTTCCGTGTAATTATTTCTGGGTATACACTAGCCATGCGGGCGGCCGGGTGCCGGGGACGCAGCCCCGCCGCTCCTATTTCAACATCTTCTTAACTCTCTTTCAAATTCACAAGGTTGTTTATTTAGTTATGAAAATGGAAAGAAAGCATTGTGGGGTGGAACTGGGAAGAGAATAGCAAGACAAGTGATCAGAAGAAGGAAATGGGAAAAATGAGGGGTTCTAATTAGGGAGGGGGGAAAGAGATAACAAAGATGTATTATACGTTTAATCATGTCTGTGTGCAGGTATGTGCATGTGAATGCAGGTGTCTGGAATAAACAGGGTTCTGAGTCCCCTGGAGCTGGAGTCACTGCAGATATGAGCAGCTATGGGTACAGAGAACCAAACATTTCTGTGCTCTGGTAACCACTGATCCATTTCTCTAGACACACCCCTCAACTTTTAAACCCATTGTATGAATCTTTCCCAATAAATTTATATACACATAATAGAAATATAACTTCATACTCTACTTAGCTTTTAGGAAATTTTGTTGATAGCCATCAAGTTGTATTGTGATAGACCAGTTGATAAATATTAAGATTGAAGGCATTTTGGATAACTAAAAAGAGAAAGAAGAAAGCTATTGTGCACATTGATACATAAAAATAAAACCAGGGGAAAAGAAACTGGGTGTAAATATTTGATTTAAGCCCATCTCTTCAATCAAATGAAATGGAGATTGATTTCATCATTAGCGTCTCTGAGCCCCTCTATGAGAATAGTGAAGATCTTGCAATGTTGTTTCTGGACCTAAACTGAGTCCCTTGAGGGTGGGGACTGTATGTTAAACTTTACTTGACCATCTGCTAGTTTCTCAGCAAACCATCTTCTTCCAAAAAGAAAACAACAAACATATACACACATGCACGCATGCAAACACACACACAGACACACACACACACACAAAAGAAAAACAAAACAAAACAACAACAACAAAAAAACCCAAACCAAAATTCACTGAAGAGCAAGACCAGAAAGATGGGACCAAAAAGCTAGAGAAGGAAAACTAGTTCCCACCATAGACTAGCTCAGGTCTTTTCTGTACCTATCAACCAAGCACTTTCTTTAAACAAGCCATGATTATATCTTCCATTAAGGCTTAAATAAACTATCCTTACATATGTTTTTGAAAAATCATACAATCAACAGGATCATTTTTAATGTTTGAAAAGCAAACTGGTTACATGAGCAGACCCAAATGCCCTAGATACAGTGTGTGTCAAAGCATGCTGCACCTTGCCTGCATTTCCCTCAGTGCTCCTAAAGTGCTTACTTGTATCATCGTTTTCATTTTCACACAGATTTGGAAACTTTTTTCCTGAGTCTTCTACCAGTCTCATCAATTTCACTAATTAACAGAGCGTTGAAAAATTGCTAATTTATAAACCTTTGGTTTCATGGCCAAGCTGTTGCTACCTTCTCCCAGTTGACATTCCCAGAACTGAAAGCAGCCACATACAAAACAGAAATCATAGGCTGGAAATGCATTCATGGATGCAAAATGAGTTTATGCAGTGTCATTTCACATCTAGACTGCCACATTGTGCCTGGATGTTTGGCTCAAACAATTAGTAGCATTATTGCTTTGATTACACAAGAAATCAGTCAATTTCATGAACTTCTTAGTTTCAGAACAGGCCTTTCTTTTATCCCAATGATCCAAGATATCCAATGCAGAATTCATCAGGACTTTGAGCAACTACGGACTTGGCAAGAATAATGAGGCCTGCTGCTTCCATATTTATTTCAGTAGACTGGTGCTATAAAACTCAGTAGCTTACCATCACTTCCTCTTCATTTCCATACAGGCCTGCCAAATAGGCTGTGCTCTATTAGAGTTTTGCTGGTCTCCTTCAGGGTCACTCCTGTGACTACATCCAGCAGACATAAGGATTCCAGGGTATTTCATCTTCTTTCTTCATGTGATCTTATAGTCTCTCTAATTTCAAGTAGTTTTTCCACATGGTGTTTCTACCAAGGTGGCCTGAGAAGCCAACAAGGAAGTCATATCTCTTTTATATTATGTTAGGTGTTCAGAGCTAAAGTCATAGATTGTAGGCCTTCAGCCCCAACCAGCACAGCATCACTTCCACAGTATTCTTATAAGCCCAATAACAAGGACAAAACTTAGAAGGTATGAATACCAAGAACTGTGCTTCATTGGTGGTCCTGAGTTCAACAGATGAATATATTAGCACCAAAATGGCTCTCTCTTTATTCTCTTTGTCAAGCGTGTGTGTGCATGCATACACACACACACACACACACACACACACACACATTCTATAGGTGAATATTTGACCTCTTTCAGAAAAATTAAGATAGCCACCATATGATGAATATTAACATTTGAGGCCAGCAGAGAGAAAAGAAAAGACCTACTCTGAATACAAGCTCAAGAAAATGGAATCAAAAGCCTGATATTTTTCACATTATATAATCTCTTTGGATTTCAGTATTTTCATCTGAAAACAATGATGCATATCCACCTACTTCAAAAGATTATTATATTAAGAAAACATCTGTGAAATTTTGTTTCAAAGTGTAAGGCATCAGACACCAGTAACTTGCTATTAGAACAGCTGATGGATTTCATGATTGTCATTTTGTGTACTGTTTTGAAGCTTCTGTGATTATTGAATTATGATTGCAATTTTGGATGGGTACTCTTTCAGCTAACTTTTAGTCAGATTAAAATATTAACGGTTCTAAAGTTCTTATTATTTAGTTTCTTTATTCAGCAACTAATTTAGACAATGGCTTTTAAACCACAAAAGAATATTTGGCTATTATGTTGCTCCTCCATTGATTTTATTGATAAACATTCTGTAGCTTGTGATTAAGTAATTTCTCATGCTCTTTACCTATTAGTATAAGATTATAATAATTTTCTGCCAAGGTATTCTGGAATTTTTATTAATATCTTGGTTATTAATAGAATGTTTATGCTTGTTTCTTTTGTGTTATTCAAGCTCGAACTACTTAAGTGTCATTAAAAGTAAAAATGACAAAATTTTATTCTATTTACTTAATTTTGAGAAAGAGTTTCACTATGTATCCTAGGTTGGCCTGGAAAGGACTGATTTTTGTTTTGCTTTTATGTTTTGTTTGTTTGCTTGTTTTTGAGACAGGGTTTCTCTGTAGCTTTGGAGCCTGTCCTGTAACTACCTCTTATAGACCGGGCTAGCCTCGAACTCTGCCTCTACTTCCTGAGTGTTGGGATTAAAGGCATATGCCACCACTGCCTGGCCCTGGAAAGCACTTTTAAATTTAGACAGTATTGGATATCCCAATTGTCCTGCCTCTTTAGTGCTAGGAGTCATGTCTAACTTCAAGGACAGAACATTTACACAATTGGAAAGATCAAAACAGATCTTCATTTAAACATTTCGTCCCTTGGGCTCTTGCATGGGAAAAAAGGGAAATACAGAGGCTGACAGGTGGGTGTTTTGGGGGAAAAAAAACTGACCAGTGTTGTTTACTATCTGCTGCTTGGAGAGCAGCTGAGCATGGGAGAAAGGCTGGCAGCCCATGTCCACGTTGTCACAGCCAGCCAGCTGGACAGCAACTCCTGCTGGAAGCGTGTGCTGATATTTAGTTCCATCGAAAACCATGGCTGGCAACCAGAGGCCACAGCATTTGATGCATCCTTCAAGTGTAAGATCTCCATATGCTATACAAGTTGCCGGGGTCAGTTTTACCAACAGAGGAAGTTTTCAGCCTAGTGTCCTGAATTTATACTGAGCAATATATTCATTTGAAATAGCAGCTGAGGTTATCAAATTTTCAAGAATTATGAAGGTGAAAATATGTTATTTTTGTTTTTTCTTCTTAACTCCCTTTCTATCTCATCATTTGGAATGTGAGTAAAAGAAAGTAGAATGAAAAGTAAAAATGCAAAAACACACATTCACAGTTTTTAAAAAGCCTTATATTTCCTAAAATTAATATACAACCTTACAATAAGTAGATTGAAATATACTCCTTATAAAATCATTAAATTTACCACATTGCACATGAAGATATAAAAATAAAAATGGACTGGAGATATGACTTAGTGTTTAGAGCTTTCACTGCTCTTCCAGAAGACCTGGGTTCGATTCAAAGCACCCACACAAGTCCCTTGCCAACCCTAAGATGGCTCCCTTAATTAAGATATGTGCTTCCCTGCTCCCCTATCCAACCTTCCTTTATCCCAATCATCCCGTTTCACCAAGTTCCCCCCATCCTCCCCTTCTCACTTTTCTCTCCCCATCTCCCCTTACCCCCCTCCCACCCCACCCCCAAGATCCCAGTTTTTTGTCCAGCAATCTTGTCTACTTCCCATAACCAGGAGGATAGCTATATGTTTTTCTTTGGTGCCCAGGGCGATGTCCCCCAGTTAGTTCCTGGGGCAGCTAAGGATAGGGAACCTGAAATGACCCTATTCTATAGCCATACTCATGAATATCTTGCATATCACCATAGAACCTTCATCTGGCGATGGATGGAGACAGAGACAGAGACCCACACTGGAGCATCTGACTGAGCTCCCAATCCCATTGAGGAGCAGAAGGAGGGAGAACATGAGCAAAGAAGTCAGGACCACAAGGGGTGCACCCACCCACGGAGACAGTGGGGCTGATCTATTGGGAGCTCACCAAGGCCAGCTGGACTGTGACTGAAAAAGCATGGGATAAAACCAGACTCTCTGAATATGGCGGACAATGAGGGCTGCTGAGAAGCCAAGGACAATGGCACTG